>NC_134406.1:59721117-60065117 GCF_038048845.1 Mixophyes fleayi
TTGCTAGGTCCGTAGATCAGATGTCCTCACTATGGCGAAGCTACATGTAAAAGTGTAATGTGAGAGGATTGGTTTGCAAAAAAATGTGTGGAGCAAGTTGCTGGCAATATTTTAATACTTTTTAAGTGATCAGTTATGAAATAATCTTTTGGAAGAGATGGGGCGGAGACAAAATATCACATTATGCTTTACCAACACGGTGAGCCTGATGCTGAATTAGAAGCAAAGCAAAAAAAAAAAAAGAGAGTAAATTTGCTCCTAGGCAAACCATTTTAAACCAGAAGGTGTGCAAATTAGTTTATTTTTGCATGCAGGGAAATTACTGGCTGCATTTTCATATAGCACATAAAAATACATAGTTTTTACCCTAAATTTAAAGTTCAATCTAAGACATACCCTATCACAACTATAAATCTGTTCCCACGATTTAATTTGACCTCCTCCTCCTATGCAACATGGTTTTACCAAGGGGCAACTTTGCTTCTTTTTTCAGGTTCGGTGCAAGAACAGCAAGAAAAGCATCCAGGGAGATAAAGGGAGGGAATATAGAGGGAGACAGGGTTAGAAATAAAGGGAGGGACAGAAAGGTAGGAAGCTATAACTAGGGATTGGAAGTGGATGGATGGATGCATAGACAGATGAATGAATAGATGGATGGATGGTTGGAGGGCAGATAGAGAAATATTAGGCAATGAGGAGCAATAGAAAGAGAGAGACAGAAAACAGAGGTGGGAAAGAGAAGCGAGAGTGTTCCCGATAGAGGGATAGAAAAATGTTGAAGAGTGGAAAGAGAAGATGAGAGGGAAGGGAAAAAGAGAGCTGGTGTGTATGAGAGAGAGAGAGAGAGAGAGAGAGAGAGAGATTGGAGAATTGAGGAGAGTATCAAAGAGACATATAGATGTGGAACAGTGCAAAGAGAAGATGAGAGGGAGGAGAAGGAGAGACTTGTGTGAGTGTGTGTGTGTGTGTGTGTGTGTGTGTGTGTGTGTGTGTGTTAGAAAGAGAGAGAGAAAGAGAAAGAGAGAAATAAAGAGAGAGAGATTGAACAATTGAGAGAGTGTAAGAAGATGAAGAAGAGAGGGGAAGGAGTGAGTGTGTGTGTGTGTGTGTGTGTGTGTGTGTGTGTGTGTGTGTGTGTGTGCGTGTTAGAGAGAGAGAAAGAGAGATAGAGAGATTGAACAATTGAGGAGAAAGTGTAAGAAGTATATATGAAGGTGGAAAAGAGAAGTTAGAAGATGGGTCGGAGGGGAGGAGGGAGACTATCTGTGGAAATTGAGGACAGAGTATAAGAATGATATAAAGATATGGAAGAGAGAAGATAGAAAAGGGGGGGGAGGAGAGAGATTGTGTGTGGAAATTGAGGGGAGAGTGTAAGAATTATAAAATGATGTGGAAGAGAGAAGATAGAAAGAGGGAGGGAAGGAGAGGGGTTGTGTGTGGAAATTGAGGAGAGAGTGTAAGAAGAATATAAAGATGTGGAAGAGAGAAGATAGAAAGAGGGAGGGAAGGTGAGAGATTGTGTGTGGAAATTGAGGAGAGAGTGTAAGAAGGATATAAAGATGTGGAAGAGAGAAGATAGAAAGAGGGGGGGAAGGAGAGAGATTGTGTGTGGAAATTGAGGAGAGAGTGTAAGAAGGATATAAAGATGTGGAAGAGAGAAGATAGAAAGAGGGAGGGAAGGTGAGAGATTGTGTGTGAAAATTGAGGAGAGAGTGTAAGAAGGATATAAAGATGTGGAAGAGAGAAGATAGAAAGAGGGGGGGAAGGAGAGAGATTGTGTGTGGAAATTGAGGAGAGAGTGTAAGAAGGATATAAAGATATGGAATAGAGAAGATAGAAAGAGGGGTGTGGGGAGGAGAGATATTGTGTGTGGAAATTGAGGAAAGAGTGTAAGAAGGATATAAAGATATGGAAGAGAGAAGATAGAAAGAGGGGTGTGGGGAGGAGAGAGATTGTGTGTGGAAATTGAGGAGAGAGTGTAAGAAGGATATATGGAGGTGGAAGAGAGAAGATAGAAAGAGGGGGGGGGAAGGAGAGAGATTGTGTGTGGAAATTGAGGAGAGAGTGTAAGAAGGATATAAAGATATGGAAGAGAGAAGATAGAAAGAGGGGTGTGGGGAGGAGAGAGATTGTGTGTGGAAATTGAGGAGAGAGTGTAAGAAGGATATATGGAGGTGGAAGAGAGGAGATAGAAGATGGGAGGGAGGGAAGGAGGGAGATTATTTGTGGACATTGAGGAGGGAGTGTAAGAGACATATATAAAGGTAGGAGAGTGGGAGTGAAGATTGTGGGTGTAAGGAAGAGGACGATAGGGAGCCAGAGAGAGATGTAAATAAATCATGGCGGGAAGTGTGGAAGGAGGGAGAGAGAGGAGACAGAAGGAGAGAAAAATGAGAAAAGGACAGATGCATGAGAAATTGGGAGGGGTGAATGTGGCATTTTATTTCTATATTTTAAGCATCTTGCCCAGTTCATATTAAATATGGCAACCATCCTCCCCAAAGTAATATTGTGACCAGAGCACATGGAGCATCTGTTCTTTGTCTTACTGGCTGATTTAAACATTGTTATTAGGGATGGTTTCGGATAGGAGAGAAATACAAGAGCTCCTGGCTGCAGTGCCCCATTGTATAAGTAGTATTCTCCACCTTTCATCCTGCCACATTAATAATACTCATGAACTCTTGTCCCAGTCTGTGCCATTCAACTAAATGAAAACCAATCACACAGCTACAACAATCAAACTCTCCCCTAGAGCTATCTTTGTCTTTTTGAGATATCTTAATTCTAGGAACAATACATATAAAACCTCATTTATTTCATCTGCGGTCTACAAGCAAACATTCTTCAATGCAACAAGAGGAAATTTAAGGAATTTAGATGAATTAGCATCTGGGATGCACCAGAGGGTAACCAATGATCTAGGGAGATACCAATATTGCTTCAAGAAAGAGAGAAGGAATCCCTTGTCCCTGATATTTGTTTTATATTTAACCAATAAAAAAAATGTAATGGACACTAAAATGTTTCAAAACTGCAAGGTCCAGATTTACAGAAATGGGGATGGTTCAGTTTTCAAGGAATTCAATACTAAAGGTCAAGGGTTTGAAGGTCAGCTTGCTTCTCTTTCGAAAAAAGAAGAAAAAGGAAAACGAAAAAAAAACCTCAATAGACAGAAACGTGTCCTTTGCATGAACTCTGGTTGCCTTAGTAAAGGGCAGACAATGTGATAGGGCAAGGAACAAACTACAAATGTAAGGAACACACACACACACACACACACATATATATATATATATATATATATATATATATATATATATATATATATATATATATACATATAAGTGTGTGTGTGTGTGTGTCAACGGGCGAGTGTAAATATAATATATATAGACATATATATAATAGTATGCATTAATACACACAACAGCAAACCAAATAGATAGCAATAATCTAAATAACTGCATATGGAATAAAATATAGACACTTGAAACGCATCGGTTTACCTTATGGGAATAGAGATGGCCTCAGTTTCTTTCTATCCAGCCTCAATTTTCAGTAAGAACGCGTTTAATTGGTTAATAAAATTTCGATCCACCAGGGAAGGCTCCATTTCCAGAAGAAATGACACAGCTTCCGCACAGATTTTACTTTCCCAAATGAAATCCTTCAGTATGTCTGGTGGGGTACAAATAATTCGTTATAAGTAGGAATACTGTTTTATTGTATCTGTTGCAAAATAGACACCAGGCAGTAGTAAATCAAATATCAAAAATCTACGGGGATGCAAACAGCAATAAATAATGTAAACGCAGGCACAGGTCTTACCATGGATGGGAAAGGAATTGGACTGATCAATTGGAAGAAGTTAGGACACATTTAGCAGGACATGCCACAGGACAAAGTGAAGCAGTCATTTTATATATTCCTCTTTTAAATATATTTGCAATATAAAGCCATGAATGACTTAATAATAAACATGGTTACAGTGTTTCTTTTCACGAAATATAAAAAAAAATGACAAGGAGATAAATAGGCAGATAGATAGATAGAATATATATATATATATATATATATATATATATATATATATATATATATATATATATATGTGTGTGTGTGTGTGTGTGTGTGTGTGTGTGTGTGTGTATATATATCTCAAACACAGAGAAAGAGATGCAAGATATGCACACAGACTTGGACACAGACATTACCTTTAGTCAGCCCTCATATTATATATTATAACATTTTATCAAGTTCATTGGTGAGACTTGTCTCTCTAGTGACAGTAAACGAGTTTTATACCCTCACATTTACAGCTGTTAAACCTTTTTATATCTTGAAGTATGTGTCCCAACGCCGGTGTATGTTTGAGGTAAACAGTTGCTTTTTTACTAATAATAAGTACGTTTAGGAAACAGCTGTTAGATGTTTTTGAAAACTTTAATTTTCACAGAATATTCTCCGAGGTCAGCACCACAATAATACAGCACAATATCCACAATATGTACCACTTATACTGTATCTCCGCCCTCCTCTCGCCTTCAAGACGATCAAAGGCCTTCTACAGTAATGCTAACATCCAACGAAAGTGTCAAACATACATTGATCTCAAACAACGATCTAAGCAGGAAAGCAGTTATTTTGCTTCTACAGAAATGCTTGTTGTCCGCCAGTATTTACAAGTCCTACTCCTTTATATCATCAATACGCCATTAAATAAATCATTAAAAATGTTTGGTTTTATTAAATACCCACAGCTATATGTATATGTGTTATATGGTGGATGGTCCATACCACTATCACATATTATCCCATAAATGCATCTGTGGAGTATGTATCTTGTATACAAAATAGCTTGCTACCTATGTAGACATTAAACTATATGTAAATATTCATGTACACATATACCCCTTAGTTATTTTATATGTATACGTTCAAATACATAAATAGAACGACGAAAAAAAGTCTCCATGTATTTTCTTGTTTATGTGAGCAATTGTCCTTATTTGCTCTAAGACTTTGTATCCAGCAATATCAGGGAGCTTTGTGGGTTTTTTATTTTTCCATAGTCATTTGGTCCAAATGATTGCCAGCATATGGATCAATGTATTTAAGGATTATAATAATGGGGTGGTTGACCCATCTGTGTGCTGATGACCCTGTACTTTTGGCTGCTGGCTGGTGGATGATGGGTTTGCTGAGCGCATCTTAGTATTGGGCAGTTTGTGGTCTTTCTTCCACTTCATCCTTCTGTTTTGGAACCAGATCTTGACCTGACGTTCGGAAAGACATAAGGTGTGCGCAATTTCTATTCGCCGGCGTCTGGTAAGGTAACGGTTAAAATGGAACTCCTTTTCCAGCTCTAATACTTGTTGTCTGGTATACGCAGTTCGAGACCTTTTGGGTTCCCCTCCAGTGTAATTTGGATTAACTGAGCATACAGAAAGAAAAGCAATGGAACATAATCATTAGATAATGACTTGGCACCATTGTTTAGATAAGACAGAAATACAAAGTTTCTCAGGCTACTGACAATGCACCAAACAACGGAATGCCATAAAGTATGGAGATGGGAATTTGGGGAGAGAAAGGCATCAAAGGCGTATGGCCCTCAGTCAGTAACAGGACAATTACATTTATGGGATCTGCAATTACTTTCTAAACAAATTGACTCCAATAAATCCTCGAGTTAAGAGCCATTGATACTAAAGGATGGCTCTCCCTCTCCTTGGCCAACAGACGACCCGTGACCCCATAGCACGCTGCTCGCTGCTGATACTAAGCTGACACTTACCTGTGTTGACATGTATTTTCTTCATCCAAGGATAGACTACTGGTTCTTTGCATTTCAGCCCAGCAGCATTTTTCTCAGTATGGATGCTGTCATTGGACACTCCTATAGACTCACAGTGTTGTGGTGGTTGTCTGAGGACGTGGCTTTGAAGAAGTTGCTGAGATTGACTATGTCCTTTGCTAGATACCCCATCCTGGGCAACCCCGGCGTCGTGACTCGCTGAGATGTGGCTGTATCCATAGTTGGCTTCAGGATAGCTGCCCGGACCTTGGTAAAGAGCCTCGGGAGGAGCCTCGAACCCGGGTTCCCTCGGCCGCTCGTAGTATTCAGGAGACTGGTTGTGCAAGTAGTTATTTTGTGCATACTCCTCGCAGGGTGGGAATTTGGGCTCGATGTAGTTGGAGTTTATCAAAAACGAACTCATGGCCATTAATTTGTGGAAGTGCAACAAAAAATACTAATTTTTCTCGCGTTGTCGTTTTTCTGTTCTCCACAAAACCCTCCTACTCCCTGTCAAGTGTGCAAAGTTAGCCGCCCACGTGACCCGACAGGCCAATCATTGCACTCCCATGGACCCCGGATAAGGAAACACAAGGATGATAAATGCTTTGCTAGTCAACCCTTATATACTTAACTGGAGCTGTAAGATCATCAGACTAAAATCGCTGCCAGAAATACAGGGGACAGCACCAGGAATCAATACTAATCATAATGATATTAACTAGGACTTCTCATAATAACAATAATGCACTAAGATCAGTAATGCTCGCCTCTGACTCAACTGCTGTGTCCATCACACGTAGGACTGTGGTTTTCTGCTGGAAGAAGCTACTCTGCAATATAATACTGTATGTAAACCTAAATGTAGTATGTAATTAAGCCATCTATAATGCTCCCCCATAAGTCAATGGCTGGAGTCTAGACTGTTTATTTCTTCATTGTTCACTATACAGGAATGCTCCACTGCATGACAGTTCATATATAGGTAGGGGTGCCTTTAGGGTAAACTAAACTCAAACATCAGCCAGATATTCACAAATTAGAATAGGAAATGGTGTGATGAGAGATCGCCTGGGTAAAATGTTAGGGGAAGTTAGTTGTAAATTAGTTAATCGATTGCCCATGTTACTATATCCAAGTCATGTATTTTACATATATGTCATGAATTACTGGCCTATATATGGCCACAATAAATCAGTATGTAAGCAGCATGCTATTCCTTTAGTATCACAGTATATTCTATATCAGATATGTCTTCTGTATAAAGGTATGTATAATGGGGTGAGGAGGAAGATCATGCCTGCACTTACACCTCTAATAGATCACACGGTGTTCAAAATACACCAGCTGCCTGAAGAGAAGAATTAACTATATTGGTTGTGTAAATATTAGTATTGGCATCATATAAACCTGGTAAACAGTCGTTCTAGTGAACTGTATGTTATGTCTGTTAACTATCTCATCGCAAGAAGAACCTTTGTGAACCCACATTTTAAGATAGGAATACAGACCTGCCTGTCCACGTAATAAAATCCAGAATTAGATATCTGACTTTTCTTAGGGGGTGGAGGGCGCAATGTTCAAAAGCAGTCAAGTCTAGCAGATGCATTCCACACGTTGGTAGAGAACAGGCGTATATCTAGAATAAGACAGTTTGGATATAGAGTTATCCTGTATGACAGCGATCCACAATATTGTAAGATTTAGTAGCAGTCAAAGTTATAAGGCAACTGAGGGAAAGGGGATTTTTTTCATTCATTGCTGCTATGTAGCCACAGCCATTAATTTAGTAATTGGACCAATGCTCTTAAATATTGCATAATTCCTTTGGTAGGTAATGTATATGTTGTCCATTGCAGCGTTCAGCACATGTAGGTAAACAGTTTGTAGACTTGCATGGAGATATGCAAACGATTAGACCAGACCATGAGTAATATCATTTAAGCCCACAGTGATAATTTTTGTGATTAACAAAAAAACGGAGTGAGAGTGTGTGTGTGTGTGTGTGTGTGTGTGTGTGTGTGTGTGTGTGTGTGTGTGTTTGTGTTTGTTGCAAAATGTACATATAATATTAGGAGACAGCAATATTTAGCGCATTCTTCTATCTAAAGAGCACAATAAGATGCATTTACCTTGTTACGTGAAGCATAAACAGAGCAGATGGTGTACTTTCATTCATTTGCATTCTGTACTAGTCGGGTGCTCAGCGAAAATAAGATTCTAAAAAATTCGCTTCATGAGAAACACTGTTCTGCACAAAAATGGATAAATTGAGATATAAATGACTATGTAAGATTAATCGAATGTGCAATCACAGGAAACGCTTAAACTCGGACAACACTTTCAAATGAAGTTTTCTATACAATATTGTTACCACAAAAACGTATTTTACTTGCAATGCATTTAGTAAAAAAAAAAATGAGTGACATATTTTCAAATCACTTTGCAAGTAGTAACAAAAACATAAACACCGTAATTTCGGTTGGGGACAAGAAAAGACTGTTAGGATGTGGAAGGAAGGATTGTAATAAAAATGAGTATATCTGTGCCATACCCGTGGAATAATAGCCAAAGATTCTCTCTTACTATATAGCAAATAGTCTTATAAATATTAATTGTATTCGTTTATAGGTATTGTATATACAGGCATCAAGGTTTAAGTATGCTGCATGATAATGGAATGGAATCTATTCTACTGTATGAGATCGTTTAGTTGTACTAGATATGCTGACCGTTTCATCTGTAGTCTGGGGGTGTTTGACAACAAGCCTATAAGTTGCTTGTAAGTAACTTCTTAAGTTCTGTGAAATAGCTTTGTGGTTGGTCTCCAAAATACTTACAGAAAACACCTCTCTGATAAGTTTGCCTTTAATGTGCGGCTACATTGCCTGAAAGTGACTATGTAAATTACAAAAGGCCTGTTAGCTTTCTTTGAGGTTCTGTTATCAGTATAAATTGAGCTAAGACCACCACGCGTTATCTCACAGGCCGACATTTACACATTTTCCTGCAAGATTTATGGTTATCTCACTTAAGCAACCAAATCAGGTCTGTTGAAAACATTTGGAACAAGGTAACATTTTGTGCCCCAGCTTATGTTGGCGATATTCTTTTTTTCTACAGATCTATCGCTTCAATTGTTTTAAGAACATATTTTTAAACTATAAACAATATTTGTATTATTATTATTATTATTATTATTATTATTATTATTATTATTATTATTATTATTGTTATAATAATAATTATTATTATTATTGCTATTGTTATTATTACTTTGTTATTCTTATTGGATGTCAAAAATATTATTTGTCATTATTAGGACTATTATTACTCTAAAATATGTATATAAAAAAATATTATTTAATAAAATTTATAATAGAAAACAATTGATGTAAAATAAATGTGCATTTTGTTTTCATTTTTTTCTGTTACAATTCTTTTTAGTTTTGTGTATATATATATATATATATATATATATATATATATATATATATATATATATTTGTATCATGCAACTGAGCGTTTGCTTCCAAATGACCGAAGAGTGACACTGCGCGCATTTTGTTTCATATTAATCTTCTTCATTGACAGTCTTTGTTAAATAAGGAGCCTTGCAGTTCACCAGGCGACATTTTCATATTTGTTAGACTCGGTGACCTGAGGTTCACCTCGGCCTTGGACTTAGCTTTTCTAAAAGGTCCAGCAAGTGTCTTTAAGACAGCAGGGAGTTTCTATCAGGTCACTTCTTCTTGACAGAAAATTAAGAATAAATAACGGAAAAGTACACATTACAGAGGTTATGAAATGCATCAGTCTTGTTGACTGTGAATCTTATGAAGCCCAATTACATCATTGAGGGCTGTTTGTAGGGGCTGTTGCAGAGCTTGTCAATGTTTTGCTGGTTACAATGTTACAATGTTGAACGTTCTGTGTAAGTTGTTAGTTTGTATTCCTCAAAAAAAAAAAACTAGCAAAAACATGTTACAAGAACTACAACGATGACTACAAAAAAAAGTCCTCATTCAATCTGTGAGATCTGGAATCATTTATTTCGTGATTAATGGATGTCCAGGAAGCTGTTGTGAGACTAAGGTTAAGGTATATAAAAAATTACCAAGACAAATTCTGCAAACAATTTCGTCATCTACCACAAACAGATATATATGTACAGCGAATACACATCTATTTTTTTACACCAAATGTTGACAAAAAATGAATCACATAATTATAGCCAAAGAAAAATGTGGTTTCCTAGTTTATACAAATTGTCTGACCTTTTGATTTAAACACAACAGATGTTTTCTATGCTAGTCTTATGTGTTTAGTATACATATCGCGTGTTCTAGTTGTAGCTAGTGATATATTTTAAATGCTCACCATTTTTCAATATTTTGAGATTTTTATTTAAAGTATTTTGAATTCTCGGGAATCGTAATATAATATTAAGAAACAAACTTTTTTTTTTTTCATGCCACTTCCCTAAGGACGCTTTAGTAAAATCAAATCAAAGGGAATCATTTTTAAATAAGCTTTGATGTCTAATCTAAAATAATAAAATGTATTAAAAACTGTAATTTATACATGTGTATATTTTTGCTGAATTGTAAAAACAATAAATATAACAACACAATAATACATAAAATTATAAAGTATATATTGTTGCCAATATGTAAGAAAAATATTTCTAAAATAAATCAGTATGTTCAGGATCTCATTCTGCAATCGTAAACCGTGATTTGATTTTTGGTTGAGAAATTATTAATATTAGAGCTTTCTGCTCTTTTTCTACCTGATCCATATCTAACGATTTCATTTAGGCAACAGAGTGGGTAACTTCAATGAAATACAACTCGTACTGTTGAAAGGAATCATTTCTCTATCCGTGCATTTGTAATTAAGGTCATTTAACCGCTAGAGTTCAACAGGAGTCCAGTCTATGATGGTCGTCTAACTCAAAACACTTTTTATCTTTTGTGCTGATGGGCTAAATGTCCACTATATAACATTGACATCAAACTTTGTCTGGATAGATGACTTAGAGCTGCGCAAAGCCTAAACTTTTGACCTCCAACTTCTTGACCTGTGTTTGTACCACCCATTACACACATGCATACTCACATAGGCATACATGCACGCGCAGACACACTCACATGCACCCATACATACACACATACACAAAGCCACATGTGCACAAATACACATGTTGACCAAACACACACACAAATGCACACACTAATTTTTTTATTTGCTGTAGTATCTTTGTCTATACTATCGCACCACTATATTTATGTGTTCACGTCATTTCAAAATGCTTTAAAAATTCGCTCACTCATTTAAGGAAATGTTAATCACTATGCTAAATTTGTCCACACCAAAGTCTACAGTGAAAGCATGTGTCTGCAGGTCCAAAGAGCAAATTAATGTTAAAAGCTGATTGCATTCTGTTCTGTACTTTAAGTTACTAGCATGAAAAAGTCAGTAAGTTTTGTTAGGAGGGGGAAAAAAGCTTGCATAGGCAACTGTGTTGTCGGTGAACTTGGTCTGAAGCGAGCTCTGCTGGTGATTCTAAGGTTTGCAGATTTATCTTCTCTGCATTTACTTAACCTGGCAGTGAACTGAGAGAACTGTGATTTGTTAAGCCCTGACAGTCTTCACCTTAAGCGAGGGCTGCTTCACAGAATTGCAATTGTTTGAACTGCAACGCTGAGTAAATATTATTTTCAAAGAGTAAAATAGTTGAAAAGTTATATATAAGCAGAATATAGCACAAAAACTATATTGTCAATGATACTTTTTATTAAATATCACCCAAGTATATATCGATAGATAATCATATATGCAAATATACAATCTGATTTTGTTTTCCTACATGTTAATACTTATATGCTTTTCTTCATGGAATTATTTAGCCTTTAATCTATTATAAATCTATAGTTTTCTTTAAGGTGTGTCTGACAATAAAGAGTGTGTCAATCCTTAGGCTGCTTTTAAAATGTATGTTCTGTGTAAAAGTGTGATATCAGTTTCAGTTTGTTAAGGTAAAAAATAAAAAAAAAAGTAATTTAAAGCAAATCATTTGCTTTATCACAATTTATAGCACAGAGCTGATTTAAGTATGCTCTTAAATAGATCACACATCGCAAATCAGTCAATAAAACACAATAATTTAGTAAAATAAGGAGACACTTTAGGAAGTTTATAAACCTTAAATAACAGTGGTAAAATGCAATTTATACCAGTGTCTTAAATAAGGCAGACAAAGTGTGTTTAATATTTTTGAGCCCTTTGTCCTATTCCCAACCCATAGCCCATATCTATGTAGATAAACCGATAATGCAAGGTGGTGTAAGTTTGTTTTTTTCCATATAATAAAATCAGGAAAAGGAAGGAATTGGATACTTTAAATTAAGATAAGACAGATGAACGTAGATTTCCTTTTATGTGAAGATAGCAAATATTCTACTTTTTAATCTCACACACCTAAAACTTTCCACTGTTAAAATGTTGTTTTTTTTCACCCAATAAATTTCGAGTCTTTCAATACAAGAGAATTGTTCCTTTTATTATAATTATTTAATTGTCCAAACATTAGGATCGGAGTAATGTGTATGATCCGCGATGTTACTAGATTAGATAGATAGATAGATAGATAGATAGATAGATAGATAGATAGATAGATAGATAGATAGAAAGAGACATTCATATATTATTCTAGTCATTTTTGGGAGCGCAATAGTAATCAGAGATTTCAATTAGCGTTTTGGGCCATATTGAGTTTTAAAAAAAAAAAAACAAAGAACAAAACAAAGATTTTGTGGCAGTTATATTGTGGGTCATATATTATGTTAATTTGGATGTTGAAGAAGAAAAGAGAAGAACAACAAGCCGGAAGCCAGCAGTGACCAAATGTTCCTAGTGTCAACCATAAAAGTTTATGGCTTGTTTGAACTTTCGCCTGCAGATCACCAACAAAAATACTACAGAAGGAATCGTCCTATTGGATTATTAACAATGTACAATTTAGCTTTACCTGCGAAGACTTTCAGCAGAGTTTGGAGAACACCCAGTAGTTCGAATTAAATTGTCCCACACACTTTTTCTCGCAGATCTAAATAAAGGCATAGTTTACATCTCTCGCTATTTTAACACTGATCTCAAAGTCTAATGGTAAATCCGGTCATAAAGTTCATTGCTGACTAATCACAGTGCAGTGTGAACTCACAACTGACAGAAAAAAAAAGAAAGTGAAGCAAATACACAGCTGGGGCCTATCTGGATTCTTCCATCGTCCAGAAATGTAGAAACATAACATATATCTTCAGGGGGATTTCACTGTGTATGTGAGCAATTTCTGTTACTTCAAATAGTTTCCTTTGAAATGAGCCACTTTCGCTTTTGGACAGATAAGGACATGGGTGAGCTGAATGTATATATAATAAGGTAAGTACCAGCCTTGTGTGACAGCGCTTCAAAGGGTAATACATAGTTAGTGAATGCAGCTCTGTTTATGAGTCTTTGAGACTTTGCTGCACTTCTTGACTTTTTAAGCAAACTAACTGTCTCAATGGGACTATACAATAGGAAACTCACTTACACAAGAACCAGGCATAGCGCAAACAGTAAGATATTGCACTAATACTTGCAATATGAGATTGTCATTGGCGTCGTATTGTGAATGGAATTTTCCCTGCGTACAATACACAGCTGCTAATTCTGAGCTCAAACATATAACTATATGTTTCACACTAGTTAACAAGTGCTCTAAAACTTACCTTAATTTGTAAGTCAACACATTCCAGGGTGAGGTGCACTGAGATGCGTTGTTCCTACGTGTATTAGGTGATCTTATGTGTCCTGCTAAAAGCCAAATGATGTCCAGCATCAGTGAGATTATATGATATGTGGTATATAATGTTGGACGTCTACTCCCCAAAACCATAAAACTTACTTTAATAGCACCACGTGACATTTTATAGCCAGTGAGCCTATCTGTCTGTGTTATGGAGTATTTTACGATCTAATTCATAGACAAAACCCTATTCATTTGGCAACCAAATGTCACATAGCCGGAACTAGGGCTTATAAAGTTTACTGTTATATAACTTAGGGAAGACAAGAATGTAAGCAGTTAGCAAAGGGACCTCTTTTCATTCCCATTACAGGCTGAGAGGAGTTACATCCAGGCTCAGGTAAGGTAAGTACAACTTGAGAGGTTTGGGGGGATCTTGTGGACCCATTTAGGAAATTGATATAAAATCAACACTAAATGATAGTCAGAAATTATATCGAGACGATCTTAATTAATATAAAATAAATATAATTGCGCTGAATCTGGCAAACTACACAGATAAATATGGTGCATTCTGCTGTGGACTTTAAAAGTAAACTACATTTCTACTCCCGCCCTCAACAGCTTTATTTATAACATAGTTTATTTTTCAACGCTGCTGTGAAGTTGCCCTGTTATCACTTGGTTTTCATGTCCATAATAGTAACCATCAATCAATTTGCAACCCATCCCAAAATCAGACCTAGTATTTACTCCAGAGACACAAATCAATATTTTCAGTAGAAAGTTTATTATTTTCCAGTCATATTTTTTCCATGAAAAAAAAATTACAAAAAAAATAATAATAAAATTTATATATTTATAGCAACTGCTTAAACAGCCAAGCTTGACTATATCGTTAACTTTTTGAACAAAACACATATTACAGACACTTAGCTGCGAGGGGCAGCCACTTTACAGGAGGTCGTGCAGAGAGTCATGAGATACAAAGGCGCAGCTAGGGGCTGACTGTATGGCATCACAGTTTGTGTCACCGCTTCACTACTCAACACACTAAACACAAGATAAATTGGATTGAACAAGTCACCTCTACAACATAGTTATTCACAGGTATCATAGGTAGTTTCTTCAAATTTAGGTAGACGGTTTGTAGGCATTCAGACATAGTTACACTTCACAAACATATACAGGTTTTTTGTTGTTTTTTTTTTTTACAAATTGAATGCAACACAGTACAGAACATTTGAAAACACTTTTTTTTGTCCTGTTGCTTCAAGTAACACAATAGCGTTTTACATACTCAAATAAGTTAAAACATTTAAAATTGTCAAGACACAGCCATCCAAAACAAAACATACATAAAGCATCTTTAGCAGAAGGGCTCATGGTTAGGATATAAAGGGGACATGAACAGGCTTCCTTCACTGAAGTCACATACAAGAGTCCTAGAAAGTATATTGTGACCACGTTCTAATACTGGAGCAGTACTTTTCATAGATCAGACATCTATGGGCGAAAGGTCCCTCCTGCTGCAGCCATGCTCATACTTTTCAGCTTGTTATCCTTTTTCCATTTCATCCTTCTGTTCTGAAACCAGATTTTTATTTGTCTCTCTGATAGGCAAAGGGCATGGGCTATTTCAATCCTCCTTCGGCGTGTCAGGTATCTATTAAAATGAAATTCCTTCTCCAGCTCAAGTGTTTGGTAGCGAGTGTAAGCTGTCCTAGCCCTTTTCCCCTCTGGTCCCCCTATGTTGTCTGCAAAATAAATTAATCAATGAAGACAAAGCAAAATTAGTTAGACAAGACACAGTTCGGCATATTTCCACAGTTTCACCCAATTACTAAAATATATTAAAACAATTCAGTTAAAATTAAGGGTGGGCTTAATTAATAATTAAAGTATGTCCAACAGGGTGGTATCATAAATTAGCTTTAAATTATGCATCGCTTAAAATGATAAGGATAAATATTTTTCTCAGTTCCTGATTTGGTGATCATCTGACACTAGACTTGGTAGCTATAGAATAAGTTAAGATTTCGATCCATTTTTTTTTGCCTTTATTCAAAGGTTGATCTGTAGTCATAAAAATGTCTAAACACATCACGAGCATTTGCAGCCTGTGAAACTTTGATTCTCTCATCCCTTCTTATATATGAATTCACTTTTCATCGCAGGAAAAAATGATCAGACTTATTTACCATGACTTATGTGCAGTTTTCTCATCCAGGGGTAGATCTGGGGTTGGACTGATGGAGCAGGGCTCTGGCCGTTCTGTGAACTTGCCTGGTCGCTGCTAGCTGGGGTGTCATCCTCAGCACCAGAAGAAGCACCAAGCCCTTCTCTGTTAATGTGGGTGCTGTTACTATTGCTGTTGGTGCTGGAATTGGACGTAGTGCTGTTAGAGTTAGTTATAGAGTTTTTCACTCCTTGGTGACTCTCGCTGACAGGCGGGGTGGACACAGCAGCGCAGGGGAGAGGGTCAGGTGGAGGAGAGTGTGAAGACGTTGCAGGTTGGTTATACCTTGGCTCTGTAGAGGAGGCTGGGTTGGATGGATAATTTCTTGCTCTGTCATTGGCACTAAAGTGGTTGGAAGCTGATCGCCCAACGCTGAGATCCATGCCATTGTAGCCGTATCCGTACCTGCTGGAATGCATGCTTGTTGAATCCCTGTATTGCTCGTTCACCGAGCTGTGATCTCCATAATTATGTAACTGGTAGTCCGGGCCATTTGGATAGCGACCGCAAAATGAGTTTACAAAATAAGAGCTCATTTGTTTTTTGATATGTGTGCTTGATTTGTGGCTCTTGGTCGTTTTGTGCGTCTATAGCACCCTTGCACAATTTATGATGAATTATGGAAATGACTGGGACATGTACTTGGTTGCCTCCTACGTAGGCACCCAAATATGGGGTACGACTTGGAATCACGTGCTTTTGTTGTCCAGTCGTAAATCCTGCCTGATGACCTCTAGAGGTAAACTGGTGTATTAGTGGGGGAGCTGGGAGGATGCTGAGAGGAGCGAGCATTTCAGCGCGGCCCCGTCTCAAACTGCATAGTTTTGTTGAGACTCTAACGCCACCGTCTGGACAGTAAGGTGTCATTACAGTCTCTTCAGCGAGCCAGGGACTGCAGGGCCGGGGTCGAATTGAGGTTACATCCCATTACAGAAAAATTATTGCATTCCCCTCACAGTTCCATTAGTGAATACCAAATGTACCGACTCACTGCCACAGTTCACAAACCACCATATTAATACCGAAATATTGCACAAATGGAACTGTTTGCTATTTATTCCAAATATATATTTTAACTTTCCATCATGCATTTTACTAAGTCCCTTTATTTTACTGGTGATGATATAGAAATAGCCGTATTGATGTAGGGGTGAATTAACAGTCACTCACAATGCTGTTATTGCCATTTCTAGTTCATTTACTTTAAAAGGATCTCTATTATAGAATGCATACGTTTTCTTTTATACTGGTATTGCCTTTTAAAACGTAATTTCCTAAGTAATACAACACATTAAAGGGCAATGTGCATATATAAAACAAAACATAGAGACGACATTTCTTGCTACACAATTAGACAATGTCTTTGCCTATTGCAAAAATATATAAGAATCATCCTTTTGTTAAAACGCGATTTTTAAGCATTTAATTATCCATTGATCCAGGACTTGCCACTTTGTACCTAATAAAAATCCTTAATGCTTGGTATATTTGGGGCCACATTTTGTCAGCTCTCTATATATACGATGTATAATCAGCACAGTAGCGCTTTGCGTTTTCTTTCAATTAACCACTGGGTTCGTTGCTTTGCATTCCCGGTTAGCAACAATGAGCGGCTGTAAATATTATTGTTAGATGTACAATGCAGCTGACATTAACATTTTGTTCAGTGAGTCGAAAAAAACAGGATGACCTCAGGTTTCCGGATTCTTTGTATTATTTTTTTTCCTTTTGTTGTGTACATTTTTTTCCAAGCTCATATTTGTTTGGATGTCTGTTTACATAGCATAATAATACAGTCCACAGTCCTGCAATTTAGCCAATCCCAGAATATGGATGAAACTTGCTTTACAGGATGGAGTAAGATTGAGAACTTTTTCGGATTAATGCTGCATCCTTTGCTCAAATACAAACCGATTTTTTGTTTCAATATTTATATACACATATTTATATGAAAAAGATATGCATGCGTTCACTACCAGCTAAAGGATCATGGAATTTAAGTAACTATGGATGGGTGCAGATGAAATGAATATGGTAAATTTGAACAAGTATGTAGCATGTATGCAGACCGAAGGACACAATTCAGATGAATAAGGGAGGCCTGTGGCTAGGTGTCGCTTTCATTGAGTTGCTTGTCCTCTGTTGGGTCGCTGCTGGTCTGCGAGGAATTAATAATCTTGCTTTCTTTCTTCCATTTCATTCTCCTGTTCTGAAACCAGATTTTAATCTGTCGTTCTGTTAGACAGAGAGCATTTGCTATTTCAATCCTCCTCCTTCTTGTCAGGTACCTATTAAAATGGAATTCTTTCTCCAGTTCTAATGTTTGGTATCTTGTGTAAGTCTGTCGTCCTCTCCTGCCGTGGTTCCCATACACCGCACCTGAGAAACAGCAAGAACAAGTCGACATATGATTTTGTATTGTAGAGACTTCAGCTATTGAACAAATTATATATTTTAATAAACACAATTCTCGCGTTCTCGTTTAAACAGTACATTAATCACAATTATTTACACTTGCATCAGGAAGTCCTTCCTGAGTGCTGGAAGTGGGAAAATCAGAAAAATATCTTTGTTTTCTTAAATACTAAAAGGTGTTTGTTTTTGTTTTTTATTTCTAGTTGGAGGTTATTATTTAATCAATGCCAAGGTTTTCAGCACAGTCGTTTCTAATGTACAGTGTCAAATAATGCTTTCAGTAGAAAATATGATTTTTTTTTTCAAATAATGACAATCATTTGCTACCTGCTTAGTTCAGCAGATGTTTCTCATGTATGTTAGCCATAATGCTTCTGCACATTATTTAGATACAAGCTTCATACAGAGAAATTGTGTGTGGATAGTTATACAAAATGTGTGGTTTTTGCATGTGTGTGTATATGTATATATATATATATATATATATATATATATATATATATATATATATATAAATTTGGATGGGTGTTTTATAAAAACTCCACATATGTGGAATGCACAGTTAGTATATAGTCTGTGTTTACTTATAATAATTGGAAGAGTATTATAAGAATTACACTTCGTCTTTCCTTCCCCCTCACCCCTGCATATATTAGTGACTTACCGGTACAGGAGTTGGCTCGCTGCATCCACGGGTAGACAGGGTTACTATACTTCCGGTCGCTGGATTCCTCGTTTAACAATTTGCTCTGTATATTGGCGGATTTGTACTGTTGATCTGCGGAGAAGTGCAGATATTCCCCAGCAGGAGTCCTCTTATTAGCTGGGTAGGAGGAAGGACTGGTGCTGCTGGCCTTGTCCGGGTAGAAACACGACGTCCCATAATCATAAGAGTTTCGGTTGCAGGCAATAACTGTGTTAGATTGCTGATAGAAGCATGGCGAGGGGTAGGACTTGTCCTGCAGGGGACTTGTCCCATATGAACCTTGAAAGTGCCTTAAAGCATCATAGCCAGAAGAGTAGAGGGGTATCTGACCCATATACGAGTCCTGCCCATTAGGCAAGCTCCCAGGGAAAGTGCTATTCACAAAGTAAGAACTCATTTGCCCCGCACTTTCTAGTACTGTGATTTGTTGTGTATTAGTACATCTAGCTATAACTATTAGTAGTCATCGAACTGGTTTGTTTCAGGATGGCCAAGCGCCAAAAGCGACAGAAGCAAATATAAGCAGCTGATCATTCAGTAGCCAATAGGAAGGAGTTATGATGGTGCTCCCCTGGGACGGGGACTGAGCCAGCAAACTTCCAAATAACACACAGCTTCCCAGGCACATATACAACAATCATATATACATCTTATTACACGGGAAGATAATTGGTTTTCTTTAGGCCAAAATAAATGCACTTCCTGTTTTACTGGAACAGAGTTACAAATAATCACTTTACACATCACCCTATATTATCTATATCTGAACACGTAGTCGCAGTAATCAGACCAATTATTACAATAGATCCATGTAATTAGTCTCCATAATGTAAAAGGGATAATATTCCGACCTAGAATTTGTAATCAAATATTGATAAACATTTCCTTCAATATATCCAGTCCAGTTATTACCATAGGCTGATCAACCTAATGAATACGTTTCTAATTATTGTATGATTTGTAATAGGTTAATTAACCATTTAAAGAATAATATTTCTTGTCGGTCATAAACATTTTACTAGCAACAAAAATGTCTTTTTACATAAAACTCTTACTAAATTCTCCACCGATGTGTTTAGCAATTATTCAGAAATACTTATCAAACATATATACATTACTTATAATATTTGGTTAGGCTTTGTTATTATTCAAAGAATATATTTAACAACATGCCTTCACAAAGTATTCTACACACCACAAAGAGAAACGAACCACTTAAACAGTACACAGTATGACCTGGCAATATGCCCAATTAAAATAAAATAGCAATGCAGCAACTCCTTCCAATAGCAAGTTTAGGCAAAATGGTTGTATTTAAATACAGTGCAAAATGTGTACTTGTTCACCTATCTGTTGAGTTGTAGACTATATAATATACATGCTGTTGTATCTATATAAGGATAGAAAAAAAACTCTTACTTAATGTGAATGTGCTTAAAATATTTCACATGTCTAAGTAATGAACAATTATGCTGTAAACATCTAACGACTCAAGACCCGACATAAAACGTCTTCTCTTATCTGAATGTGATGTAGGAGTTTTATGGCCCAAGCACAGGAATCCAGTCTGTTCCCTTCATGACCATAAAACCCATAGTAAATGGTTTAGAAGAATGTAAAACTTTGATGCTGCAAAGCCTGTAATGGTTTCCTTAGAAGGCATTACTTGCAGTAATTTTAACGAATTAAAGCATAGCTGGACTGTATGAGACAGTTGCAACACAACACATAGTCCATAGGTCTGAAATGGAATGAACGAATAAAATTGCGAATATTTCTATAGAGTAATGTATAATTGTGTTCGAGAAAAATACACCGTTTATTGGCAAGTTGTACAATTCAGTAACATATGCAGGATGGGGAAAAATAACATCTCTGGTATTTCCTGTCATCAAATGTTTGGTGTGTCTCTGGAGATGTCGTGGAATATTGCCACCATTTATATATATATATATATATATATATATATATATATATATATATATATATATATATATATATATATATATATAATTCTTCCTTATATCGCAACTCTATGTTCCTTGTTTATTATTTTTTAGCGAAACGGTATAACCATCAAACACACACACACACACACACACACACAGACACACACACACACACACACACACACACACACACATATAATAGTGTTTGATGGTTATACTGTTTCGTTAAATATAACAAAATAGAAACATAAGTAGAGTTGTGATATAATGAAAAAGTATAAATTAATAAATATATAATGGATAACAGAATATTTCGCCTTAAATTGCATGAATGCACTGGTATTATGACTGTTAAATCGGCTAGAATTACACATACTGTTTTATGGCTGGTGATTTTCTTTACGTTTTTGCTAAAAAGGAAAACATCAAACAAATAAAAATAAAATAAAAAATAAAGAAATAAAACCTAACGAAAAATAGAAACCCAGAGGGAGAACATCAAGGCTTGGTTTGAGCATAAAACTGTCTAGGGGCCTGTAAAATGTAACAGGAATTTTCAGGCAGATCAATGGTTAAGACACTGCCCCTACTGCTTCCCTTTTTATCTTACTTCCAAGCAATGAAATCTGCTTAAACCATTAAATCTTAGGTGCAGCAGCCATTTTGAACACACGGAAAATAGCCGTCCAACAATGTTTTTTTTCCTTGCATCCTTTAATATGTTAATACATGTAGTATTTTACGGTTCACAGTATGTATTTACGTTTAGAAATTGTAATAAGCGACACTGCCTAAGAAACACTGGGTGAAATCAATGTAGCATTTAATAACGTCATGTACACCATGGGCAGGTGCTAAGATGTGTGAGCTCTGAGATACCACATAAAACTAATCCTGAATGCAAATTGCTTATTAAAGCTCCTTCATATTTCCAAGGGAAATAAACTGTTGTTCCTGATTCATAACAGAGTACACACAGGCACATTTCTATAGCTTTATGCATACAATGTGAAAATATTATTAGAATTGAAATTCTCAACCCTTAAATATAACAGTCGATGATCTCCTCATGCTCCCGATTAGGTATGGAGCAGCAGTGCCATTTCTAATAATCACTTTGCAATGCTAAACAAACCAATCTTCAATTACATTGTAAACCTTCCTGTACTATAACTGCACATACCGCCACTCACCACACAGTGGCAGCACTGAAACTTCCCACTACAATAAATCCCACTTTCTATGCAGCCAAGCAGATACTGCAATGTAATGCAAATTATATATTTCATCAGTTAGCAGACCACAAGCAGCCTAGAGTAACACTGAAATCATCCAAGTATTAACCTTAATTACCGATCATGAATAGCAGACACCGAGAAACAGATTTATTTTTTTTTACATTTCTAATGGAACGACACTAACAATGTTCTGCTAGTTACGGTCTGTAGAGTAACATATATTTCTCAGAGGGGATAAAATCAGTCTGCTTCATCAACTAATACGTCCTGCAAGAAGCTGGCCTGTTTATATTATTATTTTTAAATGTACCCTTTAATTATATATATTTTTTAAAAACGTAAAATTTGTTTATATATAGCATAGCTACACATCTATCTATCTATCTATCTATCTATCTATCTATCTATCTATCTATCTATCTATCTATCTGTGTGTTACTACATGATTTTTTAAGACAGTGAAGTACCTTGTGTTAAGATACTATATTAATTAATGTTCCGACTTCTATTTTTGCAACATCTCTGATCATAGCACATTAGTGCAATACACAGATCTCTATTACATTTGTAAGAAACACGAATGAGATATTCACACAGACACTCAAAATATATGTTCTATTTAATTTTTCACATCACTTCTATTATTATTTGCACTGATAATTATATAGCAAAATGTAAGTAATATGTTCATGTGGAAATTGAGAATAAATAAATAAATAAAAATATATATATATATATATATATATATATATATATATATATATATATATATATAATCTTAATACAAACTTGGATTAAGATAATGCACATAGTTCTGGTTGATTGTACCTGTTCCTGGTAATATGCCCAAATAATGGCATTTCTGATTGACTTGGCTGAGAATATGACAATAAATAGTTGTAGAGTTTATTTGGTCTGGGCACTAGTGATCATAGCATGATGTGAGGTGGTACACATTTCTCACCTTTGGGTTCTGGCTCACAGGAATCCTTGCCACTTTGACAGCTGTCGCCTTGGCTGCACAGGAGAGAAATCGAGCCCCTTTTGGTGCCAGAAGAAGCAGGAAATTAACCAGGCTGCAAGTTGAAAATCCGCCACTCCGGTGCTTTGAATCCAAAATGCCACACCTTGAAACGGAAGGATCGAGCGCTGCCATCCTGGACCTGTGCTGCAGGCAGCCGCTCGGTGCGAACCTTCATATACATTGCTGCCTATTGCCTTACAAAGAACAACTGGGCTGTGTGGTTGGGAGCCAGACAGATCCGAAGCAGGACTGAGCACAGCAAAAGAATGCAGCTCTATTCTCGCAAGGGAAATTATAAAAAACTTAATGTTCACAGTTACTATCCACATGACCAGCAACGACCAATGGAAAAACCGAGCAACTCATAAACTTGTATTGCAAAGTTGTAAATTTTCATAAACAACAACGGATTTATAGCCATTGCCTCATCACTAAGAAGAGGCAGGTCTTACCAAGTCGCCATCTTAACTCTCCAACAACCCCATCATCTGCACACACCGACTCTTATATTCTACCAGACTCTCATTTAAATATTAATTCAACTAATCAATGAATTATGTCCAACACCCCCCACAGCAAAATAACTCTTTTAGATATAAAGTCCCTCAATATACACCTTTCTTTAAACTGTGCATTTATCCTCCTTATATATATATATATTATATATTCAATAATTATACATGTTTAATTCTTTTTCCAGACGTAGGGTTTGTATAATTAAGTAGGCAAAATTACATTGTTTCACAAGTTATTCCATTATTCTAATTTTAGACAATCTTTCTCAATTAAAATGTAACTGTCTTTGCTGAGTTTCAAGAATATATTTGACTAAACAAATCTAAGAAGATATCAAGGAAAGGAAATCTTTGACCAAACACTAATTGTTTTATTGTTTGTAACAAAAAAAAATATTATGCCAGTAACTTCAACAGATTTTTACTTTGATGGTGATTTATACATATTTATTGGTGCAGAACGCATAAACAATAGTTAAAATATTCACAAATAACACTGTTCACATATAGTTTTAGGGAGGAAGCCGAGCAAACTGATATTTATATTTATTTATTTACATTTTTTTTTATTTTTTATTTTTTTTACACAAATACACCATGCGGTAGAGATGACAAAATATGTCCAACGTATCAAATGACGCAGATCTGGAGTAAACAAATACTGCTTAAGACGGAAAAACAGGGACAACTGTACACAAATACAAATTCCTGGATTACAAAGAATGTGGTCACGTTACCTTTCAAATATCAATGCAAACACATCAAATATACGACATCATAAACTTGGCTCAAGAATAGGATTATGG
Source organism: Mixophyes fleayi (assembly GCF_038048845.1). Classification (NCBI taxonomy): domain Eukaryota; kingdom Metazoa; phylum Chordata; class Amphibia; order Anura; family Limnodynastidae; genus Mixophyes; species Mixophyes fleayi. The sequence continues at coordinate 59,745,602 of NC_134406.1, forward strand.
ACGAGAAAGCAGATCATTTGTACATACTTTATTTTTGAATTGGTGCTTAATTCAAAATGATCGTTTGACGATATAAAAAAATACACACAATCCTTACTTCACATTTGTGTGCCATGGTCACTGTTTAAATACAATTCTAAGTAATAGATAGCATTACAGTAGAACATAAAATAGGTAGTTCTTTAATAGGTAGTTTAAAGTAACGGTAGTGGTCGTTAGGCTGAGTATTTAATGCAAGTATTTATAACTGACATATGAATTGCTTTTAATATGTGTAATTGTATTATTATACTGAGTAGGTAGTAAAGTCTAATGCACTTCGCCTGTACATTATTTGTGGGTTTAGGTAGTTAATGTTTACTAGTAGGATGAGCTACAATTTCTCAGCTCTGTATTTGAAGGAGGTTGTTACAGTCTGAAAATTGCATGTAAAAACAGTCTTAAATATTCAGCATATTTATGTCTGATTTATTCTTCTCTGTGCAGATTACACCGCACTTTGCCGAAGACTTTCTGACCACGGCCTGTTTTCAGTTACCAATAAGTTCAAGAACAAACAAAAAAAACAACAAAATCACACAAACAAATGTCTCCAAATAGCTTTCACAGTCCCGTGCAAATCTCAGTTTATACACAGCAGTCTATTCGTCCTCCTTCGCTTTGTCCTCATCGGAAGAAGCAGTAGTCGGTACCGGGGTCTGCTCTTCAGCATCGGGGGTAGAGCTGGTGTCCTCCTTATGCTCCTTCTTCCATTTCATCCTTCGGTTTTGGAACCAGATTTTGATCTGCCTCTCAGTTAAACATAAAGCATGGGCGATTTCTATCCGTCTCCTGCGGGTTAGGTAGCGGTTAAAGTGGAATTCTTTCTCCAATTCCAGGGTCTGGTAACGGGTGTATGTTTGGCGACCCCTCTTCCTGTCGGGGCCTATATGTTACACAAGATATACTGTGTATTAGTCATGGTTCTGTGTGTCAGATTACACAATAATGCTATAATACAGTGTAACAACGCACAATAAAGGCCTAGCCAGCGGCAAATCCTTCTATACTGCTATCATGTAATACAATGTACACAGAATATTGTAACATTTTCTGACATTTCAGATTTAGCATCTCGGTGGACTGCTGAAACATGTATTGAATTATATACGTATTAATACCCTGTAATGTTTAACCATGGCCTGCGTGCCCGATTGAGCTCTCACTTCCTCAATAAAACTATTTGGATAACAAAATGTATCATTGTAATTCAATGTTCTGTAAAAAGCGTGATCATATGTGTAACATATATATATATATATATATATATATATATATATATATATATATATATATTCGAAAGAGTGAATTGTTTTGGTATTGCAAGTATGGCACCGAATCCAACTTGGAAAACACTCAATAAATACAGGGATCTGAATTTTCTATCTGGACATGTAAACACTGCAGATGACCGGTATATAATCCATTAAATGGGTAATAAAAAGTGTGCAGTGCTGATTTCCATGCACAGCGATAGTCTTTGTGCGCCATGGCGCCTTCACTCTAATTAAATCCATAAAGCCTGCACTATAATCTGGCTGCACATTACTGGCCTTGCATAGCATCCCTCCTGCTTACCCATACCTGAAGACCTCATCCAGGGGTATATGCGGAAATTACTGTCAGCCTGGGAGTGCAGGGTAGATTCATCCGCCTTCTCACAGCCTGCTTTAGCCAGGTCATTGCAGATCACCGGGATGTTCTGATCAAACGAGGAGCAATGCAGGTTATAAGCCTCAGAGCCCAGGCTGTATCCAGTGAAGGGATTCTGATAAAGTGCACTGTTCACACTATACAAACCGGGCATTGTTGGTGGAAAAGGACCGGTGGCGGCTCCATAGCTGCCTCTCTGGGAATTGGTAGCAAAAGAACAAGAAGTGGGCTCTGTATTTTGGAAGAGAGAAGCCCCAGCCGTATATTTGCTGAAAAGAGCATTCACATAATATGAAGAACTCATATTTTTGACCTGTGATTTGTTGTCCGGTAGGCTTCAGTGTCGGTTTTACGAGGTAGCTTGATATATGATAACATTAAGCCCCCAGATTTACACAAAACCCCATTTTCTTTTGCACTGAGCTGCCTCCTGCACGTGATCTCCGACCATATGACCATCCCATCCAATCTGCTCCTGCATCACAGGTGGGAGAGATCTGTGTGCAATGCAGGAAAAACACCCAGGCATTCGTGTCACAATAATTGTCTTTTCAAAATGGTGTATTTATATTTATATCAATGAAACATTGTGTTGTGCAGAAGAGGCGATGTAAATCCACCCAAGATGTTATATGATTTTATCAACCATTGGTGCAGTTTTATTGATGATCATAAATATTTATTTACAAAATATTCAACTGTTATATTAATTTAATATAACTGAACATTATGTTATTCTTTTAAGCACAAAATCATCCTTTATTACAGCACAGTCTTATTGCAGAGCACATGGTAATAAAAAGCTAAATATTTGAAGCTCAGTGTGTCTGTTATATAATAGTGTTGAGTGTGTATGCTATGAAATACAATTGCAACATGTATTAATGCAAAAAAATGCATTTTATATTGATTTAATTTTTCTCCTTTACTTTTTAAGATAAATCGCTGATATTTTAAATTCTTCTTTGATTTTTTTTGTTAATCTAGACCTACGGAAAGGCTGAAGGGTTGTCACAGAAAGATAGAAAGCTATATCTGTATCTATCTATCTATCTATCTATCTATCTATCTATCTATCTATCTATCTATCTATATATCAAAATCAAATTATCTACAATAAATTAAAAATTACATGCATAGGAGATTTACTTTCATATTATTAATTATCATCATCAAGGCCAATAGAAATAAAGGAGAAGCCTAGGCAAATATTTATATAGTTCTCCTTGTAATTTTGGGATTAATGCCAGGATGTATTTAAATTAGAACAAATCTACTGTTCAATATATTTAAATATTATTATTATTGCAATGGCGCACTTATAGGCACTTATATTAAACATATCTTACCTGTGCGGATGACTCAGCCGCCGGACTATTACATATGATTATTTTAAAATCAACATAAATGTATATGCACACAAATAAATAAATAGCTTTCGTTTGAAAATTGAACAGAGGACCTTCAATTGCCTGTTGAAATTACCCCTTCTTTCTGGCAGGAGATTGTGGTACAGAAATAGGTTTTACAACCTTTTATATTGCACATCATAAAGTTGAAACGCTCAATGGGATTGTTCCGGAAATTCTACCTTAAAAAGATATAGCCTGCTCGTCTGTTGTACAAAGGGCTTCCCACGCACTAATCTCTGCGTTTCTTACATATTTGCACGAGTTGTATGCTATGAAAGATCAGTTAATATATTATTATAATGGTTTAAAGGTGTATTCCGTGGTTTCAATACATTTGCACTAATTAAAATATATTTTGTTGTAAATATATATTTTTTATGTCACTGGAACAATACATGCTGAAAATAGTTGTACAATATTGGCATTTATTACATTGCCTAAATTCTAAATAAACAAACCAATCTAACACCACACAAGACTGAAATATAATTTTATTGGTTAATAATTTGACAGCGAGTTAAAGTCCCTAACATATTACCAATGACTGAAACAATTGCAATGGATAGGCCCATATCTTGCAAAACTCTGCGTGGGTAAAAAGCGGGTGAGTGTATCCACCAGACCATTTTTATGTGTATGTTGCAATAAATGTTGTTTTTTTTTACACATGCTCATATGAACTGATTGTAATATATGTTGTACTCAAATTTCATTCCCTTCAACAAAAAAATACGTGTTTCAACGACCGTCCTTACCAAATGTGGATAGTAGGCCGTACTTAACCCTTAAGTTATCAAAACCCCAATCAAATTTTCTTTCTTTATTTTAAAGATATTTGACACTTGCCCTTGGGAAAAGAAAACAAGACCAAAAAATAATTAAAATTGTGTCTAGATATATTAATATATATTCATTTCAAAAGTAATAAATTATTCCACATCAATAAAAAGAAAAAATAAGTAGCACCTCGAATGCAGATGAAAATAAAATAAATAAATAAATAATAATGTTATATATATATATATATATATATATATATATATATATATATATATACGCATGCAAAGAAGATCAAATTTACTTTAATAAATTAGAAAAATTATGGTCGATGGCCTTTTCCAATTTGGACATTGTTTCCTCTGTTATATACAATAGACGATCGCATTACTATATGCTTGCATAAGTGTACCGATAAATCTATTCGTGAACTATTTAGGTAATTTGTAAATACCTTATCTAGCAATATTTATAAAATAGATATGGAAGCAGAGGATACATAGTTGAAGCCATGTGATTTAAAGATACATATATACATGTATTTATAGTACACTTTGGGCTGTGATACATATAGTATTAAACCTTATTTATTTATATTACATAGACTGTATATAATGTAAACAAGTGCAAATCAAGATAACATGCTGAGTAAAGCACTGAAACACACAAGAAATATGTATTCTGTAATGGTGTCATCATTCAGTCGACGGTGTGAATATTTCCCCTTGAATGTGTTGTATAAAAAATTAGAGAATTTAGAACAGTTTTTAGAAAGAAAAAAAAACATTCTGGGTAAATATTATGACAATAAATATTAACGTATTCCATTCCTAGAAAACTAAACAAAACATTGTGTTTTTTTAAGTTTGGTCATATATAAAACCTAAGCATTGAATGGTGTTATGCTGCCATCTGCTGGTTAGATGGGGTATGTACATGTATTTTGCATTTTTACCATGTTTGTCAATAGCACTTCCATTGGAGAACTAAGTAGCATGGGGATATTTTGCAGCATGCACAAGCAAATATTTGAACTTATAAAAACCTCGAGATTTCAATATCTCAGAACAATGAGAGATAGTTATTTCCGCTCTGCACATTATCTAAATCCGCCAGACAAAACAAATGAAAAGGCTTCTGTAGAAAACCTTAATTGCGGCTGGACAGCTATAAAGTCATTAAGAGGCGAATTCCAGACAGTTTGCAGACCAGCCATTTATTATACACTTTTAGTGTCCATTCTTTGAAGTTCCTTTCTGTCTATAACAACAGAGGGCGTCCCAACAGCTCAGAGCCCGGAAAAAGCTGCAATTACTATTTCAGCCTCTCTCACTTTTTTTTTTTTTCTTGCTACAAACAGCAATTACTGTTTCTTCTTTTATCCATATAAAAGCAGATGCAATTATTGTGATAACCAGCACATCCAACTTTATTAGTTAAAGTAAGTATTCCTGACAAATGTATATAAATATAGATGTATGTTTTTGTTTGTTTTTTTTTAAATCCACGATTTCCCTGGGCAATTAGGCAGACTTGTAGAACTGCTGGCATCTCCTCCAGATTGTGCTGAAAAGCCTGCAGCGGTTTACACTTCATAAACGGTTAGAGCAGTAATTTTCTTTTATTGCATTATATGGCCCAGCATTTTCCATACAACATCCTCTGTCTGGACTTGAGTGATCTAGCTTGCTTTAACATATTTGTGTTCAAACTATGCATTTCTCTGAATGTGCAAAATGCAACCTCTTGGCTTTCAAGGATGTTTTTGAGGAAATTGAAGTCCAATATGTCCCCCACTGAGAAACACGATGGCGTGTGAGGACTGGGATAACCAGAGGGTAATATTTAATTATTTTGTTTATTTATTTTCGACACTACAGGAAAATGTATAGTGGATCAACCATGTGGTCATTTTCAAATGTTCTTTTCATTTTCAATTGTTCTTTTCACATACATGTTGCACATTAAACCTGTACATATAGATTTAGTAAACAAACACTATTGTCTGTTTCAAATATGCATTGCAGTTAAAACTATAGTTATATAATATTTTGACTTGGCACAAAATACTCTAAATCTACTAGCCCCATCTCTGATTTCGTGATTTTTTAGGTTGTTAATGTCTGAGCATTCATCTTTATAATACATCTAATATAAATCACATTCTAACATACGTACACGAGAATATTTTACATAACAAACTAAGTAAACGGGCAGTTCTAGCAAATGAGAACATAAACAGTCATGTCACAACTAACCCAAAAAATATTTTTATTTCGAAAAGAAAAAAGATAAATATCATTTCAACACAACAATTTGGTCAACAGGCCATGAGGTAACTATTGTAAAATATAAAAAGCATGTTCTGCATAAATTACTTTTTATTGTTTAGAGATAGAAATATAACCAATTTACTTTTCTTGTGTATAATTTATTATTCCTAATAAATTTAACTAAATTTAACTTCAATACAGTGAATAAGTAGAACATAACACAAGCTTTAGGTAGAAGACCCTTAACTCTCCATGTGTGTGTGTGTATATATATATATATATATATATATATATATATATATATATATATATACACACATATATATATATATATATATATATATATATACACACACATATATATATACACACACATATACATATATATTAAGACTGACATCTGCTCTGTTACCATGTTTCAGGCTTTTTGTCCCCCAAATATCTGTTCATGGACTATAGACTATATACACTCTTAAGAAGTGTGCCTCGTTGTATACTTAATTCTAAATTGTTGGAGACCTATGATTGCTACATATCCCACATACTTTCAACAATTACAGGTTAGCTGTCTTATATATAGGGAAACATCAATTGACATTACAGGCGAATACTCTAAATCTAGTCTTATATTAAACAACCTGAGTTCAATTCAGTCCTAGTTTAAACAGTCGCAGTTTTGTACAACACCCACGCACATAAATCGCGTCACAAATAGATGACCTACAATGAAACACATTATTCAAGTATACCAGCAGACCTTCCTGCCGCACAAAGAGCAAATGATAATAACAATAATACTTATAATATCTACATCTCCGCTAGAGCATACAATCAGTATATAGTTTGTGCACAATAGTAAGGTAGTTTTTTTAACATTTTCTTTCGTAGAGTAGAACAGGTAGATTGTATTCTATTCCAGCCCACCCCTAATGCCCCCTTTAAATTATTCATGAAATAATTTAAGAAATACAGTACCTCTTTGATAGCACTGGTACACCAAGACTGTGGTGGTACTGGGTTTTGTTAACATGATACACACTTTGTCAGAGGAAATAAAAGAGGCCTTGATACAGTAGCATTGCTTGTTTGGAAAACTCCCTGAGCCATTCCTCTATTCGTCCTTCGTACGGTCCTTGTTAATTTTTTTCATTTTCATCCTTCTGTTTTGGAACCAAATTTTAACTTGTCTCTCTGTAAGATTGAGCAGTCTGGCCACCTCATACCTCCTGTCCCTTGTAAGGTACATATTAAATAAAAACTCCTTCTCCAGCTCCAGTGTCTGGTGTTTGGTGTAAGGACATCGTTTTTTCCTGGTGGATCTTGCATGCAACCAATTAGCAGCTGGGTTGTCTGTAGAGAACAGAGAGGACATTTTTCAAGTCACAATGCCCTATAAAAAAAAAGTGTGCACCAATGCATCGACAGCTTTTCTTGCTTGCAGAATTACTGAAAATCCTAAAATCTTCATAATAAACATAAGCCCACGCCCACTTTATATTCCAGAGCTGCAAAATAAATGTCCAGATTTTATATACCTCATCTGATTTCACCTGCAGCATTCTATATATCTCATTGTCCTTGCAATTTGTATGGTAATTGCTGAGTGATATTTGATATAACTTACATGCCAGGACACAACAATGCAAACGTAATACAACACTGTGTTTCCTGAATTGATATGGCCCTGTAACTTAGTACTTAAAGCCCAGCAGAGTATTCTCCACCAGCATCAATTGCATATTGCAAGATCCATAATCTCTTCCCTGAATTTATACTATACAGTACATCAATGATTTACATACAAAGACGTCGGGGCTACTTACTTGGGTCAATGGGAGGCTTCTCGCTATTTGTTAGGTTTTCTCCACTATTGGCAGCAAACGCACCGTCGTTCGTTTGCTTTTCCCTGTCAGCCGGAGAGCCACTGGCATAATCAGACAAAGACAGAGTGTGAGCATCAAACGTGGTAGTACAGTCCCCCCTCCTGCTGGAGAGCGGCTCAGGTTTAATACCGTAGTGTCTGCTGGATGGTAAGCCTGGGAAAGACAATGATCCGGGCATGGGTTCCAGCCAAGAACGCATATACCTGCCATCTGAGGCTGTTATTGGTGCTTGATGATGCACGTAAGGATGGTACACAGTGGACACATTACTAGCAGTCTGAGGATGCACTGGGTTCCATGGACTGCTAAACACTGAAGTTTTAGACTGAAAGCTGCATGGAGTATATTCAGGGTGCTCTCCCAATGCTGCTTGCCTTGGTGGCTGAGCCAGGGAGCCAGATGCATATCTAGACTGGACCAGATCATCACCCTCGTGAATTATGAAAGAGTCCACATAATAATTGCTCAGAGTCCCAGAAGTCGACATTGCTATTGAGCAGAGCACGACCTCCTGAAATTATGAAACTGCAGATTTCATGTAACAACTTGGTCCTACAAAGAAGTACAGTCACCTAATAAGTTGAAGGCAGACTGCATTCCTATTGGCTGCTGAGGCCATGTGACTGTGCAGCAGGACAATAAGGTATAAATCAGTCCGCAAGCTATTAATGGGTCAGTGTTTTCTAGTCATAATTTTTTTATAGCAAAGCCATATGGGGTTTTTTTTATGCAAAAGGATATTTGAGCTATACAATATAGTCCCCTTTATTTGTGGCCAACTGAGATTAAAAAATCAAATTGTTCTTTGCTACCATTTCAGGGACTATTTTACATCCTTATTAATCACACAGTAGGATGTAGGTATTCACCATAGAAACTCGTTGATGGGAAATCATCCATACACATCCTTTATACATATAAAGAATATAAAACAGTAAACATATACATCGAGATTTATTTTTTTTGCACTAGTCCCTTAAATACACATGTAAGTCAAGTTAGACTGTGCGATTGATCACTTATCCCAATTTCCTCTCAGCAGTTATACTGGGATACAAACATGCTTGCAATAATTACATGTTAGTATTGTGCTTTCAGCTTAAGCAGGGAATACTAACCTGTATAGGTCGCACCCAGTAGCAGCCCTGTAATACAAGTATATAATATGTCTCCCACAGAGAAGCTGCCAATACATCTGGGAATGAGCTAGTTTGACCAAATGACGCTAAACAACAAATATGATTTCATCTCGTACTCTGAAAATAATATCAACATGTCTGCAGACACTGTGTGAACCATGCATTATATCATTGATATTTTATATGTTACTAAGCAGCATAAGAAACTCATGACTTATAAATGAAGATTGCCACAGATAATTCTGGCAGAATAATTCGAGTGTGCAACCAATTAACTGTATTAAGACAATAAAGGCATAAAGTAGCTGCATTGCAGCCATGGGAAAAACATGAAGCCTTTAGGAAAGAAATGAAGGGTTGGCAGAATCACAATAGGACACTTTTTATCGATGCCTCCCTATATACTCTATACTCCACATTATACCTGCATGGGATCAGGATCTGTGTGTGTCTGGGTGGGAGCGACTTGCTTACAGTGTAAACCCGATCCCATAAAATAACGATAATAAAAAAGACCACAAGTGAGGGCTAGACACATACAAAGGAAAGGAAATTAGGGCGTGGATTAGTGTGGGTAAAATGTACAGGGCGTGATACAAAAGTCTCTAGCATGAAACCTTTACTTTAGTTTGAAGATATTTACCATTGGTCATAAAACTATATTACGCTCACCATATTTTATTTGAATTTACATTACAAGTGGCAACGTTGCAGTTGTGAAATTAGCACAGTCCTTATAGTTGCATGTGAAAAAATATAATTATGATAATGGCGGATGGTTACATTGTTTAAACTGAGCACAGCCGTCAGATCAAGTCCATTGTTATACGTTCAATGCGATCAGTCTATCTATCTATCTATCTATCTATCTATCTATCTATCTATCTATATATGATGTGTTAATTTTAGTGCATAAAGCTGAAAGATGCGATAATATTATAGTACATGTCTATTTCATGTAAATATCGTATTTTGTGTATATAAAATGGCTCTTGTCATTTTGCACGGATCTAATTTTAGAAAAATGAAATAAAATACTTTTCATGGAGCACAAATCTCCTCTACTGTCCACAACCAGTAATTATACTATCGAAACAAAAAAATGCCCCAAAGGTATGATCATTCAAACTGGTATTAAAACTATTTGAAACATGTCTTGTCAAAATAAAAAATATCCTATAGACCTACCTCAGTGAACAATTCACTACTTGCCCCCCCCCGTACCTTATTAATTACAGTGCAAATGCAACAACCAGACTGAACAGCGCATTTAGATAACGCAAACATATTAGGCATTCTCGTAGCGTTAAATAAAGTCATATTACATTATCTTATATATTGCACTTGATATTTTTTGCATGTATTTACGAAAAATGTATCAGTAATGAAGGGAACAATAATACTCTAAACATATTTGCCACGGTGGGAGGTTATAACAAAAAATCCTAGTACTGTCGATGCATGGCACACAATATTATTGCTAGTTAATAGTAATGCTAGAAGCAGCAACAATAGTAGTAGTAGCAGAATATATTATATTTTAAATAGTAATACTAATAATAATAATAACAATAATAATAATAATAGTAGTTATAATAAAAAATACAATTACCTTTGAAATACAATTTGATCTGATTTACCTTTTAAGTTTAATTGAAAATCTTTCTAAGGTAGCTATACACATTTATTTAGTAAATACAGTGCACACTTGTACATCTTTAAGAGCATTTAATAAATAATAGCACAATTGTTAAAAAATATGACGCCTATAGAAGTATGCTAGCATCAGACCTATGTTTTACTTCTAAGATAAAGATATAATTAAATAATATGTATCTGCACAATAAAATATTCAGGTTTTCACAGCTATTGTTCTGTAAGATGTAAATTACGTGCAAAAAACGATGGTTTAATTTGGACCTGGAAATGTTTAACATTTGTGTTTTTATTTTGTAATTGACTTATATATTTAGATATCTGTCTGCTTTATTTTGAAGTATGGTTTCTCCCGGGTTGTGTTGGTGGGGAAGCTCTCCGAAATGTCAGACTATAGGCTCATTGTAATAATGATCGTAACCTAGGCCTTGTGAGCAGGGATCCGTTATTACAGCCAGCTCACCAGCGGTTTCTCTCATAATCATTCCTAATGATGCCCCCCTTATTTGTGTGTGAATTTGAAGACCACCTAGAAAGAATATGATCATTAATATATATCACTTCGCATCTCGTGGCTGATTTTCTTGTGAAATAGCTTTGTGCTGTTGCTATAACCTCTAAATAAAGTATATACATCGAGCCTTTGCAATCTTCCTATACATATAATTTTACACATAATACAATATGACTATTAATCTTTATTTAACGATTGATATACCCCAGGGACCTAGTAATGTAAACAATGCTATGCTCGTTTGAATTTATAAAAACAACATTTCTGTGTCTACATACATAGACGAACACACATATGCGCAGGAATATACACAATAGTCCTATGTTCCACAACACTGGGCTTCTTCTACCTGGGTGACGATTTCCACTGATGTGACTAAGGCAGTTTCTTGTTGTCGAGAGAAAGGTGGAGCCCCAACAACATGAAACTACCTAAATCACACGCCAGCTCTGTTCTAATACTTTAGGATTGGCGACCTCCAAAGTTCCTAGAAGAGGATCCGCTATGAGGAGAAAATCACAAGCACACTAGCAAGTCCCACAGTTTGGTAGGCGTGTAATCATTCAGTGCCTCACTCCCTGCAGGCTAAAACATGTACTGGAAACACAGAACAACAATAAAAGTAACGGGTTAATACAAACACTGCCTAAACCGAACCCAGTGCAGTGGTGGGATGAACAAATGTGAGTGTGCCTGTACTTGTGTTTGTCTGTTAAGGGGAGCGGTGTACAAATCGATTAATAAATAGAAATAATTTCTGTCCGCATAATATAGCCACACCAAGTGCCAAATACGCGCTGCGTAAAAAGAGTACGCTTTGCGCAAACAACCTCACCTTCGTCAATGTCATTTGGGGACTCTGCTATGTTTTCCCAGATGGAAGTGGAACAGCTTCTTGTTTTTCAGAGTAAAAAAAAAAATCAATCCCATCGTCTCTTGTTAGCTGCTTCCTCTCTCTAAGCGGATCCTTGCACAACCGAAAGCACTCGTCTAGGTCTGCAACAATCCAGATATACTAGCAAGTCATAAAAGTGAACAAAAGCCGACAAACCTAACAGCACCATTGCTATATAGCCCAGACAAATTACGACTGTCTAGGTAATATTTAAATGGATTCCTATAGTAATTGCAGGAGGGGGGGTGGGAGGGGGTGCCAACTTGTGCTGTTGTAAAAGTTCTTGAGAAGATAAAATAAAACCTAAGGATAAACAGCCACAAAAGAAGTAAAAAAAAGTACGAAGGATTCATTGCATTTTATTTGATTCTTCATTGAAAAACATAAACATGGCCTGTTCACACACAGCAGCATAACAATATTACGTTATGTGGGTTACGGTGTCCATGGATCGAAAACGTACTGTACATTAATATTAACGTAAAATGCAATTGTCTAAGAAACATTGGCCTTTTAATAATAATAATAAACATTTACACATATTTGCATATATAAAGTTCATTTTTTTCAGTACTTATAGTTTTGTAAATTAAAGCATGTAAATTCACAGTATTTTGAAGGGAATGCGGATATTTCCCTTCCCAATGTCAGCTTCTGCGATATCCAATAATAAGAACTAAACATTGAAGTACATTTAAACAACACAAGTAAGAAGGTCCATCTACGGTGTGCTTTTCTGTTGTTACCAGAGGTAACCATTTATAATCCTTCTAAACCTAAACAGACATACATTAAGGATATGTCTAAAACCAGCGAATGGCAGATCACGAGTCCTGGGTCATGTTTATTACATTACTGAAGAATAAAATAGTTCTTTTTATTTTCCTGGAGAAATAAGGACCATTTAATTCAACCTAATAAAATGTAAGAATTGGTATTTCCTATGGCCTCATTTACGCCTTAACAGTCAATGTAAAACCTTATCATTTGCTGATTACAAACATAAAAAAAAATCAATGCCAGATGTAGCAATACTTTAAAATAAACAAATTATATCTGCTCTTTCTATGATGACTAACACTGAGACTGCTTTTCATAAAAAATATCTTAATCTAAAAAAAAAAGAATAAAAAAATTTAAAATAATAATTATTATTATAATAATAAAAAGCTCTTAAAGACATGTGTGCAATTATGGCTTTAAACCCAGATTAACAAGAAAGCTGGGTGGGATTATGATCATACTGGTAATGTACAGAGTTGGCAATCCATTCAGGTGAGGAAAAATGAAACCACTGTGGAAGAGTACTGGCTCTGTGATACAATGGAAGGGACAACAGAAGGTGTGCAGGGTCATCAGGAGAAATTGAAGTTGGCTGTGAGCTCCCGGATTCTATTCTCTCGGTTCATCTTCTTGAGTTTCATTCTGCGGTTCTGAAACCAGATTTTCACTTGTCTGTCTGAGAGGTGGACACTGCGGCTGATCTCTAGGCGCCGCTCACGAGTCAGGTACATGTTGAACAGAAACTCCTTTTCCAGTTCCAGAGTTTGGTGCTTGGTGTAGGGGCAGCGTTTCTTCCGTCCACTTTTAGCTGTTAACCAATTTGCAGCATTTTCACCTTTCGAGTTTCCTATTAAGAATGACATAAGGACATAAGTCAACAGATAATAACAGATAATAATAACAGATATAAGTAAAATACAGATAGATAGATAGATAGATAGATAGATAGATAGATAGATAGATAGACATATATGTGTCTGTGTACAATATATAAGATATAATATTTATCTACATAAAGGCATTTGCGTTTGTGTATATATATATATATATATATATATATATATATATATATATATGTATCTATCTATATACATGCCTTGCTTATTACACAACATAATTTTTACTACTACTGTTATTATTATTATTATTATTATTATTATTATTATTATTATTATTATTTTTATAGGTTATTTCTTTATACTTTATCTTTACTACACATCATTCTCATTTGCTCTTGTTATGTTCATTACTTATTTTTATTTTAGTTAGGAGCATCCACAGACTTGCGTTTAGTAATGATCCCCAACTTTAAGTGAAGACCAGCCATTTTTTTTTATTCTATGGGACTTGCTCCTATTTTTTTAATTTCTGTAAAAATGTATCACATAATTGGAAAATAATGTGTTTTCGCTTGTGTACATATATAGTGATATATATATCTCGAGTATAAGTGTATGTACATAAATATATCTATATATAATTTATTTATAATATATCTATATTGTCTGCTCCTCCTGATATTAGCGGGAAAACTGATTAAATAAATTTAAAATAAAAATGTGATATTTCTTGCACCACTATATCCTATCCCAGTATATATACATATAAATACACGTGAACACTCATATCACGATTATAGTGATCTCTATGTATTTCTCTGTATAATATCTGTTTATCTGGTTAGAAGAATAAGGGTAAACTAATGAGGCAGAAATAGTTTATCTAGAGATAATGAGATAAGGAATACAGGCCTCAGCCTTTGGTGTAGGGTTCGGCATTATCTAGAGCAGCTCACATCTAGTTAACACATATACATGGGCTATTTACTGTCATATTTTGATGGGATGTTTGTTGTGGCGCCTGTAGTTCTCCTGAATTGGAGTCCTATAAATAACTGTTATTTTATAGGGGGTTCCTGCTTCCTCTAGGACAAAGCACAGTTAAGTATGTGGTGTAAAGTTTAGGATGGACATGATTTTTATGACATACTCACGCCCAATTATTAAATAGTTCAAAGGATCATAATAAAAAGATTTCCTCTGTGATCTCTGGTAACATGCCCCTTCCCTTTGTGATGTAATTTCACGTTGAAGAGTGAGTGTGAGTGCTCACCTCCGGTGTCTTTCTCCGGGGAATGTTTGCTGCTGTCAGAAGGAGCCGGAGAGGAGTCCTCAGCCCCTGATGAAGACGTGTGCACCTCCTCCTCCGTTCTCTGCTGCGCTGCAACGGGTAACTTGCTAGGGGGCGAGTCCTCGCTGTCTTTCCTTGCATTTTCTGCGGGCATTGAGGACAAAGACAGGGACTGATCAAATCGAACTTGAGGCTGTGGTGCAAATTGGGAAGCAGCAATGTGCCCAGCAGCACCATAACCTTTGGATGAGCCATACGCCTGGGAGAGGCGGAAGTAGCCTGGCACTGGGACAGAGCTGGCATTATGGCCAGGGCTAGCCTCAGAATTAACCCTTGGGAAAGTGGACAGGTCAGTTGGAGCTGAAGTCTTAGGACATTTGTCCGAGTCATAGAGGCAGTAGGAGTTCTCCTCTTTAATATTCTGCGTGAAGGAGCAGGAGGTGGCTGCTTGGCTTTCAGATTGCTCCACACGACAGGACCTTGGGGCATCTAGCCAGACCTCCATTCCTGGGGCATAGCTCTGAGATGTGGGGGCTGTGTTACTTGGGGGGATGATACCTTCATTTCGTTTGCTCAAAACGGGAAAAAGTCCACAGCTCTGTAGCCCATAAGACACCTCGGATGCCTGTGGCAGGTAGACCCCGCTGCCCTGGTAATAGACCCCAGCCTCTCCTCTGCTCCCGCCGATCAACGAGTCCACCAGGAATGAGTTCGCAGCCGGACTCTCCGAGCATGACATTGTTGTGGAATAATTTGGCGAAGAGAGCAGATATTCCTTTCTGGCTGACATTTCTTGTGCAAAACATGCTGAATATGATTAGAGATACCCCTGCACCACGGCAAATGAATGCAGCCAATGAAAGCTCACGTCTAGGCATCAACCCCTCCCAGTTCAGTTTCGTATGCAAAGGTTCATCTTAGCTCGACCTCAATATATATATATATATATATATATATATATATATATATATATATATATATATTTATTTATATATATCACGTGTTGTATATATCTACCACAGAAAACTAAAGCAATTATAAACCACATTTGCATTCTATACATCAGACTGGCATATTAATGCTTATTATTTTTTATTTCATTTGGACAACCAGGTGTACAAGTCCAGTGCTTGTGTCGTTATGTTAGATTATTATTTTAGATTTAAAAGGACATAGTCAATATTTGGTGGACATTTTGGCAAAATTGGCTTTTGTTTTGCGAACCATATAAACCATACAGATGTTGAGTGTAATCAGCAGGAACAAAATAATAAAGAACACATGAGATTTATGTGGTTAGGAGGTGAATGATAAGTATCCTTGAGGGGTGGTCTGCAAATGGGTGCTGGGGTGATCAGAAACTTTTTTTTATTCCTTTTGTTTCAATGTTAGCTATTAAACTTGGTTTCCTAGCTAACATTGCAACAAAAATGAAACATAAACATCAAACTTACAGAACATTTAAATAAAATAAAAAAAAAATCACTTTATATAAAGGTAACAAGTGCATGTAGCGTTGTGCTGCTATTTTTAAAAATAATATTAGTAAAAATCAAAAACGTTGTTTTGTTTTTCTTTTTTTAAAATAAGGAGCTTTAAGCCACAGATTGTTTCAGGGTGTTTATGGTGCTATACACTCCATGTAGTGTGCTGTTATACAGCCTATTTGTCCTATCTAACGTACCTATAAGTTCCTGTGCTAACAGAACAAAACTATCCAGCTGAACTGTGTGTACAAGTTTGTGCTGAAACTTTGCAGATGGTCAGGGAGATTTTGTTGAAAAAGCTAGGAAGGAACGATGAGAATAATTGTATAAAATATTACTGTATGCAAACCGCACTGCTCAATTCGGATGTGGTGTGAAAGTCAGATGAATCAGGGAGTTTATTAGTTGATTTAGTATGTAAATCAGTGCACCATTTTAACCACGCATTCCCAAAGCACTTACCCTTGGCTTTCAGACGATCTGTAGACTACTAGGAGCAAGATAGTCTGATAGTCAGCCTTTGCAAGCTCAAGGAAAATATCTGTGTTTTAAACTCTCTACTACATTTTTATTAGCCTCCACTTGTGACTTTCTTCTGGGAAGGGCACATGAAATGAATAGAGTTCAGATGTTTCTGTAAGAATAGGAATCACAGGGGCCCTGTCTAAGGTTTGAGCTCTGCTGGACGCGTTACTCCATACAAGAACCGTCCCCTACTTACAGCACCCCAGTAAAACACTTCCTCCCACGTTTAGAACTTGTATAATAAGAATACTAGTGACAAAAGATTCAGCTGGCCATTGTTCTTGCAGATTGCAATTATATTTCTAACACGCGGTCGACATATATATATTTTTGTTATAAACCCACTAGTATTTACCATTATCTAATTTTTAACTTATAAACTGAATTGTAGTTTAGTGCACACTAACAGGAGCTAGCCAATATTTCCATCCCTTCTATAAAACACCCACCTTAGTAACATGGGTTGTATATTTGCAACAGGATCACCACACAAATATTGAAGGAAGAAATAAAACATGATCATTAAAAACAAATACAATTTTACAGAATGCAAAAGTATAAAAAGTATATATAAAGTGATCAGTTAGTGTGTAATGCTGGCATTAGTTGCAGATTAATCCTGCTATTGTTGTGTCGCAGTTTTGTAATGAATTATATACAGTATTATGGGCTCATGTAACAGCTGTAATACATTCGTGTAGATCAGTAGGGTGTGATATTTGATCTGGAGGTAAATATGGTCGCTAAACACCGCCAGGCACATATATGTATAGTACAAAAATGCAAAGAACGCGGCCTTTTCTTTTCTAAAGGAGAAATATGTATATTTATTTTAACACAGAAAAGACAACAAAAGATGCAGTGTCACATGATCCCATGCCCATGTTTTATAGTGCACCTCTGGTATGCCCTGCTACAGACGTGTGCCATAGGATGTAATGAATATCAGGAGTATTGTTTTATACCACAATATCATCGAAGGAAAGGTGTGGAAATGGAAGATTGGATGTAAGCAGATGTGTTTATACAAAGAAATCTGGATGCCTTTTATAGGCAGGCGCACGTCTAGTTCATGAAGTTTAATAGCCCAGTGGTGTGCGGGATCCATTCTTTCTTTAATCACTAACAAGAGCAGGCAAATAGTAAACTAGTATCATCAAGCGCATTCAAGTAAAACTAATACAGCACATTTAAATCTTAACTATAAACGATAAATGGTCAGTTTGGAGCATAGAGGAACAATTCGAGAGGGGAAGCTGTGCTTTGTGCCAAACTACTTTTTAAATACCGAATGGAATCTCTTTTCAAGAATAAATGGGACTTAAGTGAATAGAGATTTCCCCTAACAGAGCAAGTCGAGAAATCCTGTAGCTCCCGATTAAAAGCGAGAATCAATGCCATATTTGTATTTCTATCCAGAATAAACAATTCCCTTATTTCATTGTAATTTACAATACACTGACTCGATCTTTGAATTAACCCTAAACATGTGAATTATGATCACAACATCCCCCCCCCAGCAAACAATTAAGCATAAAAACAGACAATTGTTATAATAGCTACACCAGAATAAGTAAATAATTTATACGTTAAACTGCCTACCAGAAAATGCCTTTTAACTTAAACAGCGGTATAGTAAACAGGACAGTATACACCAATGTATGACAAAACGCATGTGAATAAACATAAGTGACATAGATGTCAGTGTTTAAGGTTTCCTGAAATGTGACGGTTTATAAATTGCCTTTGTTCTAATTTTCCTATTTGACAACTGTAAACTGTCAAGAATGTTCGCTGTTGCCAAATATTTTTTTCATTTTCCCCTGGACTGGATCCAGACTGATGCTTAGATGTAGGACTCTCCAGTGCCAAGATTGGTGACAAATACCTTCGACCATCGCAAAAATACTTAAACACCCAGATCTACATAACGCAAACTTATGTTTTTATTTAAGCAAAGTAAATATCCTAATCATAATCTAAACAAGTAACAATAAGTAATGTAAATGCATAACATAGACTGACATTGGAAATTATGCATTTAACAATCTCTTACAGCCCATCGTGCATTCAAATGACATCATACAGGTAAACTCTGTATATATTGTTTTTCTTCAACGTCTTAAACGTCACTTAATGCTGAATCTATACATATTTTAAAAAAATAGCTCTATGTTGATTTAGAAGAGATACGTTCATACTCAAATAGCTCAAATTGAATCTAAATTAATATAAGTATTATTTTACAAGTTTGAAATAAAAATAATTATATGACAGACGTGTATTGTATCTTTTAAATGGCAGATTCATTAAGGGTTGGAGGGTCAGCATGTATCAGTAATATAATACGCAAAGATGAGTTCAGATTATACTGCAGGAAAACACTTTAATTAATGACAAAAGCGAAGAGAGTTTTTTTAGGAATATGAAGTGGCCAAAGTGTGACAGATCCTATTTTTAATCTGAGTTTAGATATTATTGCTCAGAATGGGACCCAATGTTTGTGGAACGTCATATAAATGGTATTTGGCCCGTAGTGTATGCCATGTATCCAAGTTACCATTAATAAAAACAAATAATATATTTTTTTCCAAACCTAGTATTTATTCATTTAGTGCTAAGTTATGAAGTTTATGGTTGAATGTCAAATGCACAGCAACTTAATGCAATGTCGCCTGGGAGGGCAGTAAAATGTTATCAACATACATTTCCTTGCTCAGTTAGTTTAATATTAGCTATTAATTATCCTCATACATTTCTTTCCAATATTTCATAGAGGGCCAGACAATACTTTTGGCCCTGTGTGTATTGGCCTCTTTACAGCATTAAGACATTCCTCTGGACTAGCTATAAAGAAATAAAGTTCACAAGAGTAAATAATAAATTCTATTTATCAAGATTCTCTGCAGTCCACAGTGTTTTGTAGTACTTAAAGCATTTTATATTGTGATAGCACTGTATGCCAGCATTAAGAAGTGTATTCTGTGCCTTAACACTAAAGTAAATTATTAAGAATGTAAAATTGCTAACAACTGATGAGCATGCGTTAACTGTTTCTTACCCTGATCGAATTTCACTGCATTTATACAGTTCTGTACATGGTCTTCTTCCCATCTCAAAGCATGTAATGTAATCAGTATTGTATTATATATGTGTAAATAAAGATTCTTATGCTTGCGAACGTTTACCTTGTATAAAATACATGAGACATCTAAATGTTTTAAATATGTTTAGAAAAAGTTAAAGAACCCATAGTAATAATATAGTATCTATCTATCTATCTATCTATCTATCTATCTATCTATCTATCTATCTATCTATCTATCTGTCTATCTATCTATCTATCTATCTATCTATCTATCTATCTATCTATCTATCTGTCTATCTATATACCCCCTCAGATTTATTAGACAAAATACATAATTCAGCTCTACAAACATACCTTAATGAAATCTGTGCTTGATATTGCCAATATTCAATACAATACAAATATATATATATATATATATATATATATATATATGTGTGTGTGTGTATTATACATATATTTTGTAGATACCATCTTATTTCAAAAGTAAGCATAGCTTAGAAAATGATATAGTAGATGGACATAAACGGTCTTTAGGAAATAGATATAACTTGGAGAACCAGATGTTATGTTAAATAAATAATCCACATATTGCTTTGTGATCAAAAACTATTTTAGGATAACCAGTCTATCAGAATCATAGGGTTTACCCTACCCTATCAATGCAGTGTAATCAATTACTTACCTTATCTGCCTCATCCATCACAATAATCTTATTTTTCAGGATTTTGGCTGTACTTTCCAAGCAATTCAGCTTGTTTCAATCAACTAGTGACTGACAGACTTTCCTCCTAAGGACAAAACAAGTTATATCTCTGAAGAGTCTTCTCGCTTGATAAAGAAAGAACAAAGGCCAAGATTCTAGCATTGGATTCTCCTAAACAGAGCGGCTTTGACATTGATCGATACAACGCCATCTTGTGGCCACTCTGTTCCTCTGAAAATGGAGCTATATTCTAGTTTTTGTTGTTATCCTAAAGAGATGTTATAATGTCCTTTCATGCAACTGTTGGATAGCACTGATATCACCTTCTTAGAAATCGCTGCATACCCTGTGTTTAGTTTACAGCCCCGCATTCCAAATATGCAAATCACAAATCACAGACACGTTTTATTACCGAATTGCCTTAGCAACACAAAGCATGTGCTTTTATTGGGTCAGACCAAAGACTCTGGCGGATAAACTGCAGGCCTCAAGGGTCTAGAGCATTTGCAAGGGAAACCAGTTAATATTTATCCGAAAAAGGAAATATCCTGCAAACGTCTCATTGACATTCTTCTCCCTATCTAATTCCTACTTATTCAACCTCACTTCTTTTTTTAGAATGCTGTTGATGCTGTTAGACCTAGTATTTGCCAGAAGTATAAAAAACACACACTAAACTCCTATACAAATAGAGATATGCGTCAGCCTGAGCAATGTTTGACATTTCTCGTGTAGAAGAATATAAACACTAAAGAAATCTGTAAACAAAAGAGGGACCATAGAATGCTAGACATTCCTCCCAAGGTTATGTACAATGTCCAACAATAGCTGAACAGAAGTTCAAAGCCAGAGAGCTATTAGGGAAAAAAATATTTAGAAAAGAGTTTTGGGCAAAAATAAAATGAGCAAGTGGAAAATTGCAGTAAATAAAGAAGTACGGTTGTATTAAAAACCCAAATAGAAATAGGTCAATATTACACATAATATAAAAAGCAAATACATGTATCTTGATAGAGCAGGAGGTTTTTAGTGTAATAGTAGTCTTAAGACATATTAGTCCTTTATCTACAACAGGGCCTCTATAATATAGAATGTTAAGACAATAGTGATGTACAAGACATGGGATCCATCTAAAAATCAATAATTCTCAATCAGCGACCCGCCTCATCCTGAGATTGCAGAATCAGCATTTAGTGAAGAAATCTATTACTGCACATTGTACATAATCTACAGCATGCTAATCATGCATTGCAGGTGCAATGTAAAATCTTTGTTAAAAAGCCAACACAATATAACATTATACTTTCAATCAACTTTATTTGTCTTGTGCGCTCTCTTGCTGTATACATGCATCCCACTAAATTTGCATTAAACAAACTATATACATATAAAATATTCATTTCTAAGTTATCAGTGACATAACATGATCTTTAGGCGTGTGATGTGTGCCAAAGAATCTCATTCACTCAAGAAAACAGTTCAGAGATGCTGCAAACATGACAAGAACAATCATATTCTAACGATTCATTTTTTAGCAAAATGTAAAAATTATCAGACCAGATGTGTAAAACGGTATTTAAACGAAATACCAAGTGACATTTATTTACACTATTTAGTAAAACATACGAAACATACATTCAAACGGAGACCGTACAAATAGATGATCATGTCCCATAAACTAATATATAATTTCAAATATCTTTGTTATAATTGCTTTTAATAACTTTGGTTGTTTCATATATATTTAAATGAGTTTTAATCTAAACATAAACTATAGCGTGGGCACATAAATTTAGGTTAAAATAATCTATCTGACTTTATTTGGTATGAAGAAGATATATATACTTTGTTGATTATTGATTGTTTCCTGTGTATGGTATTATTTTAATCATTGTCTGGCTGCACTGCTGATTCAAACAGGTCATAACAATAGATACGAGTTGTCTGGTTTTAAATTGTGGTTCCCCACAATTTAGTCCCAGAGATTGATATTAGCAAACAAAGTGCATATTTCATAGACCACATAGGTGAAATTTGCAATAACTGATACGGGTGAACAAAGAATTGACACAGGAGGACGCTTGGACATTAAACTAACCAGCAAACCATATAACTTCTATCTTTTTTGCTTTTGTTCCTATTGTTGTTTTTTTTTTATTGCAATAATAAAACTATTGAAATATTACATATTAACATGAATGTCGTTTCATACGGTGAAAAGGTGAGAATAAACAGAAAAGATCTTCAAAGCAATATTACGGACAATATAACCAAATATTAAAGGTTACAGCTGGTCCTTTTAGAAACTGTACCAAAATCGTACTGAAAACATCACTTGTCCTGTGATATTAACACACAAATAAACGTGTGTCAATAACTGGTGATGGCTGCATACAAGCATATTATGCAGCCAGGAAATTGTAAGAGTACTGCTACCCTTATCCTCGCCATCACGTCCGGCTACAAGACTAGAGACAGCTAATGTCCCTTTAACAAGGATAGTTCATGAACAAATGTTACTTCCCATTGTCCTGTAAGTTAAATGCATATCCACATACATGTAGCCTTGTGGTTTGACCTTGTCATGAACATAAGTATGTAGTAGATCCGGAAAAAAACGCAGTTACTCTCATAAGAGAGGATTAGCGGAGTAATACTGCAATCGGTCTCTGTTAATTTTTTTCTCTTTCATTCTCCTATTTTGAAACCATATCTTGACTTGCCGGTCGGTTAAATTCAGCATTCGTGAAAGCTGTAGCCTTTTCTCTTTGTTAATATAGACACTGAAAAAAAATTCCCTTTCCAGTTCCCTAATTTGATATTTAGTGTAAGGACACCTCTTTTTACGGGTACGTTGTCCACCTGTGGAACAAAAATAAATACCATATTGTTAAGACAGCCTACAGTCATTTACAATCCCTTCCAATATAAGCCATTTACAGAATGAATGTAGCCCGAGGGTTTAAGAGACTCAAGAGCACTGCACGCAATTCAGGGTATAAATAGTTAAAAAGTAATATACTAGTGGGCTCTGTGACACGAGAAGTGATTACGGCTTCCATTTATATAGTAGATTCTTGTTATAATGCAATAATAGGGATCAACTGTTTAAGTGATATAGCAATATATATTCAATTTTATTAATTTACACGTTTTGAGTAACATAGGAATTATGTATTCCAAACACCTTAGTTGAATATATAGACTGTATCTCCAGAATAGCTTTCCCCAAAAATATTTACATTATAATTTGAACTTTAGCACCACAACAGTTGAACAACCACTATACAAACACATCAGACATCATGTATATATATATATATATATATATATATATATATATATATATTCACACACGCACATACATTATTACATGTGCTTTAGGACACGTTCCCCACTTCCATGTTTAAATTTAATTATTTGTCCTGGGAAGTCACTGTGCTATTAGGTTATATTTTACTTTAAGCCTATTCTCTAACTAGAAGTGTGTTTAGCTCCTGATCATACAATGTTTTGTAACATGTCCCAGCATCACCTGTGTATCTATTTCAGCCCCAGCAGTGGAAGGGAAGCCCTGCTGGCAAGTCATGCAAGATCACTATGATATCAAAGAAAGCAGGGTTACTTTGTGTGTGTTATTTTATTGGCGAAAATTCTTACTTACTATATTCTCTACAAACCGACCCCAGAGTTTTAAAAGGAAAAGGGGGAAGGATTGTCTTAAGGCATCCATTGGTCGTTGGTATTTCACGGCCAATTTCAGTGCTAAACACGTGATCTCGCCTTTTATAACAAAGTTTTGTTGGGGGAAATCTAAAGGCCCTCCATAAACCTTATATGCTTATAAAACAGCATATAAAAATTTAACAGCGGTGCGCTAGATTGCAGAGCCTGTGACAGGGAAGGCGCTGCTTTCATACGTACTGGAGCTATTGGCTTTGTCCTCATTGTTGCCGGAAGATGACTGAGGGCTGCTGCTGCTGCTCTCCGCTCTCCTCTCCTTCTCCTCCACCTCTCTGCAGGGCTCCGAACTTGAAGTTGTCGCTGACGCTCCTGGAACTTTGTCGCAGTGTTTGTCCAGAGAATAGTCCGACGGCTGGTTGTCCGTGCTGCCATAGGCTGTCTCAAAGAACTGATCAAAGGCTTGTGGCAGCACCCCATTCCTGCCCACTGCGCTATAGAAATTGGAGGATACGTTGGCATTGGGGTGGTAGACATTAGAGGTGTTCTTGCCGAACATCTCCCCCATGCTAGCAGTATTGGAGGCAGGAAGACAATCCCTGTGCATAATGTCATCTGCTGAGTAGCAGTGGGGCAGATTGGTCCTGGGGTGCCACTTACTGGAGGTGTCAATGGCATACTCCCTGAAGGTAACCTCTCTCACTGGCTGCACCTGGGGTAGGTTTGAAGAATAGGAGTAGGGCATGGGACGAGAAGATGGGGTTTGGGGTAGGAAAGAAGGAAGGCTGGAGAAATCAGGACCCGAGACGTAGTAAGTGCAACTTGGCAAATACATGTTAGAGGAACAAGGAACACGCTCATCAAAATCCATCATTAGGCTACCTCGGGCTGTCCGCATTAGCTGAGCTTAACATGATTCTCTAATGCAGCTGCCTCTTTGAAGCAGATCTGTGAAGTAGAAATTTGAAGACGTAAGCTGACGTGGAAATCTATCCCCATCCTTAGCAGGGAGGTGCTGGTCATGTGATCAGATGTTGAAATTGACAAGCTGAGACTATGGGCCCTTTTCTTTGTAGCCATCTCAAGGGAAGCAACAGATCGTCACTTGCTAGGTTCATAGACGCATGTAATCTGAAATGCAACATGCTTTCTCCACATCGCTTACACAGAGCCTTTCCTACAGCCATGCTTCTCTGTCCTGAGCATGCAGCGCATGGAGTGAGGACGCAAGGGCTTCATTGCACAATAAAGTCATTCGTTGTGCTATATTTAAATATCAGTTGTAATTAGTGCAAAATAAAGGCTTTGTCTTAACCCCCCTCCCCCCCTCCCTGGCACTTTGATGTTTCTGGAACATTAGAGACTATATGTGCCAAAATAACACTGGGCATGCACAGAAACTGTGTGTAATTAAGTTAAAACGCATAGATACACTAGCGAATTATTGAAATATATAGGCATAAATAACATCCCATGTGTTGTACAAGGTGGTGTTGTCTGGTAACTGATCTGTGAGAGAGACCCCATGATCTAAGGGAATGTGCAGTGCGTCTAAAACAGAAGGCACAATGCCCCTTCCCCCACTGCTGCAAACCAATGTGAAGCTTAGTATTTCCTTCCTAGGGTCACATCTGATCGGTTTACACTACACTGGACTGTGCCATAAAGCTGCAACACACCACACAATGGTTTAATAGCTCAGCAGCTTGGTATGGTAGTCAGTGTGATCCCTGTATCATACATGTGGCGAGGATGCAGGCATTAGATTCATGTGATTAAATCTGATTGTGTGACTGGGTGTCATCATATGTATTTCTACAATCTAGTGTTTGTGTGTGAGCGAGTGGGCAATAACAGAAATTAGTGGAATGTACATATAGTCACACGAGACTGGTGTCTGTAGAGGAGAGAGAGAGATTGAGCAGATAGATAGATAGATAGATAGATAGATAGATAGATAGATAGAGCCAAGATAGATCTGAGATATACATTGTATAGATATTAGATAGATATGAGATCTAGATTAAATATAAGGTATATATTATATATATATTTTAACTATACATTATATAGCTATGAAGTATAGATTCGATAGATGTGAGGTATAGATTAGATATGAGGTGCAGGTTAGATTGATATTAGATATAGATTAGATAGATGTGATATATAGATTGCATATTAGATATATATTAGATATTAGTTATAGATTAGATAGATAAGAGGTATAGGTAAGATAGATATGACGTATAAATTAGATATGAAATATAAATAAGATATAGATAGATGGATAGATGTATAGATATATAGATAGATAGATAGATAGATAGATAGATAGATAGATAGATAGATAGATAGATAGATAGATATCGATAAGTCTCTTGTGACTGAGACAAAGGCGCCACTACAGACAGGGCTCGCCCCGCCTCTGGAAAGGAAAACAAATTCTCACAGTTGTATTGGGGCTTTTAAGGCTATAATTGAAGCCGGCGCGTCAAGAAGAAGTAAACGGAACTCTAGACTGACCTGCGGTTTTATGGCACTTTTGGCAGTCAACTTCAGCTTGTGTCAGAGCAGACATGGCTGGCCTGGCCAGGGGCTCACAGGAGACGCCACCTACATGCCATCAATGACGTCCTCTCCACATGTTACATACTTCTTAACAGTCACTGATATCACTGTGTACCATTCTCAGTAAGGTTTGTATGCAGGTAACTGTTGCTTTTATTTGCAGGAATTGCATGTGACAGCTTAGGACTCATTATGCCATGTGAAATGGACAGAAGGTTAAAGATAAATTATTAAGAGTTAATAGATATATAAAGACACATTTCATTCCGGTAAGGCTGCATGATGCACACCTCGAGGTATTTCTTGTGTAAACCCGTCAATATTGTTTAGCAAATATTTTTTTGAAACCACTGCTTGGCTATTGTGTATTTGACCTTAACCACAGACCTCAACTAGCAATAAAGGATAGTCTGGCCTTGGAGCTGTATTATTCCACTGGGCTGTAATGCATGTACATAGATATATACTCAAACTATCTCTCTTTATTCATCATCTCCAGAATCATAATAAAGATGGAGGAAATGTTACGTATTGTGTTACTGTGTGGTCACTGGGAATGCATGCTACAGCATGTGCCGTTACTGGTAGCGAGGAAGCTCCTTGTGCTTAAGACCTCTTTGTTTAAATGCTTTGCTTTTAGTCATTGATAAATACATTGATCATATACACTAACTCCGGGCGAAATCACCGGAAACAGCAAGCAAATGATCATATGCCTACACGACTAGTTTATATCATGTATTTACAGGACAGGCGGCAGCATTTACGAAGACATTATCATTCTTAAACATAATGTTACAAATATCTGTGCGCGCGTGTATGATATAGATATATATATATATATATATATATATATATATATATATATATATATACATACATAAATACAGACACACACACACACACACACACACACACACATACACATACACACACAATACAATCTGTGTTTTTTAAATCAACTACTACCAGGCTTATCAGGATTTCTGTGTTCAAAACTTGGAACAATAAAACACAAATCACATTGTTGATGCATAGTATCAAATAAATGTATCTAACACTTGATGCATTAATTTAAAATGCGTAATACTACAAACACACATGCATGTCTACAGACACCCAGTTAATGTATGAATATATACATTGCACAGACATAGCGCACATTCATCAATTTATGTCTTGATGTATGTTATTCTGCACTAAATAAGTGCGCCATATTAAATGTGCATTCAAATACACATATATGTTTACACTGAAATAAAGTATACTTACTATATATGCTAAGTACTATATTCAAATATATAGTATAGTCTCACTGTATATATATATATATATATATATATATATATATATATATATATATATATATATATATATATATATATATATACATATAGGAACATACACACATACACTGCAACTACACGTAATTATTGTATTGTATTAGATAACTCACATTATTATTTATTTATTGCTTTCTTGATGTATGCTGATCTCCTTTATATAATCTTGGACTTATCAGAAAGCACTGCAGCGTTACACATTTTAGCTAACACTGTATTTTATTTTTTACTAATACATTTAAGAACTTATTAGCATTTTGTTTTCTTTTAGCAATACATGTTCTGAACTTTTTTCTTTTTTAAATAACAGATGACTGTGATTTGTGTAAACTGCAAACCCTTTAATACATGAATTATAAATTGTAGTTTCTTTTTAGTGGTCCTTTACAGGTGCAAGTCTATGATTATTGCAGGCAATTGCGGGGCTGTGAAAACGTGCAGTCTAGACCGTCTGGCAGGCAGTGAATAGTCTGCTTTCCACATATGTGGCCACACCAGCCATTGAAATACAAAACCAGCATTTTAAAGCTGCACCTATGGAATCAGCGTTTGGATTTGTTCAGGTCCCCCCCCCCCCCCCCCAACTTGCAGAGAAATGGGACAGTAATAAGCCATTGTAAGTAAAAAACCTTGTTTTGGGAATGCCTTGGATGAATGGAAGAGAGAAAAGAACACAACACGACTAGAACAAGCACTGAACTCGAGGGATAAAGCCCTGTATGATACATCAAGCGTTTTCTGGTCTTACAGAGAATTATCGTTGTCTCCATTTATCAGAAAGTAATTGCAAGGGCATGTAATACCTTGAACTTGACCTCCAAGGTGTATTTTTATTCCTGTGAAATATATGTTGAAAGAAACTCGCAGTTTCCTCCTATTTAAACTTATTCCACTAGGGGTAGCACGTTTCACAAATAAGATATTGGAATGTACTCGAGCTTCTAATCAGTATAATTATAACAATTTATTACTGGCAATATTTCTGCACTAACTGGTCTTTCTGGGCAAAGCACAAACGTTTTGATTAGGACACAATGTGAATCAGGCCAGAACTGAATGTCATGTAATGATTTCAGCAAAATAGCAAAACACTCTCCAGCAATGAAATTTTTCTAGATTTTTTCCCCACACTATTTGCAATATCACAGTCGTTGAAATATGTATTGAATGTCACACTCATGATACATCGATTATAAATATTTTCGTAAACAATGAACTGTATATTATTCATCTTCTAATACTGCTATTTAGTATGTCAGACACAGGACTATAATAAAATACAATAACAATAATCTATGATTTTTCCTTTTTTTTTATTTTTACACTGTGATGAATTATATTTTTGTATTAAAATAATTTTGCCGTCATTTGATGTGTGACTATTACAAATGTTATACAACTGAAATAAATAGATGACTTGACAATACAGTACCTTGGTAGCTATGTGATGTTTTCTGCAAATGTTTATTTTATGATGGATAGTGTGCTTTCACATATACTTGCAGATGGACATCCCATTTTAATAATATATTTTGAACATGAAATGAGAAGCAAATCTCTCTGCTTTGTTAATTATTAAATTGCTGCTTCTAAGCTGGCAGGCAAAAATGATTTTATAACCACTGGTATATTACAAGACCCACAGTATATAGCAGAGCTAGACTAGTGTACACCATTTAACATCACTCAATGAAATAGGTATATTATATATTTTTAAAATTAATTTTAGAGAGGATTGGGTTAAAAAACAATATACTTATAACTAAATGTGTTTTTAAAAATAAAAAAAACCAAAACATCTATCCGGGCCTTTGGCCTACAAGAGAAAAATACACTTTTTATTTTGGAATGTATCACCGGCAGCATTAACATGTTATAGGGTATTATTACCTGTGTACATTTGGTCACACACAGTAATTTCTAACAGTGCTGACCAATGCAGAACCTGCTAACAGGACTTTCATGCCAAGCTGATTAGAGAGAGAATACTAATGCTTCTTAATATTAATGGTCTTGCAATAAAATGGCATGAATGGAAGCCACTATATATATATATATATATATATATATATATATATATATATATATATTCACATATTTACAATTGGCTCCATTTCTACTTGAAGTGAGTATGGGACAAAAACAAGTGTATCAGCTTGTTATAGTAATTTAATAATTCATAATGACAAAAGCAATCATTGCACTTTGGAAGTGTGTATGTGTGCAGCGTGAGTAAATATGTATTATGTACACACATATATATATATGTATATATATATACGTGTGTGTGTGTGCATGTATACAAACACACACACACATGTATATATATATATATATATATATATATATATATATATATATATATATATATATATATATATGCACATATATATATATATATATATATATATATATATATATATATATATATATATATATATATATATATATGCCACTGTAGTATTGTATTGACCTTATATCTCCAGAAGGGGACGTTGCAGCATATAAACAGATTGGGCACACATCATTCTCCTTCGTACTCAGCACAGTGAGCTGTCTGCCATCTCTGCCAGGGTACATGAGCAAGAAGTTACATAGAGGCCGGTACATACTTGCTTGTATTCCCCTGACATTTATTTATCTGTCAGATAACCAGTAATACTGGACTGAAATATCTACGCTACCATGTAGATCACCATAGAGCCCCGTTGCAATCGCTGATTGAAATACAACAGAATTGGGGCAGAAGTGACTGGCCAGTGACCAGCCCGCGCAGCCATATATTCCTGCGGTATCGCTTTCTTACAAAATAGAGCAACCAACAATAAACATTCATCAGAAAAAAAAAAAAGCAACAATCACTCTACTGTATATAAATACATGAGAGAAACGGGAGATAAAAAAAAGCGACAGGGAGAGAAAGAGAAAGAGACAAATAGAGAATGTGTGACTGAGAGAGAAACTGAGAGAGCAATATAAAAGGGAGAGAGCGGGAAACAGAGAGAGACAGAGAGAGGGAGAGAGACGGAGACAAAGAGAGAGGGAGGGAGAGAGAGAGAGAGAGAGAGAGAGAGAGAGAGGGCTAGAGAGAGAAACAAAGAGAGACAGAATAAGAAAGAGAGATATATATAGAGAGAGAAAGTGAGAGAGAGAGAGGTTAGAGAGAGAGGTTAGAGAGAGAGAAACAAAGATAGAGACAGAATGAGAACGATATATATATAGGGAGAGAGGGTTAGAGAGAGAGGGCGAGAGAGAGACCGTGTGAAAGAGAAAGAGAGAGATAGAGAGAAAGACAAATGAAATGGGGATTGAGAGTGGATAAAAGAAGGGGATAAGAAAGAAAGAATTCAACTCCACAATACAAACAGGCCTAATGTGAACCCCAAGCCTTTCAGCTGTCGTCATTAATTACTGTGGTTTATGATGTGCATTTATATTCTAGGTGCGATTTAATTACCTCGCTTATCATGTATACAACCTGGAGACAGTCCTGATATGAAAAGGAACTTTGCACAATGTGAAACGACGGGCCAAGAACACAGCACCGACTCACTATCCCACAATATTTGAACAACAGCAAACAACTGGTTACTCTAATATTTCTTCATAAACCACTTTACCCTGAATAAAACCGCTCGCCCACTTCCCAGCGCTCCTCCTGTATGTGATAATCATATGCGAGAATGTTTTATTAACTCGTTGGCATATGTAAAATGTCAACAGTTGTTTAGTCTGTAATTATATGAATAGCATGGTATTTTATAACTAATAAACTTGAACCTTTAGTAATCTTTTAATGCTATCCCAAGGATGCCCTGGTGAAATATTAATTTCCCCTGCGAAGTGCTGGACAGAGTGACACATTTTCCTGGTTGTTAAATATATTTGCAGAATAAAAAGTTACACAGGGGATTGTCACATTAGTGGACTCGGGAGATTTGGGATGATAAGTTATGTGACAAGTAATATCTGACATCGCTCTTTTATATAAATATTATATAAACCGCACAGGAAAATACAATAAAACGCCTCAAGAAGCAGCATAGATTTTTTTTTTCTATTCCTGGCTATGATATGCGCCAAAATACCTACGATTAAATATTATTTCGATATTAGATATACTTGTACCACTTTTTAATATTTCCGTTTCCTGTATTACATGTCTAATTGTTCTCTATTCGTGCTAAAATATATCAGCAAAAGCTGTTATTTGAAACGAGCTTTAAAACTGCACATTGAAACAGCTAGTAGAAAATAAATAAAGATCTGAAATTTAAATGACCAAATTCCAATAACATGTATATTGCTAATCAATGAAGGAAAGAGATTTTATGTTAAAAAAAATATTAATATTATTGAAACATTTTTTCTGTTTAAAATGACATATAACAAGCTGTGAATTTGACTAAAGCATGAAAAATAAATTTGATCATCAATATATTTTTTTTGTATGTAGAAGCAGTTATATTTTCAGAACTAACCCAAGTGTAGATAAATAGTTTGAAAACATTACTCCATGTATGTATGCTGTACAATAATAATTGTATTTAATAATCACAAATATTTAGTACAATTGTATACTTTATATAGAACATACGATTGATAATATATGCCAGGCTCTACTGAAATAAAAACAATACATTTACTTAAAAAACAAATACAAAAGGTCGTGATAATGCTGATGATCCAAGTTAGGACTTTTTATACTAAAGAAATGAAAATAAATGCCTCACTGTCCATTTTGAGATGGTTGTTACTTTGATGATCCAAATTGTAAATAAAATATTCCTTTAAATGAAAGTAATTTATTGACCAGTTAAACAAAAACGCCCAATGTTCTAGTAAACAAATGTAGATCACCTCAAACAATCATCTTTGCCAACTAAATTGAATTTATAATATGCAAGTAAACCACTATGACCAAATAATCTTCAATAACATTTGTAATTAGTATGAATTAGTTGGTTACAAGTTTATACATTAACAACTACCAATGCTGTATGTAAAGTATCAGTAGCGTTGTAGAAATGTTTTTGAACACCAGATGGCGCTATTGATCTACTAATCCCAGTGATGACTATTCATGAGCTGTCACAAGTCAAGGTCACAATTTTTTTTCTTTTCGTCAAGGTCAAGTTTTAAGGCCTTCCCATCCAATTGTTTCAACAATCGCCACAGCTTTTCCGAAAAGACAACTCTGAAATAACCATAACTATTAAATCTCTCATGATACAGCTGATTTTCATTTCCACTGGGAGAACACTATTTCTGATCAATTTCAACGTAATATCATGAACAAATTCAGCTTAATTATTTGATATGTGTATTACTGCCAACTGTATTGACGGGAGTTTTATATCAACATATAGGTAATCTAGCTTACAATAATTGAATACATTTAATTTCATGTCACTGTTCCACACAATACAATGAGTTCAGCTTATTCACAGTGATCTATATTTTTTTTTTTACCACAATATCTATTTACATGATCAGGCTAAATAAAAACTGAGGGTGCACCAATAAATGTTCACAGTGCGCTAATTTATTATGTACATGATAACATTTTAGAGTGAGTAGAGACGAAACAAATCTTCAAATAACTGATTAGTTTAAAAGTGCTGGAAATGATTGGCTACCATTATCTAATGCGGCCCAATTACGAATAAAAAACAAACAAACAAAATAATTGCTAATTTATACCTTCCTAAAAATTCAACCGTTAAATATCATCGTACACTTATAGTTTTGTCTTTACCATACTGTAATATTGGTATCTGTACACAACCGGGTTTTTAGAATATTTTGTTCATTCGCAGATGGAATTCACCCTTGAAACCGGTTTATTAATTATTCTTTTCGCAATTCCATTAGTTCAAATTATTTTAAAATGTAAATGTTACTCAATGAGGCAACAAATAAGGCTCTAATTGAACACTTCTATTCATTAAAACTACGCACAAATTTTAAGAAAAGCCTGTAAAGACTTATGAATATATTTATACGTGAAAATTTTCTGAAGGATTGAGACCAGCCCCCCACCCCACCAAACAAGAAATCTGTACACTTCTTCAACGACATATAATTACACTCCTGTTATATCAGAATGTATAGTGTAAGCATACAGTAAAAGATACAACTTTAAATTACCTGAGCAGTCACTCAACATGCAGTCTGGTTTCAAGGTTCAAAGCGCAATTATTAGTCTGATATTCTCGATTTAAATCGATTCTTGATTAAAGGCTACATGTCTTTCTATTAATCAAAAATTCATATTATGCTGCATCGAGGTTCTGTTTCTTTTTGGATGTTGACAAGAACTCCTCAAATAGAAATGACGCTGTTAAGCCTCCAACAAGCAGTGAGTCTTGGCCTTTTTGAAAATAATTACAATGCAATTTTTCCCCCCTGCCCCACCCCCATAAAGCAGTTTTATTTAAACCATTTTTAGAGGTCCCCGAGATGACCTTTGTTTACTTGGGCAGAATGGATTAGTTTCAAAGACAAGAACCTGCACCAATTCCAACGCAATCCGACCATTAACTTGTGGTCTTCAGTTTGTTGATAACCTTTTTCTCTTTCACCCTCCTGTTTTGGAACCAGATGGTAACTTGTCTTTCTGACAGGTTGGTGGTTGCAGATATCCTTCGCCTTTTGTCCTTAGTGATGAATTTATTTGTAGCGTATTCCCTTTCTAGTTCTTTAAGTTGGACTTTAGTATATGGTACACGCTTCTTCCTGCCTCGCCTGTAGGAATTGGCATCTGACGGATGGGAAACTACGTCTGAAAGGGAAAGTACAGGTCACTGGGAATTGTAAACTGCTGTACCATCAATGAATATAAAGCAGGATCAACAGATCAACACCAGACAAACGTATGTTCAGGTAAGTAAAGGCAGTGAATAATACATGAGAAAATATAATTCACACTGTAAACAGCAGCAAATAAAAATGTAAAACACGATATCCTGTTCTAACAAATGGTTTAACTATTAATAAATAACAAAATAAGAGACTAATGCTGCGATTAAGATTGCATTAAATTTAGAGAATTAAATAAAATGACACTATTCGTAACACGCAAATATAACATTTCTATCTATCTATCTATCTATCTATCTATCTATCTATCTATCTATCTATCTATCTGTCCATGTATCTTTTTACTTATTTAAATATATATATATATATATATATATATATATATATATATATATATATATATATATATATAAAATATATTATGTATTTACATGAATATGAGCACATCAGTGAACGTAAGCGTTAGTGGATTATCTCTTGAATTTAAAACTATATGCTAACATCTCCTTGTACTACTGGCTTGTAGGAAATACAGTTATTAGGAATAAAGACAGGTGTTTTACCCGGTAGAGTGGATTTCCAAAGGTGAGTTGGCTGGGCTTGATCCTTGGGGCAGTAAACCTGCCCATTCCATCCATTGGTAATGGCCCAGGGCTGATAGCTATCCATTGGAAGTAAAGGCTCGTGCCTCGGCTCCCCTGGCGCCCCAATAGTGGACACAACAGGCATATCCAAATAACCAGGCACCGGTTGGTAAGGTCCTGTGGCATATCCCTGGTAGAAAGCAAACTCCTTAGCTCTAGAAGGAAAGTCTTCTCCAGCAGACACTGAAGTCTCCATGTACTTGTCTGCAAAAGAGGAAGGCTGCGAGCAGGATTTGATGGTGTTGTGGTGTGTCATTCTACAGGGGTAATATCCGCTGCCAAAGTATCCATAGGGCAGGCTGGCACTGGAGGAGCTCTGCACTGCAGAACAGGGGCTGCACTGCTTGACAGGTTCAGCTATGCCAGATACTGGCACCTCAGCGGTGGGGTACGCACTGCTGGGGGCCAGAGATGCTGGGTGTCCCATTAGATTCCTGCACTGGTTCGCTGCAAAGTTGCTCCCTGCAAAACCTTCCATGTTTTTATTAATCTCATCCAAGCTGTTGTCGTAGAGGAACATCACCGGCTCGGCCCAGCGTGGATGGAGGAGCACTGAAGCTGTCATAGCCCGGCCAGCATTGAGACTAGTGGCTCTTTTTTAAAAGCCCCAAAGACTGAAAAAAGAGATTCGAAATCTCTCAGACTAACCAGGGCTGACGCGCCAGCCTCGCGCAGGGCGGCTCCTGATTGGCTCTGCCGCGACACGTGATATGCAAAGCAGCTGATAAACCACAGAGGACCAGAATGCAGATAATTCATTTTTTCTTTCTACTTCTTCTTCTAAATACATAAAACAGAAATGACTTTATCCTAGGCGGGTTCGGACCATTGTCTACATAGGTTTAGAGGAATGTGGTTGAAAACGATGCAATTTTTTTATTTTTTTTCCCCCAATATAATTTTACATTCCGTCCACGTTTAAAAAAAAAAAAAAAAAAGCTAATTTGCAGCCTGTTCTCAGAGAGATCCTCTGGCTTAAACCGTGATAAGAAAATATGCCTATTGCATCATGCATCTACACAGACGGTCATTTTATTATGAGGTTCAATTGTGAGCTTTCAATATTGTCATAACACCAAACACCAAGGATTATTAAGTCAAAGTAGTTATATGCTACAATGTCACATGCTGTTGATTAAACGGAGAGCAATCGCTGGTACTCACTGGTTTCAGAGCTAGCTACAAAATACACCATAATGGTTTATATAATATTATTAGATATATCTCTTTACATCTACCTATAAAGATATGTATTCAAATTTACAGGACATGTAGACTCAACATGCTAAAAAAAAACACTATAGAAATGTTAAAGCATTAATAAATATAGCGATGTTTTAATGTCAATATCTGGACATATTCTTATATATCTCCCATACACGAGATCATAGCGTATATGTAGACAAATCTATCTATCTATCTATCTATCTATCTATCTATCTATCTATCTATCTATCTATCTAGCCATTATCTGTCTTTCCTATTTATGCACACACACACACACACAAACACCCCCACACCCACACATGCACACACACCCACACATTAACACACATACACACATACATACAAACACACACTTATATATAAATATATACACACACATTCGCATATATACATATATTGGCGCCTGTCTGTTTGTGCCCGCAGTTATATACAAATATATACAAGCATGTAATTACTTCTGGTGGTATAGGGTATAGGATATAGTATATATAGTATATGTATTGAGTACATCTATATCGTTTATATT
Source organism: Mixophyes fleayi (assembly GCF_038048845.1). Taxonomy (NCBI): domain Eukaryota; kingdom Metazoa; phylum Chordata; class Amphibia; order Anura; family Limnodynastidae; genus Mixophyes; species Mixophyes fleayi. The sequence goes on from NC_134406.1 coordinate 59,783,373, forward strand.
AAGTAGATAGGGGGTTACTGACTCTCGCTGTCGTCTTTTGTTTAAAAGCTTTAGATTCTGCACACTATAACCTGGCTGTAGAAATATATTACTAATGAAAACTCGAAGCCTGTCTAACAGTAGTGTGTGGTCAGACTGTTCTTTATAATAGTATAGTATAATACCCTATACTGGTTATTATGTTCGAGTTTCACAGTGTGATGTGTCCATTAGATGAAGGTTTAGTTTGCAGTGTTGTGACCTAGCTTATCCCAGCACTCAGACGTATAAGAAGATACAGGACACTGGCAGATTCCCTCTGTATCACAGTCAGCCTCAGCACTGAGCAGTGGGCAGATCTGCTCTACGTGAGGGCTGAGCAGGGATAGAGGCCAAGGTCAAGTTGAAAGTGCTTGTCTAGCCAAAATGTGCTCTGCCAATTAAGCCCTGGAGCCTCTTACTAACCAGAAGAAACCGTGTACACCCAGGTCATCTGTTAGAGGCCACACATATGTCCTATTCCTGCCGGCGTCCATGACAGGACTGGACATACGTGTCTCATGTCATATTGGGGCAACATATATTCATATATCCGAGATTTATCAGCCAGATAACAATGAATTCATGGGAGTGGAGATCCGGTCAGCAATTTATTTAAATGTGTGTCTTATTAACGCATTGTAATATACTTTAATATCTGACCATAAGGTCTATTGTAGAGGATATGTCGAATGAAGGAACAATATTTAACTGCACAAAAAGAGAATAACATTTTTACATTAATATGTTCCAAAGGCTCATAATCTAAGCGATTTTAAACGTGGTCTGTGCTGACCATAATCATATCCAGCAATGACATGATATTTCAATGCATCAAACTTGCTGACTATACTCAATTCCCTCAATAGACATCAAAACAACATCCGGTTAATTGTTACCATTTCAGTGAAGTCATTTGTTTTCTGTTAAGTCATTAGTAGGGGAATCATGTTATAAGAGTGTGGTAAACTCCCTAACACACAACTAAACAATTAACACATTTCAAATTATATTTCACGTCCCCTATGATAGGTTTAAAGCTTCTCATCTGCAGAAGAATTGTTTTTTAAGGACTGTTTTCAATATAGTCCACTAAAGAAAATTATTTAATGCTGGATTGGAAAAAGGATAGCTAAACCCCAATTCCTTGTTTCTCTGGTACATAAACTGACTCATTGATTAAACATCTCCTAGAAGCGAATCACGTTTTATTATGTAGTATGCATCTGATCTTTTTAAAATCAAATAATAATAGGAATGAATAACAACAATTATAACAACATATTCGGTTGATATTGTGCACGTAAAATGGCATAAATGCAAAATAATAAAAAAAGAATGAGAATTAAAATGAGAATTAAACGACACTCCAATATATATTATATGTAATGTATATATATATATATATATATATATATATATATATATATATATATATATATATATATATATATATATATAATGCTGAACACTTGTTAGTGTACATGAAATAAAAAAAATGTGTTGTGAAATAAGTATCAGCAATTTACATATGAAAATTTTAACATGGGACTCAAAGTAATTGAATATATTTTAATACTTTTTTTTCCACGCAACACAATGTCAGCAACAATTGAAAATCTGGGATTATTTCCAAGCATCGTGTATATTTTATTATTCCAGACATACAAGGCATGAATTTGATCCATGTATTTTTGCATTAAGCAAGAGCCAGCTATGGCAAATCATGTACTCCTGATGGCTTAATTAATTAAAATCCATATTTACGTCATACCATGTTATACAGGGACGTTTATTATATCCTTCTGTAAACAGACCTTTCCATAATACTTCTGCTGCGTGTTATTGGTTAAGTTAAAGAATATCATTAATGATGCAGGAAAAAAACCCTTGCTTTGTACAAATGGTGTCTACACACGAGGTAATTAAACAGTGTGACACTTCCCCACTGCCCCAGACCAGAGATTCTCAGTAAGATATGTCTTTCCTTGTAGGCTGACTGCACAAAACTGTCTTTTGTGCCTGCAGTGAGTTCTGGTACCAGTCCTTCATCTGTTTAGGAGAAGACAGAAGAGGTAAACTTTATTATACATCTCTACCATAACTAAATATATTATTCCGATTAAATATATTTCCTCGATTAAACATGCCTTCCCTATGAGCTGTTATTGCTAAGTATATATATATATATATATATATATATATATATATATATATATATATATATATATATATATATATATATATATTCATATAGATATGAGATAGAGAGGGAGGTAAATAGATTTTTCTCCAAGTGTGATATTCTACATAATATGTATACAATTTTCCACGTGTATTAGAGTGAATTTATTACACTAATTTGTTTTTTTTCTAACCGTATCTATTTGTTATCTACCTAAGATCTATCTATTTATCTATCTATCTATCTATCTATCTATCTATCTATCTATCTATCTATCTATCCATCTATCGTTCGTATCTGTTGGTCTATCCCTTTGCTGTATACGTGCACTCGTGTGCACTCGTCTGAAGTTCAAGTTTAACAGATATGTTTTGTCTTACCCCTGGTGTAAGGAAGTGATTTTCTTCAAAGGCTTTTCCCAGCTCTGCAATTTGGGAGCCTATGCTTTGTCTGGCCTCAGACATGGTTATTGACCAGGATGGCTGAAAACCTGTCGGAAACAAAGACTGGGGGGGATTAGAAATGGAACAATATGCTCTGGTTCAGTGACACAGCTACATACAGTTATCTCCACTTTTAACTTGCAAGAAAAATAGTTACTTGTTATTTGATTAATGTCCATACAAATAATATAGATCACATAAAGGTGATTAAAGGAGTGTGTGCAAAAATACACACTGATAGTATACTTACTGTAAGCTTACAATGCTCTGCATGATAGTATGTATTCTCCAATAACACCCTGCTATTAGCGTCTGCACCTTAATTATGCGGCGTATTCCACCAACATTCCAAAGAGACTTGAATTAAGAAACTCATAACTAGTATCGCAAATTCAGCAGGTTGTAGAGTAATTTCTATAAATAACCAAAAATGATCTGATGTGTCTCGAATAGAACAAAGGCTTTTATAACTAAATATATATTTTGAAAGCTCTGGGTACACACAGATTGTGAAGTGCAGACCAGGAATGAGTAAATAATAATAACAATAATAATTATTATTTACCTTCATCTTTCCAAGTAAGTCATCTCTCCTAAAATACATAGCTGTATAGACCTTCGGCCATTTAATGTGATATAAAAAAATCTATAACAAAGCAGACCTCTTAAAAAGTAAAGAACCAACCATAGCTCTCAGAATAACTGAATTCCCCACTCAGAGCTACCTGATCTAGTAATGACTATAGTCCAGATGTCCCTTCCAGACCAAGTCACTCCACAGTGATTGCTATTAGAAATGACCTATTTGGCACATTTTCTTTGTACAGAATTTTATTTTTAGAGTTGGTATCTCAGCCAGTCCTCTGAGATGCACACGCCAGATGGAATTATAATTGCTTCAGCACTTGATTCTAAAGATGGGCATCAGGAGCTTGTGAGTGTCAGTATCACATGATTTGGGATGTTTAGCATGAAACCTAATCCGAAATCCAGTAAACAGAAAAGCTGTACTGTCACATTTGGACTCTGTGTTATATTCGTGATCATGCTCCAAAAAAGGGCATTCTGCCATACATAAACGTGCACAGGTTCTTCATAGAACCCAACTCCAGAATTAATTAATGTGAAAAAAAGTCTAAAGAAAACAGGAAATGATGATTGATATCATGCACAATATTGATATGGATGACGGTACCCCCATGAAGTGTAAATGTGTGTATATATATATAGACATATACACACACATTTATACACAGATATATATGATTGCTCCAACTGACATATATGTGTACACACATTCTATCTATCTATCTATTTATCTATATATCTATCTGTCTATCTATCTATCTATCTATCTATCTAATAGTGTACCAGCATAGAATCCGAATCCAGATATGTTTTCAGGAATGCTAAACACTAATTGGTATGAGAGAACTGGGTATATCTCGATGTTTATCAAAAACTCTTCTGAGGTTAGGTTAACGTGGTATTACATAAATGGTTGGCAATTGCTATTCTTGCTACCATTCATTTCAGTTTGAGATTTATTTTGGAATAACAGAATTTAAAATACGTATGTTCCTGATTGTACATCAGGGCAACTTAAGATGCTTATCGTTTGGCTTAAACATTAAATAATGAACTACTTCGTGGATTTTATACAAACTAGTATTTTGTTACAAATGGCGATTAGCAACTAATATTGTGTATATCAATTTCCAGTTTAAAATGGCTTGTTTCAAGTTCGTTTTTTGGTTGACTTAATATTTTATTCTCAAAGGAGAAAGGAAAATAAATAAATATGTTAATCCAGTTTGTCAGTGCATCTGATTTAGTAAGACTGACACATTAGTAAATAATATAACCGACACATGCAGCTCATTGATTATTGAATAGCATGGCAGCGATGCACAGATACAGAGTAGCCGGTCAGGTACAATACAATGAATTTTCTAGTACATATTATATAAGTCTAGAGAGTACTGTAGCAAAATAGATAAACATTAACCCGAATGAAATATACCCTATTACCAGCGAGTAGTGTGATGTAATGAAATGTTTTATATGAATGTGTGTATATGATTTTAATAAAATTCTACAAACTATATAGAACTAAAACCTAGCAAAACTAAATCCCCCCAAATTGTGGTTTCCTCAAATTTGTGGTTTGCACTACCTTGTATTATTGGTAGTGAGACAGTTAAACTACATATGAAATTGGTTAAAACGTTCATATTTGAATTTGTAGATATTTTCACAGCAATAATTTGTAGAAGCTAACTATATGGGACATAATATGGGATTACACACCTTAAGGTGCACACAAAATTGTTGCAAACTATTACATAACTAGAGATCTAAAAAATCCCATTAAGATTACATATGCAATATCATGTTATTTAAATGAGTTAATTTATCCAACGTCCTCTTTTTTTTGCACAAACAGGACAGGATAAGTAGGCTTGGCGGACCATTTAATCTCTCTTGTGAGAGGATCATGGATTCTTCAGGCTGCTCGGTAAATAACGATATAATGTAAATCAGAGTGCAGTAGAGTGTACTAAGATGGAAGTGATCATATGCTGCAGAGGACAGCACGTAGTGTTTGAACGCAGATCAGCGTTTACACAGAAGTGCTCCACTCAGCAGCCTAAGAATAAAAAATGCAGGTGGCCCAGCCCAAGGTAGCCCATTATGGGACCGGTTCGGGAGGGCAGATACCCCCCTGCCCCCCAGCCCAGCCCGCCCCTGGATGATGAACCGTACATATAAGGGCATTGGTAAGAGGTTCCCTGCCTAGAGAAGGTTGTGTGAGGCCTACACTGGTCACACCATGATTAGGATAAATCAGAGATATAAAGAGATCACAAAGTTCATATAACCATCTCTTCTCTGCTCTGAAAAGACTCAATGTAAGGTTATGCATGTCCTTCAAGCTTAGTGGGGCTCTGCCAACAAGTGAGGTATTTGTTTTTCCTAGTACAGATTGACTATCTGATAATTCCTAGGCTCCGTACTCTGTATGAAAGTCAGTATTACATGGGGTGGGTATTTCATGCTTTGGTGAGTGGACATAAAGCTCCCTTATCCCCACACATGACGGTAAGAGTAACAATGCTACCTTATACATAAGGATGGATTGTGAGTATCTGATGGAATTACTAATGGTGCAATTACCTAAAGCTTCCGCTAGATGTCTTCAATGATAGTAGTCTTAGATTCTGTCATTAGCAGATTGTTTGTGACTTTAATACGGTAATAATGCAATTCTTTTTAATGATCCTTTCTTATATCCTGGATGATACGCTGCTTCCTGTAATGAACTTGGTGTAGCCTCTAGAATTTTTAAATATATGGTATTGTAGAACAATACTTCCGCCCTGATATCACTAGTTATATGTTTAAATAACACTGCTGTACTGCACACTGGTTTCGGATTAATCTTTAATCTGCTGAAGTCAAGGATATACCGCTTGTAAATTCATCCACTTTGACATTCATTCAACTTTACAACTGGGCAAAGTTCAAGGCTTCGTTTTCCAACAATATTCAAGATTTTTGTCTGCTCATGACTGTGGTTTGGAAAGGGCAGCTATTGTCTGATCAGGAACAAGGCGTTATTTACCTGAAAACCTTTTAGAAGGACTGAAATTCGATCTCAATTAGGCTCATTCAGTCGGTGCTTTCCAGTTGATGTTTTTCATTATATTACAGGTATCACTTTGTAGGTTACTAGTTAATTATACTCAACATTTGCACGATGCAAGGGTATTGGGGGGAAGGGGGGGTGTTGTCCATATTCCATTAAAAATTTTTTTTTAATGAGTACGTTACTATTAAGTAATTAAAATGTAATTGTCACCTCGGGTACGTGGAGAGGTAGGATGACAAACGGATGAGTATTTTCAATACATACATATTACCAGAGTATTTAATACTTAGAAATAATAATTAATTCTATTTATTTTAAATCTATATAAATATTGTCAGGTTCACATCAATATCAAATATTTTATTGAAACCGTATAGCTATTATCTTAACGCAGTGGATTAAATGTACTTTTTCAGTATACATCTTTACACCTACGGGAGTGCGCCTTTCTATATCTGCTATACATTAACTATAAAAAGAAAACAACTGAACGACATTATTGTATGTAGCTAAAACAATTCACCAAGATCCTTACCAGTAGTAGCACACTGTACATTACTGTCTGATCTGCGTCAACTGACTGAAAATCTCTACAGAGAAGCTTTAAGTATTACAGAGTTAGTCATAGTTACATGTAATTACTATGTGCAATTGTTTTTTAAGAGTGAAGCTGTAAGAACCCTACAAATCTATCTATCTATCTATCTATCTATCTATCTATCTATCTATCTATCTATCTATCAAATAAACCTATCCTGTAATGGACACTGTATAGGGCAGATATATTCTATGGACCATTAATCTCTGGAATAAATTATTTATCAGAATATGGTAAGGAAACCTTGTGTAATATCGTGGCCATGTGATTATAACTCCGGATTTTCAGTTGGATACTGAAGTCCTAAATCTAAGGGTTAACACTGTGTAGTCTATAATTAGTGAGCAGCGCCGGTTACAGATACGTGATTACAGTAAATCTGGAGATGATTAACTCGCACAACATAATCATCTTTCTCCTTACTACTTACACTCATCTGTGCTCACAACAGTCACTACTAGGGGCATAAATGGGTTTGGTTACTAAATAAAAATGTGCTTGACATGGAATGTTTTTATATTACATATTTACATATAATTCACCTAACGCATTATCATTTGTGTGGAAAAAGAAAAGAAATAGGATATATGGTTTTAGTTTAGTTATAACGCAGGAGATGAAAAAATACTCTATGGACCTTTAATGTAAGAAATTGGGGCAACACATTGCATATGTCTCATAATAACAGACATTTTAAATATTTTATAGCGCTCGTGAGTTTCGTCACTTTATTCGCAATGTAGTACACCACGACTGACGTGTTACTCGTACTAATATTAAGCACTAGTTGGCATACACCTGTGGCACTAGGCAATGTAGCCCATGATGAATCTGAAATTGTCTTGTGCATGTAAGATGTGTGAGATCATAGATGTGCTCTGAACCCGGCATGGCGGATCTGTACTTGTATCCAACAGCCAATCAGGTTAGGAGAATTATATATATATATATATATATATATATATATATATATATATATATATATATATATAATATATATATATATATATATATATACAAATTTTTTTATCAACTGATTGCACAACAGTTTGCGAACTTATTCGACAAATCGGGTTCACATTGCGCCTTTATTTAGCCCCCGCGCAGAATTACAGCCTTGAATAAAGACATATTTTCTGTAACTTCACCGTTTGTAATGGTCTTGTCAATGATCAAGTCACTGTAACCAAAATGCCTGTGCTTGAGTTTTAATGCTTACAGGGGATTACATTAATGTTTTTAAATAAAATAATATATAACAAAAATGTACCTTTATATGGCCGAACCAACAAGGTTCCCTGACCCGAGCACTTTATTGTCTATTACAGAGTATTTGTATCTCACAGTTTTGGAACTAAGAGCCTAATTCTTACTGTTGCACTGTTAGTGGAGAAGATCATGACTTTTACTTTCTAAAACTACTTATAACATTTGAATATAATAATATTATCTATAATAGATTATCGGAATTATGTACGCGCTGTGTTACATCTTTATCACCAGTGACCAATGGTAAGGATGCTATAAACGTTTATTATGTTCATCGTTTATAATTGGCATCACAAATTATCCCCATATGATAAAATAAAATATACAAATTACTTGTGTATTTTCTAAAGAGTTTGGCATCGATAGTCTATTAATCAAAACAGTGTATGATTTGTATTATTCAGCCATTAGGTAATACAGAATCAACGACTCACATTTTGCAAATGGGACATTCACTTTTCACCCAAGCCTATGTTTTTATGTATAGATTTATTAATTTAGTTTTTCAGCATGGTTAGACACTTTTAGATGTGATCTTAAAAATACAACTTTGCAGTCAAGCTATAATAAATATGGATAGATTATTATTACCAAATATATATAATACTATTGTTGTCCATAAACAGGTAAGAAATACGTGTAACACAAATTAGAACCCAAGGGACTTAAGGTGAACACAAATAGAGTTTGTGCCACATAATACCTTTTTTTTGCTTCACAAGCAAGTACACAAACCACTGCATAATATATGCTAGAAATGCAATTTAGGTTCACCTAAACACAAGCCATTATATGTATATTTTTAAAACGTTCTTTGTTTTTTATATAGAACAATTTAGATGAGAAAAAAATGTAATATATATATATATATATATATATATATATATATATATATATATATGTGCTTACATATTTCTATAACTTACAACCATTGAAATAATATAGATGTATGGAGTTATAATACATATTAGGGCTCTCAGACTTTCTGCAAATATGAACAAATATCCAGATTGTTTAGATTTTCAACACACTCATCTATGCATTCCCTATCTGAATTTTAAGACATGCACTATATTCAGGTATGTATAATTTCAGCAGATGGTATGAGGTTATCTAGCCAACTAATTAAAAAATAAAAAATAAAATTATATTTATATATATATATATATTAATATATATATATATATATACACGGTATATACTAGAGTATAAGCCGACCTGAATATAAGCCGAGGCACCTAATTTTACCACAAAAAACTGGGAAAACTTATTGACTCGAGTATATACCGAGGGGGGTTTTTTCAGCATAAAAAATGTGCTGAAAAACTCGGCTTATACACGAGTATATACGGCATATATATGTGTATATATATATATATATATATATATATATATATATATATATATATATATATATATATATTGCATCTTGCAAGGCTGCAAACATTATCAACTGGTACCATGTAAAAACCTCCATTTTAACTTACTACTGTTGCATATACTTTTGTTGCACAAGTAACCATTCTGTTTCAGTTTAATATATATCATGAAATCACTAGATTGCTTACACTTAACTGAAAATGTCCAGGGGAAGCCTCACACCTCTGCAGCAGGCTGCCATGTCTGGGGAGGGGGGTGGGGTGCTTATATAACAGAGCAGACACAGAATGACTGACCTGTTTGTAGATTTGCTTTGCAACAATGTACTATGTGGATTTGCAGATTCACGCACAGGGGCAGCAGTGGCGATGCAACTCATATTATTACATTGTCACCTTTTTGACCTGGATCAGATCCCATAAGGACATATGAATATATGAATGAATATAAAGAATGAGCTTCAGCTATCTCTAGTGGGAGGTAATACTTAACCTGCATGGTTCATATCTGAAAATATCAGTTTCGGGTTTAGTTGTTCATTAATATGTGTCCCTGGTTAATTACATGATATGGTAATCAGTTATGTATTGAATTACTATGTACACACATATTTACTTGCTCTTTAAAAATAGTGCATATTGAACATTGAAGCTATAGTATTTATATGATTTTCCCTGCATAAATTGGACAGATTAAATCAAATAATTAATTTCAAAACCCTATCAAGTTATTAGAATATAAATCTCATTTTTAAAATTTCTTGATAAGCTTATTGATCATTGGAAGTGAACACAAATACACATAATTGAAGTAAAACTGGTGCCTTTAGTAAATCCCCTCCTATGCGTGTACTTACCCTGTATGATAGGCAAATTTAATAAGATGGTTACTCCAGACAACAGCCAGCTTCAAATATACCAGCAATTGGCTTAGATATAAATATTGCCATATACAAATTAGTCAGTGAATTTGCTATAGTGATAAGATGTACATAAAGAGATTGCCCCATCATTTGAACACATACAGACATGGAATCACATATATTACAGTGATAAATATGTAACTCAAATTTTAGTTATATTATCAACATTTTAATATACATAAGCTATATAAATAATAACTTAAATTACAAGTAAGCGCATACACGGTACACTTACAAACGTAATGAGCATGTACTTTGTGTACATTGCTTGCTTGGGAGAAAACATAATCCCAAGTACATTACAAACTTCTGGAAGGCCATAATTGTAGTTCAGTCATTAGTGATAGGCCGGTATAATATATATATAATCTATTTATAACATTAATCTACTTGGAAATAGCTATTCAATAAAAACACCAAGGCAGACTCTCTTTTTTAGGGGGGTGGGGGAATTTTAAGGACAATAATGATCAAACCTTCAAAGCTAAAAGTGTATTTAAATTGATAAATGTTTCAATGCAGTCAAAACATTTTTTTATTCTCATCTACTTAAACACAGATGTTTAAAAATAAATAAATACCATTTCTAACAAGAAAGTTTTTATATGGTCAAGATGACATGATACGCCTAGGAGACAGGAGAAAACTGTCAGAGTAATAAATGTCTCTAGTGTGTAAAAAGTCTTGCTATGAATGAAATAACATGATATATATATTTCAGTAAATTAGTGTAGCCAAACATCATGTGAGAAGGTTCTCGTGGACATGTACATCCTTTGGTAAGGATGCAAATTATGGTAAAAGGAAAAGTTATATAGAAGTAATATTTTGTTATTGTAGTTCAAGCTATATATTATCTATCGAACTTAATCTAATAAATATATAGTACACAAACTGTTTACACAATACACATTGCAGGTCAATGGTATTCCATTTTTTTTTTAATGAAGATAAAAAAAACTTTATTCCTCTTTTACTGCTGCTCTGTATTGGCGTGTAATGCTTTAGAAGCAGTATACAAGTGTTTTATTTGTAAAGGTCCAGCTGGGAAAAATAACAGAGGATCAAGAGAAGAGGACAGCATCCAATGTAATATGAAAATGTGCCAAAGGACCGTTACTAGCTCACTGTTTTAATGTTTCTATTCTGTTGTCATAGAAGGACTCATCAAATTAATTGTTTTATTAATTTCTTGTCTCAAATACAAGTGTATAATGAACTATGTATATAAATATTCTATCTATCTATCTATCTATCTATCTATCTATCTATCTATCTATCTATCTATCTATCTTCTACTGCTAGGTGATTAAACATAATTTTAAAAATAAAACAAAGCATTTACTGAATATTGAGAAATTAACTGATAGGTATAAAATATACGCATTAATTGGGACTATTATTTCACCGTAAGCAACAGTTGGTGACAAGAAACACCCCTATAGGCAAACCCAGTTAAGTGTCATACGTTTGTGTGTATTTAAATTACACTTATCTATTAGGGGTTAAAGATTTGTCTGCCCATTTTCTAGCAGCCAATAAGATCCATAGGGGAGGTAATCTAGATTTATTATATAGGTTTCGCACTTAGATATTCTGTCTCTTTTGCTGCACAAAATCCCTCCCTCCCTTTGTAATGTCGATGTTCTGTTTTCATATATTCTTGATACTAAATTATTTTCTTCCTCCTTGCAGGCGAGTCATAGTCGGCAGGAAAGCATTGTGGTCAGTGACTAATAACAAGGCGCTTTCTTCAATCGGCCGCAGGTTACTTCCCCCTTCGACGTAATGTGTCTCATGGTCCTTTGTGTGGAGGACCCCTCGACCTGTTTGTGTGACTATTTGCAAAACAGAGTGCACATGGAGACACAGATCGAATTGCCTTCTTTGGAAACTTTCTGATAGGTAATGAGAACAGGATAGTGTCCTAATGGGTAAAGATAATTTTGTATACGAATATAAGCAAAAATATGTTGTACAATGGTCAGATCATGGTGCTCAGTAGGTGCGATTAGCTATGTATTTATTTTGTTGGTGGTGCTGCTGAAAACAAAGTAGTGAATGTGGTCAGCTGATCAGGAGGCCAAATATTTTATGGGGAGATTGCCCACTTTAGGGCCTTTAAAATATGAATATCTGGGTCAAGCAGCCAGTGTAGCTTAAATTCTATATATCAATGATTTTATGAGGGTGTCAGCAGTGGGATACCAGTAGCCATGACTTTGCTGTAGCTACTTGAAGCACGGTCTTTGTTAGGTTTCCAAAGGTAATATAGTAGCAGCTCAGATGGATAATAGGCAGTTTTATGTATATTGCAGAACATTTATGAAAACCAGTAAAAAGGTAAAAAAAAAGTGCACTGTTATCCATACCAGCCAATCAGATGTTCTCATTTCTCTAGTTGTTATGGGCAACAAAACACTTTTTTTGAAATCATTTTCTTAAATGCCCTGCAGTGTAGCTGTGCACAAATGTGCGATTTGGCAAAGTATCGGATGCATATTTAGGCGTGGATTTGTGTCTTGCACTTGAATTTTCATATTATATAATATATAGTTTATTGCATTCATAAAAATATTTATCATATTCATCATAATTTAGGATATACCAACCTTTAATGCACGTGTGTGGTTGTATGGGTTGGAGAGGTAGAAATAACTTTAATCTAGTTAAATTCTAATTCACACATTGGCAAATATTCCTTTTTTAATCATTTGTCCACCCTGTGTATGAATATATGACTATGAAAACTTTCCATATATAATAGTTTTATCATTTTCTCTATTTTGTGCAAAATGTGTATATTAGCTAATAAAGTCATACAGTCTTTCTGATGAGTCGCTACATTAAATGCAGTAAAAACATGTTTTTAATCTTTTTTCCCTTAAGTGTTTACTTACATTTATACATGGTAAACCCAGCACATCCACTACGGTACATTTCGTCTGTGAATGTTAAGCAAACATTTTTAAAATACACAGAGTGAATATATTACTTAACATACTTCAAGGTATTAAACATAGTGTGCAGCTTGAATACTTCACTAAGAGAGTCATTGTAGATCCATGACTTATCGCTCATGGGGGCCGATTCAATTCGGCCACGTTATTCTAGAAATAACGCGACCTGTGCACTATTATTGTTAATACGGTAATTTTAATGCTGATTTTTGCTTGCGGGTCTCTGGGCCGCAAGCAAAAATCCGGATTAAAATTACCATATTACCGGTAATACAATTAGCACAGCGTTATTCCTAGAATAACGTGGCCAAATTGAATCAGCCCCATGGAATTAATGGAACAGTCTGTATTTACTTGAGCTTTGCAGAGACCACAGGGTCTAGGCCTTGAAGCTAATTCTCGTAGCTAAATATTGTCTCAATTTGTATCACAGAATAGGAAAAATAATTCTTTGTTCATCAAGGCATTGGATGACAGCACTTACATAAAGTATGGAATATATAGAAAATACTACTACTACTAATAATAATAATGTTGCATATGAATTACATCACTATAAAATGATCTCATTAATAGTTTTTATTACATTGCAATAATATGTTTTGTTTTACATGGGCTTATCTGCGGCATGCATTCTTTGTACAGTCATAACCAATAAAATGCAAGGTGTGTATTTTTTTTCCTCTAGTTCCTCCCTGGCTCTGCGTTAGGATTGTATTCATCTTTTGGCCAAACACACAGATCATTAGACAAACTGCCTGTTTTAGACATACATTTGTAATTATCAGTACAGGAAGAATGTATGAACATGCTATGCTTTATTTTGTGATGTGCTTTAAATGTTTTATCTTTTCTAACTTTCCCCTTGATTAATCCACGAGGACTCTAAACACCAGGCCCGGTTGTAAAACTTGGTATTCTATTGTTAATGAACAGAATGGTTAAGGAAAGAAAAATCTTTGATCCTTCTCAAATGAAACCAGTTGTAGAGCAGCCCTGGCATGCTAATTGGATTTTTTAGTTACCTTTAATGTATAGCCTTGGAACCTGACCAAGCTAAATGAAATGATAACCAGAGAATGCATTATATTCTTACAACTTCCACAGCTATATAGTCTGTTGGTTCAAGACTACTGCTACTCTTTCTACTGCCTTAAAAGCCAATAGCAATACATTTACAAACATGCAGGTAATTAAAGGAGAACCCATTAGGTGCAGACACTAAAGCAAAACTACCTGTTTCCTTATTACACACCATTTACAATCCAAACACCACTGAAAGTATATTTGACATGCAATAAAGTTAGGGCTCTCAAGAATTGCATTTCTATTGATCCTGATTAAATACGCTCTTCCTATATTGAACTAAGCATGCTATGTTAAACTGGTGAGTGATAATATAGTTATTTTGGATTGTTGTGTGTATGTGGCTGATATTTACTACATTTTATTAATGTAACTTTTGCAGATTCTAGATCACCTCCAACATACCAGTGATTAGCATGAAAGGCTGTTTGGTGTACATCAACCTTGTGGTCCTTTAAACTCTGCCATATTAAATCATTGGTGTGATATTGGTGGATATTTACAAAAACTGTTCAAAAAAAGTCGATGTCTGTTCAAATGAGTGTAACTGTTATTTTTCTACCAAATGGGGTCATAGGTAGAAAATGCACATACGTCTGTCAGTAGACGTGTCATTTGCTGGTGCGTGAGGACATGTACAAATACACGCTAATGATCATGAGGGTAGCCATCACTAGCTAGCTGCTTCTGATTGGCTGATTGCAGATTCACCTCTGAAGCTGATAGGATGTTTCTTCATTGCTTGTACATATTTTGTATATTTTGTGAATGTATTTTAGCAAGGTTTAAAAAAAATATTTTATTCGTACAAGAAGAGGATATAGAAGAGTTATACGAGCAGTGTTCAATAGATTTGTTTTTCTTCATTTTAATCTAACCTACTAGCAAAAGTATATTTCATTTTTTTTTTTTTTTTTGGATAACGTGTGCTTTTTTTTCTCCTTTTTATGTGGCAGCCTGACGGTCCAGAGATGGGTGCCATTTTCTGGGCAGGAATGATAGAATACCTGTCACCAGGTTCAATATTTGCTTTTTAATTGCTTATTACAAAGTACTGCTTGCTCTGGAGAGAGAATGTAACATAGTATAGTTGCCAGCATTATAAAGTAATTTACTGAGACACTTGGCAGTAAAAAGAAGGTAAAAAGCAAATGTCAGTTTTTCTTTAAGAATTTATGAATCTGTGCATTTATCGAGCACACTGGCAAACCTTGTATGACCTATGTCAAATATGTTCCTGGTTAGAGTGAGGGGCTCATGTTAAGTTGATCGAAAATCGCGTTTCTGCTAAATAATACGCTTATTTTACATCTGACCCTGTCACACCACTATATTTGGAACTAGCACTTTGTGCACTTGTGCAGAAGTAAATAAGTGTCTTATATGGCAGAAACACAATTTGCATTCAACCTAAGTCCCTATGGTGGCAACATACTGCAACTGAAAACTCACTTGCCTAAATCACAGATCCATGACCCAAACAAACATGATCACAGAGCTGAGATAATAAAAATTTAGGTTGTTGTTTACTACCCAGAACAACAATCTGAATCAAGTCGCTTTCACCTAAATTTAAGTGAAACAATACATATTTGAGCAGGGACGGTTCACACGTTAGGCGATCTAGGCAGAGATGATCCACATTGTGGTAATTATCGGGGTCCGTCTTGGCCTAAAGGGGGCTGGCCCTGCCGGTGGTCTTCTTCCTGGTAGCTAGTCCCTTCCCTTGGACTTGCCAAACATGTACTGCACCGCTGATCAAAGAGTAGTTAGTTTCACTTTTGCCCCTTCTTTCTCCACCCCAGTCCTTCCTTCTACTCTTCAGTATAGCTACCACTTTCCTTCTCTTTGCACACTAGGTAAGGATAGGTAATTGCCTGAGGGGAGGGGGGGGTATTAAAGTCAACTGGGCAGTAGGTATATTAATATTATGTGGGGTGGGGATATTAAAGTTATCTGGGGGGTGTAGTTATGCGACAGGGGGTGTAGTAATGTTATGTGGGTTGGGGATGTAGTAATGCTATGTGGAAGCTGATGTGGTTTGGTGTATTATATATCCTGCCACCACAGTTCATAAGTTTCAACAACGACTAAAAGATGAATAATCTGCTGTTATTCTTGTATGATCCTTAACCAGCAGACCTGTAGGACCATACAGTATATGTGCAAATACACTATGGTACTTGTTAATTATATGGACACCACTTGACATGGTAGAGGATGAGCTCTGCAGGTATGAGCTGTCTGAGCACTGGAGTATGGGGTTGGTTTCACGAGAGGCTGCTGCTGTTGGGACTGAATTATTGCTGTACAAGTGTAAGCATTGCTATTGAGTTTTACAATGGTGCCTGTATAATTAACAAGTATATATGCTAACACTAATATATATACCTGCAGCCAACAAACTCTTGCACCTTTGCAGATAGGAAGACTCAGACCCACAGAACCAGCTGTGCAGAAGATCGGTGGATTGAAGCAGAGGCAATCAGTGTTCAGCAGTTGTAATATACATATATCTATATATATATATATATATATATATATATATATATATATATATATATATCTATATCCCCAAATATATCTATGCCCCCTTTTAAATATTAGGCATTTACATTTAATAAATAGCCCTCCATCTTCCCAATTTCAGCCCCACGCTCAAGTAATAGCCGACAAAACACCCTAGCGTTGATTAAATAATGTCATCACCCCACTTTAAATTACTAGTCGCTATTATGATCCCGCTATTAAATTGAATTGTCCCCACAATAAAAATAAATTGTCACCACCAACAAAATAATATTTCCCATCCATTATTAAATGATTAGCACCCACCCTCACCATTAGATTAATAACCAATCCACCCTCATTACAGGAAGAGCCCTGCACCCAGTCACTTACTTTCTACCATTTGTAGGTTTCAGAGGCAGACTCTCCTGTCTGCCTCTTCTGGTTCCTAAGCACATGGGACTGATTCTGTGCAGCGCAGGAGAGGGGAACGGGATCTAGAATGGAGAAGGGGTGGAATGGATCCGTGGCAGCAAAGTAGCTTGTCACAAGACTGTCAATTTGTCACAGCTGATCCCCCCCCCCCCCCCAAGTGCCAACACACCAGCTGGTTTGATGGTAGCATCTTCCGGAATACATTGAGCAGTCGGCATCCTATGCTTGGTGGGCGCACATTAGCTTAATTTTATGTAGTGATATAATCCGACTCCCTTCAAAGAAAACTCAGTACATGCACCGCCCTTGGGGACGAATTTGTTGGTTGCACAGAAGCGACACAGATTCCCGGATCCTTGGGATAAGGGATACCTAAGTTTAAAGATAAAGGGTGCGCCCGGATGAAAGGGTTCCCCATCATCGAGAGAGTAAATGACCCTCATTGTGAATAAGAAGCATTGGTCCTAGTCAAACTACTTATCATTTTCTCCTCCACCCAACAATGTTTGTGTTTTAATAGACTCTTTTTATTTGCCAAGTTCTGGTTTCGAGTCTTTTATTTATTAGTAGATTTGTAAAAAGTGGGGACTTATTATCATGTGAGAACATCAACCGTTAAGCATTTTATAAATCCTGTAAATTATGTCCTTTGTACAGAGCAACTATTGCAGCATAGTGGGATTGTCCATATGCACAAGATTATATAAGGTCCTGAGAATTACAGTGTGCAGACCAAGAGGAGTAGCAATGTATATTTATATATACACAGAAAATAAACTGCATTTAGTATACAGATAAGTGCTACTATGCAGATGTGTGAAAATTCAGATAAAAGAATTGATTCTTAAAATAACATTTAGTATATAAAATATGAAAAGTGGTATTGTGTAATTGCCAATTCACATACATAATACGAAGATATCATGGGACATCAAGTCAGCTAATTGGATAAAGTCATTTCAATTAATATCTAACAACTTGATTGTCTTTGTCCGAAATTATGCGTATAGCACGCTACGGTGCGGAGAAGGTTATTCAGCCGCAACACGCAACCACCTCTTGTGGTAAACTCAGTACAGGTACATGAAAACACTCCAGCTCAGAAATCAGGATATTGTCGGGGACAGACACCAACTGTAATTCTAAACACGCAGTATCCTACGGGGAGTTCTGCGTTTGACCCCAGCCATATTGGAAAAGGTGTTGCTTTGACAACTGAATAACTGATATATCAGCGTATAGGCCCAACCGTTACCACACTACGGGCCTCCATATTGTACACCCCTAGGGGTGACCAACACTCTAATGGAAGTCTTTTGAATTAACATATAAGTCAACCCCCCACGTGGCACCCTAAGCAACAGATTATCAGTTAGAGTCTGTCTTCAGAACCTATAGGTGCAACCCACTGGGTAGTCAGACATGGCTCCTTAAAAGATCAATCCTACTGTCTTGGCATCTCCAATTAAATTTCAACCAATGGCTAAATCTACGTCTAGCTCACCTTCTACATCAAGAAGCTCTCCTACATCGGCACGGTCCCAGGAACCAGCGGTCCCCCCTCCACGAGCTCTCCTCCCTGATTTGGGACCCAAAGGAGCATTGGACACCCTCTAACAGCTCGTACTCTGCATTCTACTCTATATCAGATTCTAACTGCCCTTCGGGCCGATCTGTTTTCTGAGCTGTCTTCTGACAAAGATGGGGGAACTGGTCGCTTCCCATAATGACCTATCTTCCTCACATAGCAATCTCCAGAGTGAAGTCGCCTTTCTGAAAGACAAAGTTGCAGATTTAAACCACTCCTGCAGGAACAACAGCAAGATCAGAGGCATCCCAGAATCTGCCTCAAATACAGATCTACAAGACTATGTTGTCCCATTGTTTAAGAAGTTTCTACCCTCTGTTGACACTAAGGACCTTCTTATTGACCGTTTACACTGCCTCCCACGCCATCGTTCTGCACCGGGGAACGCCACCAGGGACACCCTACTCATGACAGCCCTGCGGTCAAGCAACATTTCCTACCAATGGGGCTTCCCAGTCAAGTTGTTGGTTTGATACGAAAACTCCACTTATGTCATCTCATCTCTTGAAGCTGTTACTAAACTCCTAGAGGAATGGCACATACCTCTTCCTCCCAGACCTGCTGCAAGCAAGCCCCCGCTTCAACCAGATTGGACTCATGTTACTAAAGACTGAGGTTCACTGTTTTGCTGACGTTTTTACAACCTCTACCTCTGACTAGATAAGTATTAATACTAGTGGTGTTAATGACAAATGTTCAAGTTTTTGATGCACAGGCCAAGTTAAGTTAGGTTGCAATAGGCATACTGCTCACGTTACATTAATATACTACTCCTGCTACCTACAATAAACTAGTAACACTACCTGTTGTTACATTATTTTTATTGTTGCCATACTGTTGCTTCCCCCTTTCTCCTAATGTGGGTGACCTGCGGGTGGGACCTTACTCTACCACCCCTTCACATGAGACCCAGTTTGCCACACGCTTCCCTCTGTTGCAAATGCTCTGACCCCGTTTCTACAGTCTGTTCATTTTTTTTTTGTTTCTCCCCTCAAACCCCCTTACCCTTCCATTTTGTTCACTCAAACATCATGTCCTAAAATCAGGACAGGCTCTTGAACTCTAAATCTCCCCTTGCAGGTTCCATAACCCATGGTTCGGTTTTATTCTCTGAATGTTAAGGTACTTAACTCTCCTAATAAACGCCATTTGGCTCTCACCCCATTTCAAAAGCGTAGAGCGGATGTCATAGCCTTGCAAGAAACACTTTTCGTCCCATGCACCCCCCAAATGAGAGACTCAAGATACCCATTGAGACACTTTGCTCATGGTCTGTTCAAAAGGAATGGTGTGGCTGTGTTGTTTAGTGCCCGTGTCTGTTTTAGCCTGCAAGTAAAAATAGAGGACAAATCCGGACTATTTATATTCTTGGTTGGAACCCTAGAGGACAAACTGGTGACCTTAGTCTCCCTATATGCACCCAACTCCCACCAAATTCCTTTTCTCAGTTCACTATGTGATGAGATGCAGAAAGTACTCAGAAGTCATTTCATAATGCTGGGAAATTTTAATCTAACCCTAGACCCCAAAATAGATAAGACCAGACCCCAGAGATCGGAGGGCCCTGATCCTACCCACGGCCACTCTACTGCTTTTTGCAAACTATTGGCAGAACACCACTTATATGACATTTGGCGTGTTCATTCCCCACATGCACGAGAATACACCTACCACTCAGGGGTCCACAACACATACTCTAGAATAGATATGGTCCTGACAGATAAATGAACACTCCAACTTACCAGCACTATTAACGCATGCCGGTCTACCTACTTACCTCCTTGGAACCCAGGGTCGCTCTTTCGGAAGCATTGTCACAATATATTCAGATTAGTAATCCAGAAAATTCCTCTCTTTCCACTCATTTTTGTGCCTCAAAAGCAGTTCTTTGGGGCTCAGCCATCCAAATAGGCGCCCGCCTAAAAAACCTTTCACATCAACAGACTCCACTCTGAGTATTCGGGAGTTACAAAACCAGACGCATTCCTCTAAAGCTCTTCAAAAAGAAATAAATGATGTCAGGAAGCAGCTCAATACACTTTTCATAGCCCGCATGAAATCAACCCTGTTTGCGGTGAAACGTTTTACAGGTTCTTTCAGGTTGCAAGGAGTTAAAGAGTTGTGACCACAAAGTTCAAATATCAATCTTTTATTGCAAACAAGTAAAATATAATAATCATACACTTAGCTTTGATAGTTCTTTTAGAAATATGTTTAATAAGAAATTATCCAGGGCCCCGCTCTCTCTCTTTCTCTCTTGAGCTGGATAGACAAATGACTAGCACCATTACCGATGGTCCAGGATGAGGCAACTTGTGTCGCAGCAAAACCAACTTTTATAGAGAGGAAAGTAAGGGTGCCGGATATTACTAACATATAAGGTATTAACAGAAGTAAGAACTTCTT
Organism: Mixophyes fleayi; assembly: GCF_038048845.1. NCBI lineage: Eukaryota > Metazoa > Chordata > Amphibia > Anura > Limnodynastidae > Mixophyes > Mixophyes fleayi. The sequence goes on from NC_134406.1 coordinate 59,804,823, forward strand.
ATGGGTACAGCTATGAGTAATAAACAGTTTCACTTATTCTACGCAGACACAAAGCAGTGAAGTTACACTGGACTTTCCAGTACATGCGCTGTTAGCACTGGGACAACGCCTAGCTGATATATGTATATAGACATATCCCGGCTTTGCCTTGGTTACTATAGCATTTCATAATACACACAATAAAAGTACAAGAATAATACAATGGAGTTCTGTGGCCATTTTTTTTGGCCTGTCACAATCCACTCTTACTTTTATGGGTGTATAACATCATAGATTTTTACAGTTTATTTTAGTAACACCTTGGAAGAAAACATAATGTCACATGATTTGGAGAAAAATTCATCATGTATTCTTTCTCAACAGTATTCAATGTTTCCTCTGTCCCACACAAGTTCGCCACCAGTTCTCCTCTAGCAGAAGTGCCCATCATTATCAGCAAGATCCCGATAGTCAAACAAATTATTCCGATATGTAGCCAAGGGCTTCTTCTAATCACTTGCCATTATGTGGTTCAAGGGTACAACCTGTAGGAAGGAAAATAGACAGGATTAGCATCACCTTCCAGTAACACGCAATACGTTTGTCCTTAACCCTAAGCCACAATATCTCCCTTCAACTTCTCTGTCTGCTGTCCTGCAGGCAGTGGCGGATCCAGGGGGGGGGGGGGGGGCGATCGCCCCCCCTAGCAGGGGCTTGCTGCCGGCGGCTGCACACTGTGCAGGTCCGTTCAGCAGTGACAGTGTGCTGCCCGGCTGCTCTGATTGTGTTTTAAACACAATCAGAGCAGCGGGGCAGCACACTTTCACTGCCAAACGAACCTGCACATACTGTGCAGCTGCCGGCAGCCTTAGAAATTAGAAAGGGGGCGGGGCCTAAATCACCCCCCCAAAAATCGCCCGGGGTATAGCAAAAGTCTGGATCCGCCCCTGCCTGCAGGGAGCATCCAAACCTTCCCACCAGGTATTGAGTATTCAATCTTTTGAGAGATATGCACTGTTTTGGGCAGAACCAGTATAGAACCTATGGGCTCTCTCTCTATTAACTGGAGGTTGGCATGAACTGTGAGAGTAAGACACAATTCCCCCTGTCTCATCTTGTGTAGCTCTATCTTCCCATTCACATGTTTTCTTTATTTTTGGCATGGGGATGAAATACAGAATCTCAATGTCTTCTACCTGTAATATACCTGTATCAAAAAACAAAGCAACTACTCCTTCATCCATGTATTCCACTGGAGGTATATCTTCCCCATACGTTTGTGTAAAAGGTGAATACAGTGAAATGGCATGGTGACAATTAATGTCTAAATATCTCTTTGTACGTTTGATTACAGCAAGTGGGGGCCTAGGATTTGAGGGAGTCAGTAGCCTTTCAAAGGGTGATATGTCTCCTCCCTCTTACCTTTCATTCAACAGACACACTGCATCCTGAAGTACCTTATCCCACCCCTTCAAAGTATGCATGGTTGTTCTTTTCTTATTCTGGTCCTTCAGGAGCCCATTTATTTGTTCTATTAAGCCTGCTGCTTGAAGATAATAGGAAATGTGGTACAGCCAATACACTTCCTGATCAGCTGCCCATTGCTTGACTTGTCTGCCAGTGAAATGAGTTTCATTGTCAGATCGGATTTCTTTCAGCACTCCATAATGGACTGTCAGATCTTCCAGCATTTTGATTGTAGCTCCTTGATCTGTACTGGCAGAGGGCTTGACAACTAATACTCCTGATTAGGTGTCTACTGCAGTACAACAATATTTCACTCCCCCTCTGCCTGTTGTTAGTGGTCCGATGAAGTCAATATGTCACACCTGTCCAGCTCTTTCTGCTCTATATAATGAGCCAATATCACCAGTCAATTTCTTTCTAAAATTCAAGAGTTTACATGTTTCACACTTTTCCACAATTTCTCTTGTCATTAACTGGGTTATTGCAATGGCTTTTCTTTGTGCCCATGCATATGTGCCATTGAGCATGAGTCCATTCTCTGAAGGTTGTACAGCTCTGTCTTCTCTTGAGGTGACAGCTCTACTGTCTTGACTTGGACCAATGCATCAGCAACTTCATTTTCTTCAAGTCCAGTGTTAGCATTGATATGACCCACTGACACTTGTCTCTGATTACACTGATTCCATATTTCAGTGCACACCTTTGTTCCTCCTCAGATCACCTTGTCATGGACTTTCCAACTGTTTTGTTGCCACGTTGGCATCCGGGTTGCCAGATCTTGAAATACTTCCCAGCTATTGTTGTAGATTATTACTGAGCCTTCTGTTTCTTCCAATATCAGCAATACAGCCTTAAGTTCTGCATACTGGCCGGAACCTCCACCTTCTGACTCATAGATGATCTCTTGTGTCTGTGGTTGGTAGGCTGCTGCTGTCCAGCTGCGGTGATTCGATATCAGTATGGCCAAGCCATCTATGAACCAAGCATATTTCAGCTGTTCTTCTGGAAGTATAGCATATGGTTTGGTCAGTCACATCCAGATAGAATAGCTGATCCACCTGGATGGGGCCCAGGGCGTTATGCGCCTGGATTGCTTGCTTGGCTGCTTGGAAAGCATCTTCTTGTTCGGCAGTCCATACAAACTCTAATTTCTTTATGGTAACGTTGTATATAGGCCTTAAGATGAGGCTCAAATGAGGAACAAACGATCTCCAGTAGCCAAGTGCACCCAACACTTTCTGTGATTCTTTGGCACTGGTGGGAGTCTTCATCTATGATATTGCTCCTCGGACTGGCTCAGGTTTTGTTCTCTTTGGTCCTGTCCAGATCATCCCAAGAAACTTCACAGACTGGGCTGGACCTTGCACTTTGTCTCTGTTGATTGCCCACCCTCGGCTCTCCATGTGCTTGATCAGTGTCTGTAGATCCACTGCAACCTGGTCTGCTGTATTCCCTGACTGCATGATGTCATCAATGGAGTGGTAAACACTGCGGCTGAGCTCTGGACTGACCATTTCGAAATCTCTCGATACTGTGTTTATAGCCTTGGGGGACTACTAGAGAGGTGTATTGTCTTCCTTCCCAGGTAAATGCAAACTGATCTTGACTGTCTGGTGCTATTGGGATAGAGAAAAATGCATTAGCCAGATTGATTACAGCATGCCATTCTCCTGATGTGTCTTGTATTTTCTCCACAATAGTTATTATGTCAGGAACTCCTGCTGCCAGAGGAGGCGCTACTTTGTTTAGCTCCCTATCCCCTATAGTCGATAGTGAGGCGATATGTTCCGTCTTGTTTGTGGACTGGAAAGAGAGGTGAGTTATAGGGGCTACTTGCGTCTCTGAACACCCAGAAGTTCTCAACAGTCTGTGTAATTTCTTTATGACCTCCATGTTTGCGATATTGCTTGAGGTTCACTGATGCAGCTAGCAGTGGAATGTAAACTGGTTGCCATTGAGCATTCCTTCTAACTACTGGTCTCACTGCAGTATTTGTGAGGGCTTTTATAAAGCAAAAAAATATATAATGTCCACTGGGGGTATCAATGGATTGCCCCCTTAGGATGTCCATCCCAATTATATTGTGTCACGAATCCGAATGATATTTAGTGGATCCCTTGTATCTGCCAAAGGGTAGAGCTCATTCAGGGGCGCGGAGTCTAATGAGTAGGAGGTTTTCGCCAGTGACCCCCGCAAGACGGTATGGATTTCGCTGCTCCTATCCCACAGGTCGCGGTTCGCTGAATGAGTCGAGTAAATAGTGGAGCTTGATACAGCAGATTGGTAATGGCCAGTCAGAGAGACACTGAAGGTAATGACGATAGGGTCAGTCTCATAGGAATGCAAAGATGGTGTAGTGGGAAGTAGCAATGGAGTAGCTGGAACTGGAAACAACAGCAAGAGAGTCCTTGGTTCAGCGGCAGTACAGATGGGAGCAATACTTAAATAGAATAGCCGACGGTCCAGGACCAGCTTTTATAGAGAGAAAACTAAAGGTGTTGGATATTACTAACATATAAGGTGTAAACAGAATTAAGAACTTCTTATTGGTACAGCTATGAGTAATAAACAGTTTCACTTATTCTACGCAGGCGCAAAGCAGTGAAGTTACACGGGACTTTCCAGTACATGCGCAGTTAGCACTGGGACAATGCCTAGTTTATATATGTATATAGACATATCCCGGCTTTGCTTTGGTTATTTCATAATACACACAATAAATACACACAATAAAAGTACAAGAATAATAAAATAGAGTTTAGTTGCCATTTTATTTGGCCTGTCACAATCCCTCACTAAATTGCGACAGAAATTTTACTCCACGGGCAATAGAGCCAGCAGGCTCCTGGCCTGTAAACTTAGAGGTAAACAAGGCAGAAACAGAAAAAAAAACCTCTCTGTGACTTCAAGTGCAATAAGATTCACAATCTCACTACCATAACTAGCCAGTTTGCTAAATACTATGCTAGACTTTATAACTTGCAGGAGGACAAATAGACAGTACATTCTCTACATTCCTCCAACACCTGAACCTCCCCTCACTAGATTCAAATAGTTTAGAGCAAGTTAACCTCCCCTGGTCCCAGTGGGAGATAGACAATGTCATCAAATGCCTCCCGAAGGACAAGACCGCTGGTCCGGATGATTTGTTAATGCTTTCTACACTTCATTCAGGTCAGAGCTGGCCCCGCTGCTCACCAACCTGTATAACAATGTCTCGATGGGCGGTTGCTTCCCAGCTGAAATGCTGGAAGCGCAAATAACAACTATCCCAAAGCCTGGTAAAGATCATTCTGACTGCAAGAATTATAGACCAATAGCACAACTCAACACTGACCTGAAAATCTATGCTAGAATGATAGCTGATCATTTGAACCCTCTTTTACCACAGTTAATCCATCCGGACCAGGTTGGCTTCATATTGGGTTGCCAGGCGTCAGATAATACGCAACGTATTTTAGATGTTGTGGACCTCCTGGCTGGAACTGAGGAGGAGCTTTTCTTGCTTTCTCTAGACACAGAGAAGGCTTTTGACAGGCTTCACTGGCTCTACATGAAAGAAGTATTACTTGAATTTGGTATACAGGGAAATATACTTCACTCCATTCTGGCCCTATATCAGGGACCTTCCGCAAAGTCATTTAGTAATGTCTTCCTATCCTCCTCTTACCCTATTACTAATGGCACTAGGCATGGGTGTCCTAGAGAAGGATACTCTGCGCCTCAGCTCGCCGCTGGAGGGACATGTCTAGCATCATCTAGGTAACATAATATGCCACACAGTAGTGCAACCAGTTCCTATTGTGCCACACAGTAGTGTCCTAAGTTCCTATTATGCCATATAATAGTGCCCCAATTCATAATATGCCACAGTAATGCCTCTACTTCAAATGATGCCATAGTAATGCCCCCAGTTCATATTATGCCACAGTTTTACCCCCAATTAATATTATTCCACACATTAGTGCCACCAATTCATATTATACCGTATTGTAGTGCTCCAAGATCATATTCTGCCACAGTAGTGCAACCAGTTCCCATTATGCTTCACAATATTGTCATAACTTCCTAATATGCTACACCTTAGTGTCCCCCGCTCCTATTATGTCACCTTAGTGCCCCAGGTCCTATTATGCCACACAATAGTGTCCTAAGTTTTTATTATGCCATCTTAGTGTCCCCAGTTCCTATTTTGCCACATTATTGTCCCCAGGTCCTATTATGTCACACAATATTGTCTTAGGTTTTTATCATGCCACTTTAGTGCCCCCAGTTCCTATTATGTCACACATTAATGTCCACAGTTCCTATTTTGCCACCTTAGTGTCCCCAGTTCCTATTATGCCACCTTAGTGCCCCCAGTTCCTATTATGCCACTTTAGTGCCCCCAGTTCCTATTATGCCACACAATAGTGTCCCCAGTTCCTATTTTGCCAATTTAGTGTCCCTAGATCCTATTATGCCACCTTAGTTCTTATTATGCCACACAATACTACCCCAAGTACATATTATGTCCCAGTAGTGCCCCAGTTTATACTATGCCACAGTATGGCCCCAGTTTATACTATGCCACAGTATGGCCCCAGTTTACACTATGCCAAAGTAGTGCCCCAGTTTACACTATGCCACAGTATTGCCCCAGTTTACACTATGTTACATTAGTGCCCCAGTTTACACTATGCCACAGTACTGCCACAGTTTACACTATGCCACAGTACTGCCACAGTTTACACTATGCCACAGTACTGCCACAGTTTACACTATGCCACAGTAGTGCCTCCACTTAAAATTATACCACACAGACACACATGACATTACCATTTAAGACATAAACACAGACAGCTCTGTTATGTACTCACCTCATGCCGTTCACATAGACAGTCTTCCATTCCGCGGTAGGCCTTGCACAGCTTAATTTCATGGAGGGGAGCAACTATTGTTATGTAGAGAAAGGGGCGGGCAGAGAGGGGAGAAACGGATCTGTAACAAGCGCTCTATGGCGGCTGGTCCCAGGGGACCAGCCTACCTGTCAATCATCCAAGTCCAGAGCCAGAGGGGGGTTTCTGGTCTCTTTGAGTGTCACTTGATTGGGGAAAGAAATGTTACCAGTAGAGTCTGCTGCTGGGGTGGGCAGCCAGCCAGATCAGCCCATTTAGCCACCGGCTCTTCTGGCATTTGCCAGAAGTGCCAGATGGCCAGTCTGGCCCTGGGCAACACCATAAGGAGAGGTCTGATAAAGCTCAAATTTAATAAAATTGAGACAATACAAAAATGTCCAAGACCTTTAAACAAGAAGCAGGTGAGAACGCTCCCGAGAATCACCAGGTAGTATAGAAGGTTTATTCCCAATTTTGCCACCATTGCTGTCCCATTGACTGACCTGACCAAGGGTAAGATGTCAGTTATGATTAAGTGGAGTCCTGAAGCAGAAAACACTTTTCAGGCATTAAAGATAGCATTGTGCACTCAACCTGTTTTGATGACGCCTGATTGTATAAATGATTGCGTTGTGCAGACAGATGTATCAATTGTAGGGATATGTGTAGTGTTATCCCAAAATAAAGATGGTAAGGAGCATCCTTTTATTTATTTAAGCAGAAAATTAAATGTACATGAGAGAAATTATGCCATTATTGAACAAGAGGCGCTGGCAATTAAGTGGGCGCTGGAAACACTAAGGTATTACCTGTTGGACCGAAAAATTTAGGTTGATCACAGATCATGCTCTGTTAAAATGGATGGCACAGAATAAAGAAACCAATGGTAGAATAAGTAGGTGGTTTTTGGGTCTGCAAAATTTTATTTTTTCCATAGAGCCTAGGCCAGGATGCATTGTCCTAAATTTATTGTTTGGGGACTAGTAGTGTTCTGCTCCACAGGTCTAAACAAAGGGTGGGTATATGTTACATAAGTGCTGGGAAAGCTTTTAAAGGCAAATATATATCTCATAGGCTTCTGTATGTTTTAAAACCGCAGGAAGATTGTTGTAACTTTCTCATAATTTGTCTTCAGCTTTGAGGAGCTGGTATAAGGGTCTCTGGGGTATGAATGGAGAGTGAAGGATGGGCTCCATCTATATGGCCCATTTTGGGTTCTCCAGAGAGCTAGCAAGTAGCTGGCTAATCAGGAGTTGCACCTGATGAGGTGCTGTTAAATGGTTACTAGGCAGCTCATTCAGTCTCTCAACACCTGGGGAGGAGATCAGATGGCTCCCGAGAGATACAGCAATTTATGATCTGTAAGTTCAGCTCTAGGTCCCTCACTAGGTCCCTCACTTTAGCCAGGGAGTTCATGTGTATTAGTTAGAAGCCAGACGGCAAGTATTTTATTTTTGCTTTGTTTGTTTTCATGTTAGTGAAAAAACTAGCTCAGGATATTTAAACCGAAGCACTGGACTTGTGTAATTTATCTGGATGAAATGAGTGAAGTACAGTCGTATAACCGCAGGAGATGGCACCCCTAACTCGATCTTATGACAATGGTCACAAAACTTCTTTTAATACCCCTATAATCAACAGTAGAGAGTGTATTATACTATATATCTTGGATGGAAAGATAATAAATAGTTTATTTACATAATTGTTTATTCTACAGGAAGGAAAATAATAGATGAACACAACATATACAGGCATGCACATTCATAATGCATTCTGGAACATTGAGGAATTACTTATTTTCTTAACAGTTCATGCCGGATGGTAGATGAACTTTAACTTCTGTCATAGTATTGGAGCATGTACATATACATTTCTGAAGGTTACAAGATGGTCATTCACATTTAATTGCCTTACACTTTTATTTCACTGGACCTTAAGTGACAATTACTGGTCATTATTCTGAATTAATCCAATACTGAGAATCTTGTCAACTTCCTTGGAAATAGTGACACCAGAGTGCTTTGCGCATACCAAGTTGAAGTCGTTTGCCGAACCACTGGTCACAGAGCTTGTAATTAGGTGATCAAACTGAGCAGCCATGTGTGTGGGCTCCATTAGACACTCACTGTATGTTTAAATTAAGATTATCTGGCTGCTCTCCTGTGAAAGTTCAATAGATAACAAGGGCCATATGGAAGAACTCAGTATGTATTAGAAACTGTTGGAATCCTCAAAAAGACTATGATTGCGGTTGGACCTTTAAAGTCGGTTGCAGATAGTAGAAGTTCAAAAAATAATTATATAAATAAATGAAGGTCTAAAGCAGTAAAAATTAATAAGATTCCAATACAGTTTTGGTCTTGTTTATAGTGTACGTACATATAGGCAGACTGAAAAATATGGTTTATTAAACCAATATTAGAAGCCAATACCAATGTATCTGTAAACAAATGTTTAAATATTTGTGCCCCAAAGCTTTATTTTGGCTCCCCAAGTATGCATTAAAAGGCTGAAAGCCTATGGTATTTGACTTCATGTATTTAACAGAATTTGCAGTCTGCCTTCTTATGATCTATCATCACCTTGTTAAATGACTTGCTGAATACAGAGATACGGCAAAAAGAAGGACATCGTTTATGGAATCATATTGGGTGACATCTGACAAGAATGGATCACACCTCTGCAGGATTTCCCAGGCAGGTGGAGGCAAAAATTAAGAACCTGCTACCTGGCTGGACAAAATAGACAGAGGCCTTTCATGAAAAGTACAAGAGGTGGCATCTCCTTTTGGATCAAAATTAAAAAGCCACAAAAGTAGTACAAAGTCATAGAAAAGCTAACAAAAATAAACGGGAAACTGTCACTCCTTACCTGTGACCGTGCAAAGCAGATATAGGCATTCAGCCAAATATTGAATAAAATGGCACTTAACATTTTTAGGTAAAAAAAAGTTTAGACCTTACTATTTAGCTTTAAGAGATGTTGGGTTGTCATATGAAATGTACAGAATAAATCTTCCCAGTAGTGGCAGACTTCGGTTGAACTTTACATTTCTGTTTTTTTTTTATTGCAGTTGTTTGTCATTGAAAGATAAACTATTTACACTAATTGATTACTGTATTAAATAATTGTAGAAGGTGCCTGATATGGCAAACTCCTAATGCTAACATTAGATTGGCCCATAGGGTAGGAGCAGGTATTGCCTCCTTCCATAGTTTTGCTGTGGAGGATTTGCAGCTTGAGCAATTTAGTCTCTGGAGAAGAGACTAATAAAGGTGCTGCAAGGGGATGGAAGGGTAGATTAGATATCATCATCATCACCATTTATTTATATAGTACCACTGATTCCGCAGCGCTGTACAGAGGACTCATTCACATCAGTCCCTGCCCCATTGGAACTTGCAGTCTAAATTCCCTAACATACACACAGACAGATAGAGAGAGATTTTTTTTTTATAGCAGCCAATTAACCTTCTAGTATATTTGTGGAGTGTGGGAGGAAACCGGAGCACCCAGAGGAAACCCACGCAAATATGGGGAGAACATACAAACTCCTAAGGCCATGGTCGGGAATTGAACTCATGACCTCAGTGCTGTGAGACAGAAGTGCTAACCACTTCGCCACTGTGCTGCCCACAATATCACAGTATTTAGCCCCCACACTTGATTGAGCAGGGTGGTGACAAAGTCCAATTCGCCAAGCCTGTGAAAAATACAGTCTACTGAAATCCCCATCAGATACCATTGGTACATATTCCTTGGCAATTCATCCTGCATTTCTTATTTTGCTTTACACTGTTATGCTGTTTACATCCTGTATTACAGACTCTATTCAGACTATATTTTACAACAGAGGAAAATAGTGCGATCAATACATAGGCAGAAAAATCCCACTTCTCAAACTTTACTGATTAAGCTTCGGAAGATGACAAGCATGTGAAATACATGGAAAAAGTAATCATAATAAGTTACTAAATTGCAGTCTAAATATTGCTGGTGCTCATTAGTGCTAGAATAGAAATCATCAAACAAAACCAATTGAACTCTTTAAATAAAGCTCAGGGGAAGAAGTATAAATTCTGAAACAAAAACGCTGATGCTATTTCGCTGTTCTTTCCCTAACTTCATATTAGGTGTATTGGAATAACAAAGTGACTGGATAAAATCTTTGTCAACATTATTCACTCTGATCCTTAGATCACAGTTTTATGCATATCTACAAGAGTAGATATTAAGAAGTAAATTGCTGGTATAGTGTAATATTTTTTGCTAGTGTTGTACACGGTTTCTCACTCGGTGCACTAATGACCTTCACATACAGGATATATAACTCATGATTTGGGGGTCTTGGACTACAAAAAGCACCACTGGCCTGTACAAAAAGCTTGTAGAATTAATAACTGCACAAGTAGTAGATAAGTTAATATGCGTTTTTGGACAGCATTCAAAATTGCTATAAACCCCCATTGATAAATCTATCCACCAAATTCAGAATATAGACAAACGTTTCTCATCTTAACAATCAAGTTGCTGTTCAAAGTGGACACTAAGGATAACTGCAAAAACCTAGTGAAAAAAATGCAAATTATATACTAGTATGCAAATCAGAATTAATAATCTGGATTATTTGGTGAAAATTGCCAAGAAAAGAAAGGTATTTAAAGCCGACTGCAGTATTTTCTACCATGACAACAATGTATATATTTTTTGTAAAGGGCCAGCATGACCGTTCCTACAAAAACGGACGATAGAGCTGATTCTCAATATTACTGGGAAGCCCCAAATATGGGATTCTTCTTTCATTGTGAAAACTACCTCCCATGATGGTCAGTGCATGACTGGTGCTTCTATGGCAGACGAAAGAGGGAAATGACATGCCCCTCCATAAATGGTACCAGCCCTATGCTGGAAAGTGCTGATACTCTTCCAGGCTCTCCTAAGTGGTGGAGGTATGGATAATGAGATAATCAAACTTCTGAAGTGGCAACTTTGGCCCACTTAGTGTACCCAAATAAAGGATAAAGGGTTGCCAAGACCCCTGTATCCCGACACAAACACCTTTTAAAATACAAAATGTATTTCAACAAAAATATATACCACTCTACCCTGTTAATATGTTTTTTTTATTAAAAAGTACATAAAAACAAAAAACTTCTTTCCTTCCATCTGATGTAGCCCAATGCTCCGACTGATTTTTCCAAGGCACACAACAACTCACTCTTATAACTTCATTTATGTCCAAAGATATATAAAAAAAAAAATCAACTTTCTCCCACATGCACGCCAGCTCACTAGCACTGGCAACTGCTAAAGGAATAAATGTGGAGTCACCTTGACATATCTTCGCTGGCTAACACATCAGGATTGTGGGGAATTTCCCTGTACTTCTGAATAGTTGGCTGGTACAAACATTCATAGAGAGTCATGTACTTACAGCTTCATTCACTGAAGTACCTGAATGAACATAGCTTTACGAATGAATCAAGAAGTAGCTAATATTCCATAGGATTGGTTACACTAGTCAACCAATTGGAAGTCTTGGTCAGCAAAAGGGGCATCAAGTGAACGCCAACTTTGTTCATTTAGTGCAAGATGGCTTAATTTGGGCATGGAGGGAGGTTATACTTTACAAGGATTTTCCAGGGGTCTCTTTGAACTACATTGACTTACAACTAGGCAAAGTTGAGCATTCTTCAAAGAATATTACAACATGATATTAAAAAAAATGTCAAAGGGGTTATTATGAACTTTTTAAATAAAGATATTTTTTTGAAGCGGTAGGAAGTGGTGTGTAGTTTATGTAACTGATATGTGCATGGATGGATTAGAGTTCTTGGCAGCCGGTGTCCAATCAGCATGAGGCAGGGCCATGCCTGTGCCTCCTGATAGTGGCTTTGCCTGGCCACCACTATGGCAGAGTGTCCAGCAGTCATGTGCCGTAGCTACCTCTGTGGTAAGTGGGAGGGGGAGAACAGATTGCTGATCCATGGTGTAGGCAACACATACAATAAGTAGCAGTTTCCATTCTAGAAAACCTGCTTCCAAAATATACAGACTTCCATGATGCAGGGGCTCTGAAAGGCCCCCAACGCTTTTCCCTGTTATAATGGGAATATCCTTGTGGACCACAATGTCCTTTCTTACATGTATAATTCTGTTTTAGTTTCAACAGCAACTGTCCTGCCTCCACCAGGGGGCAATGGATTATTTTATTCCTGTTTTTTCACACTGTTGTCAAGTTTTTAACACAGGAATTATCACTGACTGGTATTATCCCACCTAAATAGGGAGGCGCGGAGTCAAACGCACCCCTGGTGTTCACCAGGGACCCTCACAATGAAGTATGGACTTGGCTGTGTGAGGTGCACAGGTCGCGGACCTCCCAGATAGTCACCAGTGCAGCGATGAGAGAAGAATGGTCGGACAGTACAAATCAGAACCATCGGTAGCGCAGTACAACGTATATAATCACAAGAGTAGTCAGGAACGGGCCATGAGTCAAAACCAGAATAAGCAGAGCAGTACCGAATGGAATCCACAGGGAGAGTCAAGACAAGCCGAATCAGGAGCCAAGAAGCAATAGCAAACAGGAACGCTGAAGCAGGGTGAACCAATACTCTGGCACCCTAATGGCGCCAGAGTGAGGTTTAAATACAGGAAGGTGCTCCCTGATTGGAGCCTGAGGTTTCCACCTGTCAGAATGCAGCTGACCGCCGACAAGCTGTGAGAGACGGCGTCCCGTTTCCTAGCAACGGGATGCGATGCACAATGCACAGCGCATGCGTGCGCTGCACTGTCAAGAGACCTGGAAGTACATTCCGCTGCTAAGCAATGGGACGCTAGTGAGAAGAACAAGGCGTCCGTCTCCGGCACTTATGAGGGGTGTGGAGGCGGCGCCCCTCATGGGGGTTTTCTTCTTCTCACAAATGTAATACATAATTGTTTGCAATGTCCTAATACACATACAGGTTGTTTGTTTTTCCTTCTCTATGTTTTTTTAAAAAAAATACATATATCTTTATTTAAAAGAGACTAATTAGCCAGTGGCTAGAGTTAAATGTTACCAATTTTAATTATGCTGTCTGTCAATGTCCATTTTTGTGACGTGAGAATAATTGTTTTAAAACAAATACTTTGTGACCTCTATGTTTTATAACTAAAGATATAAAAATAACAAAATATATATTTTTTAAAATATAAACATTTGTCTAAACAAAATCATTTGAGACATTTCAAATGAAAGCTGGGATTTGTGTTTTTGAAATGTAACCTTTACACATTGGTAACTGGCATTGCTGAAAATGTACATGTTTTAGATGTCATATAGTAATTGGTAGAATTAATTTATTCTAAACCAAGTTTTGCTTCTTAAACAATTGAATGCTTCAAACATAAGCAGTAATATGCATACCGAAATGGGCATTCACAATGTGAACAAAAGAATCTAATGCTTATTGCAGATAGTATATTGTACGGAACATTGCAGAGTTGAATACATAAATGTGTTTTTTGATTGGTATGGCTATAGTGTCTGAAGTCCTGATTTACATTAAGTCAGTCGCACAGTCACAGAGGTGATGCACCTTTTCATGCATTTGTCAAATTTCAGTTTATGTACCAAATCCCAGTTTTTTTGTTTAACCCTTTGAAGGTTGTGACTTCCGTTTGGCCCAGCACCCCAGCCGTTTATTCAGAGGGGGTTTTAATTAGCATAGCTTTCAGCTATGTCCTATCATTATTGTCTGTAACCTGTAGGAAGATGCAACAGAGAGATTGTATCCATCTGAATGAGATCACCTTGTTTCAGTGGGTGGGCATTCACAATTGATCAAAATGTGCAGTTAAAATCTCATGTTTATTTCAGATACTCTGGGGGTAAATGTATCAAGCTGCGAGTTTCCGGCGGGTTTGTGAAGAGGAGATATTGCCTATAGCAACCAATCAGATTATAGCTATCATTTTGTAGAATGTACTAAATTAATGTTAACTAGAATCTGATTGGTTGCTATAAGCAACATCTCCACTTTTCAAACCAGCTGGAAACTTGCGTCTTAATACTGTACCCTTATAAGGGAATGTTACAGAATCTTATTCCAATACAAGTTAACCTGTGCATGATACACATGCATTCTAGTCAAATCAAGCTACTTAAGGTGTTAAAAAGGTTCTTGTCATGCATTTGGGGCTAGGCTAGGCCTCCTCAGGGGAAGAGCGTTACTTCCCGAACGTAAGCGCCCTTTTTTAACGTGGTTTTGTCCACATGTCACCACCTCATCATTCTTCTCCATCACCTCATCCTTCATCTTCATCGCCACATCCTTAATCTCCATCGTCTTACTGTTCTAAAACCTCTCGATACACAACGTTTCTGCTAAACACCTTATCGCTGTGCTCAATCAGTCTTCCTTGAAGGGCAGTATTCATAACCTGCACTTTCACATCACTGCTTCTCCGTACTCGTGAAAATGCGACATTCAATTGTCCATGACCAAACACAAGCTCGTAAATAAATACCCACACGGTCAAGAGTTTGAGCCCTCAACTGGTAAATTTAGCTTTTACTACCCCTCCCCCGGGGGGAAGGGGGGATGATGGAAGTTAACTGACTTCACTATTATAATTTTTTTGTCAAATAATGTCAGTATACCAAATTTCAGGTCAATTGGATGAGCCCTTTCTGAGAAAATAGTTTTTTCCACACACACACACACACACACACACTAACACATGCCGCTAGGCTTATATATATTAGATTCTTGCTATTGTAATTAGTATGTCTTTAGTTTCTAGTGCGCTCTGGCATTTTGCCCTGTATTATATTCACTGCATGTGTGCCGACACAGCATGAATGTAGTAATAGCTGTACTTATTATATATTGTATAGCATATACAACATATTATAAATATAAACATGCTTCACTACTTTGTGTGTTTAATGTGTTTTAATAAGTTTACATACTTAACAATATGACATAACTTTGTATTCAATCAAGCATCCTAATTATGGGGTTCATTTGATTCACCTACATAAATATAACAATGATATTCTGGAACTTTGGTAAATGAGATGCCTACGTGAAACAAAACCAGGAAATGCATGAATGCTGACCACTCCATCTAAAAAAAGTTTAAAAAGTTTCACATAGATGCGTGTGTCTCTTAATTGATTTTACTTTGTGTTTGCATACATGCACATAAGCAATATTTGTGATAGTAATACCTTATATAGTGTTTATAATACGCATACATCAATTTTGACATGACTAATTTCTGACAATAGTCACACAGACACCATTAAGCCGTATCAACACTATATATAAACTTCTGCCATATGCAGCGGATGAGCCAAGTTAGCACGCAGGAGCTTCTGTAGCCATTACTTTATTAATTATTGGAGTTTGAGGACTATGGGCCTGATTCATTAAGGATCTTAAATGAAGAGGATTCATATTTCAGTCTCCTGGACAAAACCATGTTACAATGCAAGGGGTGCAAATGAGTGTTCTGTTTTGCACATAAGTTAAATACTGACTGTTTTTTCATGTAGCACACACATATCAACTTTAAATTTCAGTGTACAAATAAGCTATCAAGTATTTGTGTGCTACATGAAAAAACAGGCAGTATTTAACTTATGTGCAAAACAGAACACTCATTTGTACCGCTTGCATTGTAACATGGTTTTGTCCAGGAGACTGAAATAAGAATCCTCTTCATTTAAGATTCTTAATGAATCAGGCCCTATGTCTCATACATAGGGGTGCTTAAAAACAAAGCAAAATAAACACTAATTAAAGTTAAAACACCAAACAAAACAAAGAAACACATTTAGGCTGCAACACAGATCTGTAAAAGACGTACTTCCAGGATGTGGAATTTTGGGTATATGGAAGCAATTTGTTAGTGAGAAATGCGGGAAATATAGCCAGTTTTTGGGGGTTATGTTCATTTCAAGATGAATTTTTGAGTGGGCAAGTCGCAAGAAGTAAGAGGTACTGGGTGCAGCCGCTGGTGTCTCAGCAAGAGGCACTTTATTGTCATATTCGTGGAATTCGAAGTACCCTCAACAATTTAACGACTATGGGAGGATGACAATTGCCACTTTTGATGAGCTCCAGGAGATACAACAAAACCTCATGAAAACAACATAAACATGAAAACTATTATATCTGCAGCGGAGAGGCTGCTGGTCAACATAAGGTAATTTACTGTAAATATAATATTCCCCATCATATTATACTTATGTAATACACATATTATAGTGAATACTTTACAAGAATAATAAAGTCTGTTAAAAACCTACGGGGAATGTCAAGACCTGTATAAAAGTACTTTATCATAAATATTTTAGTAGTACAGATCACGGGACACATGATCAGCAACTGAAGGTAGATCTATGTTGTTCTATGTGGTCTGGCTGTGGCATGTGTTGTGTAGTATACATATGTTATGGTGGAGGAGGCGGTGTGTCCATGATATGGGTGCAATTATTGTGCAGATGTGGGAATAGTTGATGGCATGGGTGCCAGTTTTGTGCAATTGGAGTATGTGGGTGCATGTGGTGGGTACCTTTGGAAAAATCCACATTAATAGGCAGCAGAATGTTCAATTTAATGCTAAACAGCCCATAAGGCAGAAAGTTTCACAGGTCATTAATCAGACTTTTACAGAAATGTTAGATCTCATCGCCCTCTGTTTCTGCAGTTGCTTATCTTGCAGTTGTTTCAGCTGCTCCCACATGTCTCCTTAAAGCCTCTTAATCTCTAAAGATTCTGGATTCACATTCTTCCACTTACAGGTGTTTTATTTTAGCTTTCCATCTCTCAGTCTATAGGTGTTATATAGAAGTTGACAGACAATGCAGGACTTTGCATTTCTTCTTATCCTTGCTGCTCTGTCCTCGGTGACAATGACAGGTTTCCCTTCTACTGACTCGATCACTAGAAAATACCTGTGTGTGTACAAGATAGAGATGATCGCTGTCCCCGTGTTTTGGTTTTGGTTCCAAAACGTTTTTGTATTTTGGTTTTGCTACAGGTTTTGCCCAAAAATCCTGAAATGATTTGATTTTTTATCTAGATTTAATTAAAAATTGTGAAAATCAGGTAAAATTATGTGATTTTGAGCTGTTTTTGCTCCTATATTATTATTTATAGCATTAACATTCATTTACAGTCATTTACAGTCTATTTGCTAATGATCTCTTCACAACTGTCCAAATTTTCCCTAATTTTGGCCAAAGCCTGCAGCGACCTAGCTGGCTTAAATTAGTAACGGAAAACGGCATGGCAGTTTGCTAAAAGATACAATCACCATTTCTGCTTTCATTTTCTTTTCATTCAATTCCATATCTCACATTATAAGTCAACGTTTCGGTTCTACATTTGTACCTTTAGACAACCACATAGAACAACAGAAAATACAGATATTAAAGTAAACATGTAGCTATCTGGCTTCTTATGCAATCCCAGATTGTCTTCAGCTGCCGCTCAAGATTCATCAGAAGGTGATAGTCTGCATATCATTGCAAAATATATGAGGCTTTATTAGTGAATGTAAAACCTCATATATTATTTATACTAGCATATATGTGTGCAACCATCTGTAATTTTATTAGTTAATGTAGATCTTAGTATATAATTCATAATATATTTCATAGTTGTCTACCCTTCTGGAATGTCTGTGAGACTCCCAAATTTCCGAATTTCTGGGAGTCCTCCCATACTCCTGGGAGCGCAGGGCAACCTCCTGGTTACTGGTTGCTTCTTTATTTAACTGGTGGGGGCATAGGACGCGATTTGCAAGTCATTGTGACAGTAATAAGTCAGAAAATGTGATGTCAGTGTAGGGGAGCACATGACGCGTTTCGCCTCCCCCCGTTCTCACACTCCCCCCTCCAATCTCCCGGAGCACAACTTGCCAAAGTTGGCAAATATGATATATTTTAGTTAGTTAATGAACATGAAGTGGACACCTTTCCACAGAATTTCATTACTATGGGATGAAAGATGCAACAAAGCTTGTTAACAGATATGTATAGGTATATAGGGGAAGTTTAGTGTCTTGAAATCTAAATTCTGATAAAGTTTATAGGAGACAGTATGCCATATAGCCCATTAAAAAATTGTAATTGTTGCATATGGAGCTATTCATAATATTACAGTTCAACAGGCAATAGAAATTAAAATAAAGAGGGGAACATATGGATCATAAACTAGACAGTTTTATTGATAGAGAAGACTTAATGAATTATTTATTTTTTAACTTGCATGATAAAGAGATAATAAAAGATTACTGTGTTGGGTATTTGGTTAACAAATAACTTCCAGTGCTTTGTGCAATTCTAAGACCTACACATGCAACATAGTATAACAATATGAAAAGGTGATGTAAAACTTCAAACAACATAATCTATTTTTAAACACAAGTCATTTTTTATCCTCATAGTAACTCACTGATTTTTTAATTATCATGCATGTTGTTAATTGTAATTAGTAGATGACAGTAATTGCCATCTGTGGGCAGCACAGTGGCTTAGTGGTTAGCACTTCTGCCTCACAACACTGTTCGATTCCTGACCATGGCCTTATCTGTTTGGAGTTTGTATGTTCTCCCTGTGTTTGCGCGGCTTTCCTTTCGGGGGCTCTGCTTTCCTCCCACATGCCAAAAACATAATAGCAGGTTAATTGGCTGCTATCAAATTGCCCTTAGTCTCTCTGTGTGAGCTTATGTGTGTGTGTTAGGGAATTTAGACGGTAATCTCCAGTTGGGCAGGGACTGATGTGAGCAAGTTCTCTGTACAGCGCTGCGGAAGTAGTGGCGCTATATAAATAGCGGCTGGTGCTGATGACATGCATGCATTCATCTTCATATCACTTTAACAGGCTCTAGTGCCATTGGAAATGAATAGTTTTGTTTGGGATGACTACCTGAAAGGGTGTATCTTTTACAAATTGTTTACCTTTTTGTTTTTACAATTGCACATCCTATTGTTTAGTGCTGGTAAAGCAGTAGAATCATCACATGTGCTCATGTCTCCCACATGCCCATACTTTGCCATTGTTTGATGCAGGGATGAATCTAACATCAGTTGAACTCATTTGAACCCGAGAGCGCCAATATTTGGGGGGCATCTGAAACACTCAATGTCACTCCTTTAGTGTGTTTCATTTCCAGGTGCCAACCACACTAGGGATTTAAATTATTGTCTGACAATGGGAAATACCATTGTTGATCCAACAAAACAACATAGAGACGTGAAACACTTCATTTAGGGGGGAATTTAATTAGCCACAAAGTGTCTCACGAATGTTCCGGAGACACTTGACAGCTGAGATTTTGACAGAAAGCTCTGCTCATTTTCCCTTGCACCTCATGAAGGAAAAATGAGCGGAGATTTCTACTGTAATTGCCAACAATGTCCATGACGCGATATCTGCATGCCACATCGCCGGCAATTGAATTCCCCCAATAGAGTTAGCAGTAAAGTTAGCTAGAAGGTGCAATTGTGCTCAATGGTAAAAAAAAACAACATTTTTAACTGTAGGAGGGATTTAAAATGTGCAGACAGATTTAGAGTTGGGGGGGACATGTCCTAGCTCAACTCCACATTGTAGTGTAAACATAAAGCTCCCCAGTGTTTGTATGCTACATGCAATAGCAGCCATTTTGTTCCTGCATTGCATTGCAACATGGTTTGTCCAGGTACAAATTTGCACCTTTGAGCTGGATATATTCCTGTCTTTAAATGAGGCTCTTAAAGAGCATTTAAAGAGCCACTACATATATAACATACCTCCAAGACTTCTCCCGTGCTGCCCCCCACCTTTGGAACTCCGTACCCCGCCTCACACAACTCTCCCCCAACCAACAATCGTTTGAATGCTCACTCAAAACTCACCTTTTCACGCTCGCCTATTCTGCCATCTCCTGACCATCTTGTCCATCATCTCCTCTTCCTTCGCCTGCCATCTCCATTTTATCCCAGTTGGTCCTACTGTCTCTCACCACCCCTCCCTCTAGAATGTAAGCTCTCACAGCCAGGGTCCTCTCTACCTATTGTCTCACGTCTGTCTACTGTCCATCTCTCTCATATGTCCTGTAATGTCTCTTAATGCACTCTGTGTGAGGTCCCCATAGCATTACTCATAGTTATATGTTCTACTTATGTGTATTACATCATCTATTTGTTACTTCTGTATTCTTATAAATAAATAAATAATAATAATAATGATAAAATCTTTCTGCCCCCCCATTCAGCAGATGGCCATGCAAGAAGGAAGGCGCTTCCCTAAATAAACAGGCTGACACTGACATCTAGGTAGAAGTGCGTTGCAGAAATACAGTGTAAGTTTTTTTGATCCAATTACAGAGGCAGGTCCAGTGATGTCATAGCAACTCAGACTCAGCTTTTTGACTTGTATCATATCCTATCAGCACACTGCCCTAAGGTTGTGGGAGGAGCCGTTATGTTAACATTGAACAATTTTCACTTCACAGGTTTAGAAATTTCAGTTTAGAGGTTTAATGGTCCTCTACGCTGGACAAAGGACACAATGTTACCTCTTACTGTGAGCAGCCAATAAAATCAATAGATCATTGGACAATGGATCAATAAATTAAATAGGACATGTAATTGAAAGATAATCACAAAAACTGATCAATTGACAACCTGCATTTCCCAATATGTCAAATAATTATTATTCAATG
This sequence comes from Mixophyes fleayi, assembly GCF_038048845.1. Classification (NCBI taxonomy): domain Eukaryota; kingdom Metazoa; phylum Chordata; class Amphibia; order Anura; family Limnodynastidae; genus Mixophyes; species Mixophyes fleayi. The sequence goes on from NC_134406.1 coordinate 59,825,855, forward strand.
GAGTTGTTGACTATTGAGCTCATTCTGAAGCCACACACGAAGCAATATAGAGCCAATTTGTGCAATGTTGATTTTGATGTGATGTAAGTAAAGCAACATGTTAATAATTGTTTCAATCAGCATATAATAAGGTAAGGTACAAATTATTGGCCATGTTGTGTGACCTGAATTTACCTACTGAACTTTAGAATAATAAGGGCCCTGAGTTGAGAGTAGCACAATTTAAATACAATTTGCTGTCAAAATAAATGCCTCTGTAAACATATAAACATCTCTACAATTATTGTAACACAATGTTGAGTCATTTACTCCTTTCCAGTCTTTTCATGCTATTATATAATTTTTTAAAAACATTATTTGTTGACATTACCTCTGCAACATAAATATCTTTGTAAAACATACTTCATATAACACTGCTTGGATATGTTAGCGATGTTGTTTTTTAACTATACTTTTAGATAAACAGAATTCATGAACATTAAATCACTAGTCTTTAACCTATTTTGTTAAGATATTGACATGTTGTTGACATTGGACACCAAAGTATTGTGAAATGATTTTTCTTTTCTTAAAAAAAACAAAAACAGGTTATTGGCCAATAATATTTAAAATGCCACAAAAATACAAGGCGAAAGAGTAAGTAATGTGTTTTGTGTGACTGTGTCTTATAAAATAACATTTTCAATATCATACATTACATGATTATTTTTAATGCAGTACGTATAAGTTTAATATTTCCATAATGTATACACATGTTTTTATCAGATTGTTTATTTGCAGCATGTGATAAACTATGTCGTCTTTCTTTATGTTCTTGAATTTGTGCTTGCAAGGATAAAAAAAAAGGAAAATACACATAAAATTAGTTATCACTTTCCCTTGAAAGATTTTACTTTGGGTTTTTATTCTAGAGCACAGACATATGCATCTGTCTATATACATAGTACAAAGAAATATATCTACAGGGTATTGGATTCCAGAATACACTGACAATATTCAAAAATCTTTAACGGACCATAAATTCTACAAGCTGCGTTCATGGAAATTTTCCGTGTGTGCTGACTTCCTAAAGAGATGTGCAATCTTAATTTTCACAGTCGTGAAAGTTGCATTGGCTGCTGCTTGATCTCAATGTAACAACTCATTTCAGAGGTGATTTAAATGTATTCTTGTGGTTTGGTAAAATACGTAAAATTTCTGACTCAAATTTATTAGTCACACAAATATAACTAAGTCATTGTTGTTCTAGCTTATAATATTGTCATTTTGAGGCATATGATTTACATGTGCAGAAGGGGAGTGCCAACAACAATACCGCAGCATGTTTTAATAAAGTCAGGAAGACTAGTATACAAAAAATGGAGCAGGAACCATTGTGCTTTTTTCCAACTTAAACAGGTTGGGAAGACCACAATTTAGGAAAAGCAAATTTAACATTTAACACTTTCAGCTTCATAAATGTATCATTGACATTTACCCCTCCAGAAGGCTACAAGCATACATTTTTATGTTCCGGCGGTTGTCTCACACCATGCTGCTAATCGCTCTGTCATGCACTGCTGCAGTCACTTCTGGGGACTATCTAAAACACTAGTGATGATGGAAACATATGCACCAGTGTTTCCCAGCAGGAAAAAGAGAATAGCTCTCCCACAGCGCTCCTAGGGGTAAATTTATTAAGCTGCGGGTTTGAAAAAGCAGAGACGTTGCCTGAATCTGATAGCAACCACACAGATTCTAGCTGTCATTTTTTAGAATGTACTAAATAAATGATAACTAGAATCTGATTGGTTGCTATAGGCAGCATCTTCACTTTTTCAAACCTGCAGTTTGATAAATTTACCCCCTAGTGTTAGAGCACATGCTAATATGCTCTAACATTTTAGATGATGCAACTGATATCCAGGGCTATTCTGCACTGTGTAAAGAAAAAAAAATCAAACTGTTTTCCCTTACAGGAGATAAGAAAGACTCCTTCCCCACGACACAGAAATATTATATACATCCTATATTATGATCTGGCCTCATCCTATAAAACCTCTTTATTAAGATACACAAAATTCAAATGAAACACATTTTATTTCATTATATTATATGATCGTTACTGAAATCTTCTTTATTGAACAACATGTTGAAAGTACAATATAACACAATTATACCGAGATTGAATATTGCATAAAAAATAAAAATAAAGTAATATTCATTATTATTAAAATAATATACTCTGAATGTAATATATCTGGTTTTGTTGTAAAAATATGTTAGGAAATTACTACATTGTAGTCCAAGTTTTTATATGGTCTTGAAATTATGTGAAATAATGCACATATCCACTTCATATTGTTATTGCAAGGACAATTTGTTATTGTAAGGGGTAAGGGTAATTAAAAATAATAACTAAAAGATTTAGTTTAAAGGTAATTCTGAGTTATGTTATTTATTTTGTTATACAAAGGGAAGTTTTTCTAAAAAATAAATTATAATCCTCTAATAGAAGGCTGCATAGGAATAGATATTCTGATTTTCAGTACAGTTGCATAGTATGATTTATCATCTATGCAGATGTTTACCCGGAGCGATGTTTGCCAGTTACATTGATCTGTGGGTACATATCCATAGGAGAGAAATCACAGGATGTGACTTCACATATGGCATGAACTGGAGGGATAGAATGAAAGCCACTCAAACATAGGGGCATATTCAATTAGCTTTTGGATTCGCGGTAACTCGCGTTGCCGCGAAAAGTGCGCGTTCTTGCGGTTATTACGGTACCGCATTAACGCGAATTTTCGTTCGCAACCCTATGGGCTGCGAACGAAAATCCACGTTATTGCGGTACCGTGTATTACGTTTCGCGGCTGTTCCGGCGCGTTACCGCAAATCCAAAAGCTAATTGAATATGCCCCATAGAGTCCCACAGATTGTCAGAATCTGTTAGTAAATCACAGAAATAGCGACATTGGCTGTCAAGAACAGACAGGAAAAGCACAAGCTCTGAGGTAATGCAGGAATAATTTGCCACAATGTAATGCAGGAATCATAGAGTCGTATAACAGTCTTTTGTTGCAACACAGATATAAACTATATCTCTGAAGACATACTGCTACATGTTTACATAGTCTGAGGCAATGCAACGATATGAACAATGTCTCTGAAACAATGTTCGTGAAATTTGCAGTAGTCACTGCGAAGCCACACAAGAGAGTAATATATAGTTACTGCAGTCCAAGCCTGGGGATTCTTAGTAGACTTATATATGAATAGCGTGTAGATGCAGAACCAGCAGACTTGTATGATGCAATCCAGGCAGGGCCGCCATCAGGGGATTATGGGGGGTACTAGCGTATGGCGCCCAAACTCACCAGGAGGCCAGAGCCCTTGCTGCACAACACCAATTATTTTTTGCTTTTTTATGCCTGGTGGTCCAGTGGGAATGCTGTTATGATCTTGCCCTTAGATTTGCCCTCATTCAAGATGGCTGTGATTGCCTCATGAAGTTTCCATCTTGGATCTCTGATATGCACTTGCCCTTACAATAGCCCTTATCCAAGATGGCCAGAACTGTCTCAGGAAGATTCCATCTTGGATCTCATTTCCTGTTTGGGCCTAGAAAAGGCACTTCCTGTTATGCAGCCTTTGCTCGAGTATTGTGTTTGTGTCTGAACCCAGTGTCGGACTGGGGCATGAAGGGCCCACTGGGGGAATGCAGTGATAGGGGCCCACTACATTTGGGGTGTGGCCAGCTGTGAGAGTGGGTGTGGCCAGTCAAGGGGGTGTGGTCAGCCCATGGAGGGCAACTTATAGCACTATAGTGTGGTTTTTAAAGAACAAAGTGGACATTGCAAACTAGGCGTGTTTCACATGTATCATGTACAAAAAACTATAGATAAAATATGTATCAATCAATAAAAAATATTCTGGAAAGCTGTATTATTCGTTGTGTTGTGTGTTTGTCAGTGAGGAGGGAGCTGAGTAACGCTGAATTAGTAATACTAAAGGAGTATTTTTGGGAAGGGAGGGAATTTAGTAAGACAGGTATAAAAAAGCGTTTAATTTGCTATAGGGTGTTGAAAGCTACAACGTAAAGAACAAGGACATCTGGTAAATATATATATATATATATATATATATATATATATATATATATATATATATACATTTATAGACCGACCGCTATGGGGTCCTGGGAAAGAGACAAGGACTCTCATACTTACATTGCATGTAAGTGCAAGCTTGTAACAGAATCATAGTAAATATTCACACTCTTACTTACATTGTCTATTTGCGCCAGTTAGATAAATGCTGACTTATTGCTGACTGGTTGTTAGTTGCTTACCTGCTGCTGACTGCTGAATTGTTGCTGCCTGTTTGCTCACTGCTGATTGGTTGCTGACTGGTTGCTCACTGGTCATTGGTTGCTGAATGGTTGCTGGCTGGTTGCTCACTGGTCATTGGTTGCTGGCTGGTTGCTCACTGGTCATTGGTTGCTGAATGGTTGCTGGCTGGTTGCTGACTGGTTATTGGTTGCTAGCTGGTTGCTCACTGGTCATTGGTTGCTGAATGGTTGCTGGCTGGTTGCTCACTGGTCATTGGTTGCTTACAGGTTGCCAACTGCTGAATGACTGCTGGTTAATGACTCCTGATTGGTTGCTGACCCGGTAGCTGTGGTTCATTGTAAGTTCTGCATCTAAATGCAATGTATTCAAATGAGCCCTAATATGTTTCAAAGGGACCTGTAATAGAGCACCGCGTAAGAGTCGGTCTGCAGTACGCACTGCGCTCACTCCTCTGCACTACCTTTAGTCAGCACTCGCGGGGCGGGGGAGCTGAGATTATACAACAGTGTAAGAGTCACTATAATGCACTCTCTCACGTTCCTCATGTTCCTACCCCGTTCAGATGTGTTTCCATAAGCTCCGCCCTTACAGCAGAGGGGGCGGAGCTTCAACCCCGCAGGGCCTACTGGTGGATAGTCCGGCTGCCCGGCAGGCCAGTCCAAGGCTGTCTGAACCAAATGCTTCCACAGGACCTTGCTCCCTTGTGATTTGGAATACAATTCCTTGATACCTCTACAAGACATTTATCTTATTGATACTTTGGACTTGCTTGCTGGACATTTGAGATTTATTTCTATATCAAAATAAATCCTGTTTATTACAGAACTACCTGGCTATTGGGTTCCATTTGTAATACCAGAAGTGTGACAGCTGTGCAGACAGTCTGTGCGATCTGTGCATGGGCTGTCACATCGCATACTACTCACTGTGGCTGTATCATTCATTCATAGAACACTGTACTACAGCTTGTAGTACAGTATTCTATGAATGGATTGTGCTGCTGCAGGGAGTAGTATGTGATGTGACAGTCTGTGCACACACCGTGCAGGCTACCTGCATAGAATCACTGTAGGTAGTAGCTAGATCCTCTTCACCCTGTGACATCACAGGTCATGTGGCTGCAGCACATGGTACACTATGCAGGAGCTGCGGAAAATCTTTCTGTTTCTGTGCTGTCACTAAGGGAGAAAAAGGTAAGAAAAGGGGTAATGTGATGGGAGGGGGCATGTGTATATATAAAACTGCTGGGCAGTGGGGGCATGTGTATGTGTAAAGCTACTGGGCAGAGGGGGCATGTACATGTGTAAAGCTGCTGGGCAATGGGAGCATGTGTGTGTGTACATCATAGCAGCACGGGCTGATTTTACACATTATTTAAAGTGCAAACCAACACGGATATAACTGTTATATGGACATTTAATCTGCAATACAAGTTAGTTTATTTAGATAAATATATAATTGTGAATACTATTAGCAGAACTGTGTAAGGCGTGTACCAGACCAGAAGATATCTGGGATAGTTGTGATAGTAGGGTACAAGTCAGGGAGGGAGTAGCAGCTTCAAGGTATAGTGAGGCGAGACACCAAAGCTTTTTCAAGGTGCCTTGAAAAAGCCTAGGAGCGAAACGCGCGTTGATTGCTACTCCCTCCCTGAATCGCTCCCCAGTTTGCTATTAGGCAGGGTTATACACAAAATCCAACGATCTCAGGGGTTGGAATCCACAAACTTCATTATAATTAAACCCTAATTTTGGTCTCTGATCTTTCTACTTAGGAACTATTTTTTCAGAAACCTACTGGGATATTAAGTTATACCCTATTACCTATTTGGTAATTTTTCTTCTAAGATCTAGGAGCCTTTGACAAATGCAGAGACATATTTGTTAGTATTAACTATGCTTGCTATGCAGAGCTCCACAGAATAATTTTTACAGTGTTTACCAATAAATTCCACATAGGCTTAGCTGCCAAATATTCATTGGAATATAGTGAGGCTATGCAATTCATTTTGCAGGTTTAGATCACAGTACACATTTGTTTTGTTTTATTTTCATTTTGTTTTCACTATTTTTAATATTTCGTTCTCTTTTCCAATCCTTTTACTATGTACCCAATAAAAGTTGAATTTTTAAAAACCATCTACCTCGGAGTGCCTCATAGATACTGTCAGGTGCCGTCTCCGCGCTCTCCACAAGCGCCGGAGACAGACACCTTCTCTCCGCAATCCATGTCCTGTTGCCTAGCAGCAGAACGCTATCTCTGTTCACCTGTCTGCAGCCAGCATGTCTAACCGCCAAAATCTCCCTAACCCAATCAGGAGGCATCTTAGGGTATATAAAGCAGCCTCTGACACATGTCTAGTGCCAGAGTATTGGTTCTTCCAGCTCCAGCATTGTTGTTCCTGTGTTACTCCTGTGTATTGACTCCTTGGCTATAGCTTGACTTCTCTTCCGGATCATCCCTTGTTCTTCACTGCCCGCACTGGTTTTGACCCTTGGACTGTTCCTGACTATGATTTGCCTTGTACTGCACTCCTCTGGTTTCGACTCTGCCTGTTTGACTACTCTCCATTCACTGCGCTGGTAACTATCTGGGAGAACCGCGAACTGTGCATCACACGCAGCAAAGCCCAAACCTCCTTGCGGGGGTTCCTGTTGAACACCGGTGGTGCGTTAGACTCCGCGCCTCTCAGTTTAGTTGTGCTAATACCAGTCAGTGATATTCCTAGTGAAAGTCGTGGCAGATAAACATTCTTTTCTTTCCAAATTGATGCTTCTATACTAATGTGTCGAGTGCACCCTTCAAGAATATGTGTGGTTTTCTTTAACAGCAATATTGTGACAAATTAGGAGGCAGCATTTAGTCATTTATACCTAGTGCGGTTTTTCCACTCCTTTCTCCTCATATGGACATTTCACACAGGTTTCTTCACTATACACTACTATTAAGGATGAATCTAAACTAACTTTTATTAATGTGGATATAAATATATACTGTCAGGGATAAGCCCCTCTAGCTACCCCCTGATTAGATATCTTATCATATACTCCATCAGTCATACAATATATCACCTTCTTTTTGTCAGGAAACTGCTCCTGAACCCCTTTATTGGTCACAACCCGCCCTCTGTGTACTCGTGACTTGGAAGCTTACTGCCAGGGAACACATAGGATTCCAGCCCAAATCTCACTCTCTCCTCTTCCTCTAAGGCTACAGATTTTGCTGGTCCCTTTCCCAACACATACGCACGCTTCACATCTCTCAGCAACTGTCACCAGCTACGTATAAGGCCCAATTGCACGCACGCTGCTCTGGTAGCTAAACAGTTAACCCTTCACACTCTGGTTTCTAAAGAGTTAATCCAGCCAAGTAATCTGTCTCTTCTAAACAGGCAATGGATTCGTATAGAGCAATCAGGACATGAACTATTAAATCTTAGATTCAATATACAAAAAGTACAATGCTTACAGATAATAAAAAATAATTAGATAACAATTTAACATATAAATAAAAAATAGCAAACAGTTATAAAATCAAATGGGAGAAAAGTACAGAGCATCACTTACATATAATAATCTGTATGCCTGGGGTAGGCAGAAAAAATGGACAGTCCTTCAATTAAATTGATCCCCAAGAAGCTGACAATTTGTCCCTTCACAACACAGGTTTTTAAGCCAAGTGAAATGGGACAGAATTCACAGGGGTGACATTAATGCTAACAGGGGGGCAGGGATGTTCCCTGGGTGTCACTATAGTTTGCTCACAGATATTCCAAAAGTTTTGCCCTTTGGATAACTCTCCACAGATATACCCCAGAGACATAACTCCCCCCTCAATAAACCGGTCATAATCTCCCGCACATTTAAATGTCAAACATGAGGAAATTATAACAAGGCGACAAACCTTTCCCACAACATGTGATCAGGGCCGCCGAGAGGGGGGGGGAGCGGGTACAGTTTACCCGGGCCCGGCCATACCAGGGGGCCCGGGCCGGGCCCTCGCTGCTAATTAATATTTTTTTTATTTTTTTTATTTTTCTCTTTTGCGCTATTTTTTTTTAAACTTTTTTTATTTTTTTTCCCGCGGGGGGAGGGGGGGGGGGGGTGGGGGGGGGGTCTTGGGTTTCTTGGGAGCTGGAAGAAAAAAAAAATAATAATAAAAAAAAAATACTCACGTGATCGCGCGGCGCCGTGTCCCTCCTCTCCTCCATTCATAATGACTGCCGGACGTGACGTCATCAAGTCACGCCCGTCAGTCAGTGAGGAGCGCCGCAGCCAGCATGAAGAAAGAAGACAGAAGAGGAGACAGAAGAGCAGAAAAGAAAAGAAAGAAGTTGACAAAAGGTAAGTAAAGAAACGGAGAGGCTAGGGGAGGAAAACAGAGAGGGACAGTACTATAAAGAAAGGGGACAGAGAAACAGAGGAGGAAAAAAAAGTGGGCGAGAGGAACAGAGGAGGAAAAAAAGGAGAGAGCCACAGAGTAATAAAAAAAAAAGTGGGAGAGAGGAACAGAGGAGGAAAAAAAAGTGGGAGAGAGGAACAGAGGAATAAAAAAAAAGTGGGAGAGAGGCACAAAGTAAAAAAGAAGGGGGAAAAGCAGCATGGAGGTCGCAGTGTGAGCATAAGGGGGTACAGTGTAGTTGTGATGAAGGGGCACAGTATTGTGTGTGTGATGGCACAGGGGGCTTGTTGCAATGTAGTGTGTGTGAGGTAGGTGGCGGCTAATTAATGGGCGCTATTTTGTTTGTAGGGTGATGGTGAGGCAATTTAATAGTGGGGACTATTAATTTAAGATGGGGTGGTTTGGGGGCTATTGAATCTTGGGGTGAGTTTAGGGAGAATGAGGTCTATTTATTAAATGTGACTATGAATTATGTAATGGCAGTGATGGTTGCGGGAAATAGGTATTGCTGGGGCTGTTTGCAGGAAGGGAAATAGGTTTATTTATTAAATGTGAATAGTATTATTTTAATGTTGGGGCTGGAGGAAGGCCTAATTATTAATCGTGGGTGCTATTGATTTAACGCCGGGGCTGGCTGTAATTTTCTAAATGTAGCCATTTTTTTTTCAAAATAGGTCCTTCAACATTTCTGGATCCGGACAAGCCACAACTAGAGAAACCAGCAGCCACAGGTGGAGAAAGTGAGAAGAACAGGTAGGAGAGAGCAGCACAGTGTGTGAAATGTTGTGATTCTAGTAGGGACAATACCAATTTTTGGTGAATGTTGTGCCCAATGTAAGGTGTAGGCCAAGACTGAACTGTTTGTGTACACACTGCATTGTTTGTATACTACACTGTGGTGGTAGATGTCCTGAAAGTCAGGAGTGCTTGAACATATGTGACACTCCGGCGAATTGAGAGCCTAGTGGTTTTGATGTTAGCCACACCCCAATGGCACGTTTGCCCCAAATGCATGACCACACCTCCCAAAATTTTTGCACCGCCGTTTGGCTAGCCACGCTCCTGAATGTATGACCATACACCTAAATTTATGGCGGCGCAAAAAATTTTGGGGCTTACTTGACTATGAGGGGGGGCCCCATGAATTTGTTGTACCCGGGCTCTGAATTCTTCTTGGCAGCCCTGCATGTGATTATAGTTTAACACTGATAGCGCTAATACCCGTAATTCACAACCCTGGTCTGATTTCTGCTTCTCAGTATGGAGTGGTGCACAGATTTTCCAAAATATGAAATTTGAAGCAATCTTCTTTGAAGTTCGTATTTCTATATACCCTTCAAATACTGTCTTTGTCTGCAAGATTCTCAACTAGACATATGGCTCTCTAATTTATATCTAGTGGTTCTTTTGTGTTTAAACTACTTATTGAAAGGAAGTCAATTAGGAAGTGGAATACAGGATCAAAACAATGGATGTATAGCATCTGCATATCTTATGCTAGTCTCCTCACAGAGGGTCTGCTCAACCTAATTACCTCCTACTGAGCTAATTGACCAAATGTTTAAAAAAGGAAACAAACTATTATCTGAGGAGAAAATCATGTTCACTTCTATGTCTCAATGTAATATTTTATTTCATCATATCATATTTTATGCCCTCATCACTTAGCTTATGGAGTTACAATTACCTAATTACCTGGATTTCTGCATATATTGGTCATAAACTGTGATTTGATCTTCATGTAAGTGACAAGATTAGACAGACACAGTCTGCTTAAACTAATAACACACAAATGACAGTAGTTTTCTTGTCAATATTGAATACCCCTTTGTAAAATTCAAAGTATAGGTTGGAAAAAGTATGTGAACGCCTAGGCTAATGACTTCTAAGCAAAAGTTAATTGGCATCAGGAGTTAGCTAACCTGGAGTGCAATCAATGAGACAAGGTTGGAGGTGTTGGTTAGAGATGCTCTGCCCTATAAAAAATACTCACAAATTTGGTGTTTGCTCTTCACAGAAAGCTTTGCCTGTGAATCATGCCTTGAACAAATGAGATCTCAGAAGACTTAAAAATAAGAACTGTTGACTTGTATAACGCTGTAAAGGGTTATAAAAGTATCTTAATCTTTCATGTTCATCTGTAAGACAAATTGTCTATAAATTGAGAAACTTCAGCATTGTTGCCACTCTCCCTAGCAGTGGTCATCCTGCAATGGTGACTGCAAGAGCACAGTGCAGAATGCCCAAAGAGGTTAAGAAAAATCCTTGAGTATCAGCTAAAGACTATCTGCAACTTGCAACCATATCTGTTGTGTTCACGAGTCTAAAATACGTAAAGTACTGGACAAGAATTTTGTGCATGGGGACACCATGGAAGAAGCCACTGCTGTACACATAAAATATTGCTGCAAGTCTAAAGTTCGCTAAAAGAGCATCTGGATATTCAACAGTTCTACTGCCAAAATGTTCTGTGGACGGATGAAACGAAAGTTGAGTTACTTAATAGGAACATATAACACTATGTGTGGAGAAAAAAAGGAAAGACACACTAGCATCAAAACCTCATCCCAGCTGTAAAGTATGGTGAAGGGAGCATCATGGTTTGTGGCTTCTTTGCTGCATCAGCCTTGAACCTTTTGCCCTCATTGATGGAAAAATGAATTGCAAAGTTTATCAAGACATTTTGTAGAAGAATGTAAGGCTAGCTGTTCGCCATTTGAAACTCAACAGAAGTTTGGTGATGCAACAGGACAGCAACCCAAAACGCAGAAGTAGATCATCATCATCATCCTTTATTTATATAGCGCCAGCAGATTCCGTAGCTCTTTACAATAGGGAATAACAACTGAATGGTTTCAAAAGAAGAAAATTAGATTAAACAGTTTTGTAAGGAGGAATGGTCCAAAATTACTCCTGACCATTGTGCAGGTCTGATCTGCAGTTACAGGAAATATTTGGTTGTGGTTATTGCTGTCAAAGGAGGGTCAACCAGTTATTAAATCCAAGGGTTCGTCTACTTTTTCCACCTTGCACTGTGAATGTTTGCACAGTTCGTTCAATAAAGACATAAAAATGTACAATTGGGTGTTAATAGTTTAATTAGACTGTGTTTGTCTATTCTTGGATTTAGATGTAGATCAGATTACATTGTATGACCAATTTATGCAGAAATCCCAGTAATTTCTTGCCACTGTATATAGATTTTGGGAGTTCATGGCACATTGGATACCACTGTAGATATTTTAATATTTTGGCCAATAATCCAATATTAATTATTTGGTAGACCTGCACTCAGACCTAGTAAGCTCTTCTCTTTCTATGTACAGTATACAGGGTGTTTTTTGTCATCTACAGTCACTGAACAATTTCATTCATTTGTACTTGCTTAATCTGAACAGACACTATCGACTTAATCGAGGCACATTCTTGTCTGTTGGATATCTATAATAAAATACAAGAAACTGCATGTGTGCCCAGTCCAGTATAGTAGGTTGTTCACATTTACATATTTTTTTCCGTTGTACTGAGCTATTCACATTGAATGGTTGCCAATAGAAAAGCAACACTTTGATATAGCAGGTGGAGAATAACTACCTTCATGCAGTGCTGGGCGTCCAATATCTGTAGTGAGCAGCTGGCCATTTACTATGGTCAACTAAGTTGGCAGTTCTGTGCCACATTCCTTGAAGTCAAGCAATCCAGAAAAGTAAGGGTTAAATCAGGGGCTTAACTAGTAATTTGGATACCCCATAGCAAAATTTTGAAGGTGCCCACCAACAAGCTTTCTAGGGATTACCACCACTCCCTAAACTCATCTGATTTATCTTACTGGGCCGTTGCAATGCACTGTCTGTTCAGAAAGAAATGGAATATACCATCTAAGCAGAGTTTGGAGTCCTAGAAGTAGATTTATCAAACCTTCTATAAAGAAAAAGTGTTGCCCATAGTGACTAGTCAGTTTCTAGATATCATTTTCTAGAATTTGCTATATAAATGATAACTAGAATCTAATTGGCTGCTATGGCCTACACCTCCACTTTTCCTTTTTTCGATGTTTCAATAAATCTATCCCCTAGAATGCCGACTAACAGCATTCTGTGGCTTCAAACTCCTTGTAGTGTCACCTGTCACTCAGCAAAGAGCTCATTAACTGCAGCATTCAGGAGCAATGGCTAAAGGGATCCGGGGCCTGGAGCAGCTCTGGTAGCAGCTTAGGCAGTCACACCCATGTTTAAAATGTAATTTAGTGAGGATTCCACCCTGAAGGGCTGCATGCAGAATCTGCAAAATTTTAACTAGCAAGTTCAATTGTTAACACTATAATTTCCATATTTCTCAGCTTACAGAAACAGTGTTTCTGAGATCAGTGCTTGGTATGGGGCATATTTCCGTGTTAAACCTTTCCATGTTGGGTACCATTTCCCTTTATGTGAAGTTATAAGCGACATCATGGGTAACGCTCCATTCAGCAAAAGATGAACCACAAAGACTATAAGGTACAGAACATCTCAACATAAATCAGTTGGTGAATGAACCAATTGCTTCCACAGTCAGTAGTGTAGAACCTTTTGAGTTTTCATAAATAGAGGAGGAAGTGATCTGTGATAGAGGCATTTACTGAACAATCCACAGAAACTAAATGTTAACACAACAGTCTGTTCTTTTACATTTTTGACATAGTTTCATTTGCATTTGATGGAATAAATTATTTTGAATACTGCATAATCTGTGTGTATAAATATGGCACATTTCAAAAAAACAGACAGCAACAGAGACAAAGTCCAGCATTTAGAGTTCAACTAGCCTTTTTTCGTAAGGAAAGTACAAATCTTCACTCTCACAAGTTCTTCAAGCCCAAGTTCCTCTTGAACTATGGCAATATTTATTGAACAGAGCTGTCCCTCAGGTCCAACGAGCATAACTGCAAATATATATGTTGTATCCTTTGGCCGCCAGACCTGCAGAGCTTACTAGAATGAATTCGCCCTTCATTAAATAAGATAAAAAATGATGTATAGTTTGTTGCCCAAGTGGGTAGAATCACAGTTTTATTAGATCAAGTTGTTAACACCACCTTGTCAAAGTCGTATAATTGGATGAACGAAAGTATATTGGTTAATATTGTTTTATTGGTCGATTGCACTCAGTATGCCACGCTACACGTGGCATACGGCGATCGCAAGGTAAAATACGCACGTACACACTCGCATTACAACATTTAGTTATTTATATAATTCATATTCATATTGGTTCCGTTACATAGTAATTTATGAGCAGATAGTATTTAATTTATTATTAGTTTATATAATATGATTATATGTACACTTCAGTGTTATTTAAGGTTCAGGTTATAGGAAAGGTGTCATGTCTAGTATCATATTAAACCCCTATTCATCAGCTGTCCAGTTCATTCGGCGAAGAGATAGCACATTGCATACTTAAGTTATTGTTGTTAGGGAATAAACCTTTAATATGATGCTGACTGTAAAATGCTAATGGACTGGTTGTAATTGGAGTTTTGGCGGGAAGAACAGAGCTCATCCCCTGAAGAGATGACCCCCACCTACTGTATCCCTGAAATAAAATAAAAACTGATATTAAAAAAGAAAACACATATATAATAATAAATCCATAAATATATGACTGTATCATTAACTTTATAAATCCCCTATAAAATAACCATATCCCTGCTCTTTAAAGTACCATGATTAGAGAGAATTGAGATCATTCCTTCAGTCTTCGTTTATTATGAACATCTCCTCTGACATATAATTAGCGTAATTTCAAGAGCATCATTACAAATAAATTAAGTTGGCTAAATTATATTCTTGGCAAACATTATATCAAACTGATTATTTGCACAAAACACCTGAGAAATGTTCCACTTTTCAGCTGAAGTTAAGATTCACCAGTCATCATTTTAGAAAATGAATAATAAAAAATTTGCTTAAATACTGGGTAAGAATCACAAACCTTGGAGTGGAGTTTTCTGTTAAGGCGTATATAGACCTAAGAAGCATCATATTGAAGGCACTGATAAGAGAGCAGTGTTTTTAGTGTGCATTAGTCTTCAAATTCCCTTCAAATCTAAACAGTTACTTTTAATCTGTATCAAGTTAATGCAAACATTAGTGCTCCTAGTAAATGAAACATGTGTGGACCCGCAAGTCTTTTTTAAATGCCCATGTGCGCCTAGTTCTCTATAAGCGCATTTCAAGGTGCACGCCCACTTGATGGTCTTTGGAAACCTTAAGCAAACTGTACCTAGTCTTGTAGGATGGCAGATGATTTGGGCAATACACATGGTAAAAAGAGTAAAAATGTTGCATTAAAGTCCTAACTTCTAATTTAAGGCCACATGTTAATGAACTTTTCAGTTTTCTCCTAAAATACTGCATGGTTTATAAAAGATCGGGGACATTGGGATTGTCTTTTCATGGGTCACTTTTGTGGGTTTAAAGTTTTTTATTACATTAACTGAAGTGCACCTAGAAATGCACTTCACTGCTGAACAACAGAAAGGTGTAAAATGTGTTTAAGTATAGGGACAAGTCCCAATCTCTGGGACCCCAGAGGTGATAGAGAACTGAAGGCCTTATGCAGGCAACAAAGACTGTGCATTCTGTGGCAAGAAACACTACTGTAAATGTATCTTATTTACATAATTCTTTTCCACAAAATGAAATCTCGTTCTTCTACTTCAGTGCAAATGTCAGTGCAAATTTGTGCATTTAGGATCAGACTGGCTAACCTTGAGGCTTATCAGCTACTTAATTTAATAAGGGGGTCATGGTAGTGCCTATTAATTTAAGGTGGGATATAGGACCATTTATTGCTGTGGGTGGCTTGAGGACTAATATTTAAAGGTGGGGCTGAGTTTGGGAAGAAGTAGGGCTATTTATTAAATAGGGCAGTTTGAGGGAAAATATGTATTAATGAGTTTATTAATTAAATGTGAATACTATTCATCATCATCATCATTTATTTATATAGCGCCACTAATTCCGCAGCGCTGTACAGAGAACTCATTCACATCAGTCCCTGCCCCATTGGAGCTTACAGTCTAAATTCCCTAATATATACACACACTCACACAAAGACAGACAGAGAGGGAGACAGACAGAGACTAGGGTCAATTTTTGATTGCAGCCAATTAACCTACCAGTATGTTTTTTTGGAGTGTGGGAGGAAACCGGAGCACCCGGAGGAAACCCACGCAAACACAGGGAGAACATACAAACTCCACACAGATAAGGCCATGGTCGGGAATCGAACTCATGACCCCAGTGCTGTGAGGCAGATGTGCTAACCACTAGGCCACTGTGCTGCCCTACTATTATTTTAATGTCAGGGCAGGTTGGGGGGAAATAGGTCTATTTATTAAATGTTAATGCTATTAATTTGATGTCTGAGCTGATTGCAAATAGGGAGGTCTAAATATTAAACAAGGGTGCTATTGAGTTAAAGTCAGAGCTAGTGTGTGAGAGAGAGGCTTAGAGATCACTCATTGCTAGGCTTTCCATATTTCATGTACCTATTATTTTTCCAAACAGGGCCCCAACATTCCAGGATCCGGACAAGCAGCAAAAGAGATTAAGACTTGTGAGCTGGATTTTAATTGGGCAGTCCCAATTTTGGGTTACTGACCTACTCAGTTAAGATTTTGTCCCCACTGCAGGGAAAGCTGGGAGGTATGCCCTGCTTCACACTGCTCTGCTTCTGAATGGCGAGCTGCGTGTATCTAACCATACATGCAGCATTGCCCATGTATTTCAAGTGGGTGGGAAGGGATGGAGAGTGGCTAAAATGGTTAAAATGATAAACATACTCCACATACACCGTGCCAGCAGTAAAGAAGAATTACTCAGGTGAGGTGACTGGGGCAGTTCTGGCTGGCCACGTTGGTCTGTTGGCTGAACACGCATCTTCAGCATCATGTTGCTGCTTTGCTGTAGCACACACTATATCAGGGACCCCTACCATTGCATTTCCCCGGTGGGCCATTCATGTCCCAGTCCGACACTGGGTGCATTTATGCACCTAAACCATACTTAACAAGGAAACACCCCAATCCTCCAATTGACTGGTGTCCCTACAGACACAGACATATAGGCTGACAAAATTATGTAATAATAATGTGTGTTACAGTGATTAGCATTGTACTAGGGTCATAGGTTTGATTCCAGCAAAAGCCCTATTGGTGTGGAGTTTGTATGTTCTCCCCATGTTTACATGGGCTTCCTCTGGGTGCTTTGGTTTTCTCCCACAGTCCAAAGACATACAAAATGGACTCTAGTATGTGTTTGTGTTTAGTCTTTAAGCTCCAAGGGGCAGGGACTGATGTGAATGACTACATATTATCTGTACTGCACCGCGTATTAAGTTTAAATAAATGAAAAAATGATAATATTAATTTATCCTGAAAAGTAGACTATTGACATTTACACTAGAAAGGTATAAATAAGGGAAAGTGGAAAAAAGAAACACATTCATTTGCTATCTTGTCACAGGCAGCTGGCAAATTTCAGGAGACAGTAGAAAATTATATTTATAAAAATGCACCTCTCCACATTGACACATAATGGGGGGAATTCAATTCCCCCCGAAGTACCGCTGTGTTAAAACTATTACCGTTGTTACAATAAAAAGAATAAAATGATCCAGTATAGTTCATTTCAATATTTAGCAGAAAATACACAGATCAGCCACAACATTAAAACCACTAACAAGTGAAGTGAATTACATTGAATATCTGGTTACAATGGCACTTAGAAATGGAAATTGCTGTCGCACTAATTCATGTTTGGAAGCTTACTACCCTTTGGTTCTCTATATCAAAATTATATCTATATGGGGTGCCACCTTAACTTGTATAACATTAAACAGAGAAGAAAAGAAGTTGATTGTAGGTGCACTGAAGCTTCCAATTCTCAATTGGATATTAATTAAAATGTAACTTTTATTGTTATGTATTAAAATAAGCGAAATATAATAAAATATACTAAAAACAAAGGCTGTCTGCACATATAACCTCCATAATATGTGGACTTATGCTATAGGTAGCAGTTATATATTACTAGGTGATGCTGTGTATATCAAGACACAGTATATCCTCCCCACGTTAAGCTAATTCCATATTAGTATGTACTGGTCGGTTAACAAGTCTTCGTTATAATGAAACTGCTATTACTTAGATCATAGGTTTTGCTATGTATCTCCTTGGGAACGGGGATAATTTCACCACTAGCTGCAGTTGTGTATTACTAGATGACTGTGTGTATCAAAACACAAGATATTTTCCCACATTAAGCTGATTCCATAATAGGGTTTACTAGTTAATTAACAGATTTTCACTGTGGCGAGACCACTATCACATTAACTTCTAAATTTAAGCTATAGTGTCTCCTTGCAAAACGGGGAGTGTATTGCTGTCTACCTAAATAATATCTCCGAACTGATTCTGGTTTTATCGATAAAACCAGAATCAGTTATGGAATTAGCTTAACGTGGGGAGGATATACTGTGTCTTGATATACACAGCATCACCTAGTAATATATAACTGCAGCTAGTGGTGATATTAAGAATCTACCTATAGCATAAGTCCACATATTATGGAGGTTATATGTGCAGACAGCCTTTGTTTTTAGTATATTTTATTATATTTCGCTTATTTTAATACATAACAATAAAAGTTACATTTTAATTAATATCCAATTGAGAATTGGAAGCTTCAGTGCACCTACAATCAACTTCTTTTCTTCTCTACAATGGCACTTGTCAAGGGGTAGGATAGGTAGGTGGAGAGAGAACAGTCAGCTTTTGAAGTTGATGTGTTGGAAGCAGGATAAATGGGCAAGTGTAAAGATCTGATTGACTTTGTCAAGGGCCAAATTATGATGACTAGTCACTGGGTCAGAGCATCTCCAAAATGACAGGTCTTGTGGGGTGTTCCCAGTACGCAGTGGTTAGTACCTACCAAAAGTGGTCCAAGGAAGGACAACCAGTTAACTGGCGAGAGAGTAATGGGCGGCCAATGCTTATTGATGCTAGTGGGGAGTGAAGGCTAGCCCATCTAGTCCAATCCCACAGAAGAGCTACTGTAGCACAAATTGCTGAAAATGTAAATGCTGGCTGTGATAGAAAGGTGTCAGAACACACAGCGCATTGCAGCCTGCTGCGTATGGGGCTGAGTAGTCGCAGACCATTCAGATTGCCCATGCTGATCCCTGTCCACTGCAAAAGCACCTACAAAAGGCACATGAGTGCCAGAAAAGAACCATGGAGCAATGGAAGAAGGTGGTCTAGTCTGATGAATAACGTTTTCTTTACTTTATGTGGACGGACAGGTGCATGTGCATTTTTTACCTGGGGAAGAGATGGCACTGGGATGCACTATGGGAAGAAGGCAAGCCGACAGAGGCAGTGAGATGTTCTGGGTAATGTTCTGCTGGGAAGCCTTGGATCTTGGTATTCATGTGGATGCTACTTTGACATATACCAGCTACCTCAAAATTGTTGCAGCCCAAGTACACCCCTTCATGGTAACAGTATTCCCTGATGGCAGTTGCCTCATTCAGCAGGGTAATGTGCCCTGCCACACTGCAAAAATTGTTCAGGAATGGTTTGAGGAACATGACAAAAAGATCTAGGTGTTGATTTGACCTCCAAATTCCGCATATCTCAATCTGACCATGAGTCTGTGGGATATGGTGAAAAAACAAGTCGGAGCCATGGAGGACCCACTCCGCAACTTACAGGGCTTAAAGGATCTGCTGCTAACGTCTTAGGCCAGATATCACAGAACATCTTCAGAGGTCTTGTGGAGTCCATGCCTTAACGGGTTACAGCTGTTTTGGCGGCACAAGGGGGACCAACACAATATTAGGCAGATGTTGTTTTTTTTTAAGAACTTTATTTATTAAACACCAACACAGATTTTTTCACAAGCAAAGTAAAGATCGAAAAAGGCCATAGCAAATTACAATGTATAAATCCTGCAAAGACTGTGCAATTGCTCGAACCAAAACACAGAAAAACAAAAGAACATCGAGCAAGTTACACATACATTTACTTGGTATGAAATATGCAGAAAACTGTAAGATAATGCCTCCAACAGATATATAATAGTGTGAGGCATTGTTGTTTGTTTCAAAAAGTAGAAGGAGGTGTAGGAAGGGGTAGGGGTAATTGGAAGAACTGAGACCGAATATGGGACACCCGGTGACCATTAATCAAATAGTGAAGGGACTGAAGACAATATTGATCAACACTCAAAACAGGTTATAAGAAGAGGGAAGAAATATCTTGGGGATGACTAGGCAGATGATTTTAATGTTGTGGCTGACCAGTGTATATCTGCTGTAAATCCTACAATTTCCATAACAGGAACTTTGCACCTGTCAAGAAGACCAAAAGACGATACATAAAATACCTCATGGCATTTGTGAAATCCTGTTAGAAAAAGCATCTAAAGGAAAAGGAGAAACATTTATTATTATTATTATTATTATTATTATTATTATTATTATTTTCCAGTATTTATAAAGCACCAACATATACATAGCAATGTACAACGTGTAAGAAGTACAGTGACAATACATACTAATAAAAATTAATAATTATATAGAAAAAAGCAAATAATTTGAGAAAACACACATTAAAAAAATACCCAAAGAATACCCTTAGTTAACTCGCCTACAGTTAACAGTGTCAAATCTGAGGTTGACTTAACTTAATACTGTCAGATGGACCGGAATAAGTTTTGCTACACATGTGTAAAGCAGCTGTTTGCATGAACAGTTATGGTAAGACTCAGGATCAGATGTACGTGTTTATTCTATGAGATGGTACTTAAAAAAATAAAACAAAACAATAAAATATAAAATGTTGATATAAAAAGCAAGACTGTACAATTTACTGCTCAGTTATGCCACTGCATTTTTTTTAAAGACAGTGTTGCATCACACATCTTTAAGATATTATTACAGTTCAGTTATTTCAGGTATATAATTTAGCATATTAACCCTTTTGCTGCCATGGATGCACACAAAATTTCCACCAGTGAAGGCAATGCCAGTTTTTGGCTTTTTTTTTTTCATTGATTTGGCTTTTTCACTCTGCCCAAGTGAAATTTAAATAGCTTTTTTTACGGCCAATAGAACTTTCTTTTGGTGCCATAGTCAAGTATATATTTTTTAGGCTATAGACTTTTAATTGGAAAACAAATGTAAATTTACTTTTCATTCTTTCCTTATCTGCCTTTATGAAATTGAGTCAACTCATAAAATATACCTCTTATTTTATTATGTGACTGCAAACATATCCAAGAAATCTTTGGCGGTTTGGTCTGTGTTTTAGGCTATGATCAAAAATTAAATAAAAATATAGTGTTTGTGTGATGTTTACTTATTTTTAACACAATTTGTTTTGTTTTACTGTTTTGGTATATCATGTGACATCTGACTTCCAGGTCTGTGGTAGTGCTGTAAATGCATGATATACCACTAGGGGGCACTGCTACTAGACCTAACACATCTTACTGGACCTAGATCATCCTTTACTGCAGGAAAGGGGTGGAGCTGGGGATAACTTTACACTGCCTGAGGGGGGCAAATCAAATGGCACTCTTCTTATCCCTTATTCAAACTACCATAAACATTTACATTTGTGTGCAACTGTTGACCCTTGATTTAAGAAAATAGGCATTTTGTACATGGATTGCCCTAATTTTGCTTCCCCTCCAAAATGTGTCATTATACTGCACTGTGGTCAGCTCTGTAAATCAGGTTGTGGGGGCCATATTTAATCAGGGTTGACCTCCCAGCACAGAGAATAGGTGCCCAAGGGGATTTCAGTGTTAAGCTAGGTACCCACTACAGAAAATTTCAAACATTACATTTTTACATTTACATATTTAATGTACACAATGTAGACTCTGGATTCTGGAAATTGGTTGCTTCAGTTGTTTCAAGGGAGGAGGAGGGAGAGTGAACGGAGCACAGATGGAGATGTCACTGATCCCTCCGGTCTGTACAGGGTACTGATATGTTTACCATCATTGTGTAAACCTTGTCAGTTTCTAGTGTTTCCAGGTCTGCTTGGTCACATTCTCTAGGGCGGAGTGGGGCTTACCCTGGAAGATGTCCAGGTTGGGTAGGGAGTAATACGGGCACCTTGGACTCTGCAAGCATGAGATGAGTTGCAGCAGGATGCCATTCAGTCTGTCCCCTAGGCACGACTCATCCCAGTAATATGTGGTAGTTATTGAGAGGTTGTCCTGGTAGCTCCAGGTGTCTGTCCCACAGTGTTTTAAGAAGTATTTCTTTCCACAGTTGCAGCATATTCTCGGCCCTGCAACATCCACAGTAGTCCCCACACCAGCTCCATTGTGTGCCAGGGGCTGGATTTTTCCACTTTGGGGCAGCACCCTCCTCATCCTCCTCTGTGGAGGAACTGAACACAGACCCACAGCCCTCTTGTGCTGTGACAGCCCCTGCCCGCCTGCTGCAGGGTGACAATCCCCAGGCTCCCTGTATGCGCAGCTACACGGAGAGAGCAGTAGGACACTGGAGCCACACAAGAAGTCGCTGCTTGTCCAGAATTATTGCCTTTTCCAGCTAGGCTTTAGGGTCCTGTGCAGGGTCAGAGTGGTAGTGTTATGCGCTAAGGGTGGCACAGTGTTTGGGAACAGAGTACTAGATCAGAGGGCAGGAGATCTGCCACCTTGAGCAGCTAGAGCACTTGACAAGTAAATAAAGAAGTATACAAGTTTGGCACAATCTAAATTGATTGTTATTTGAGTTGAGTTGGCAAGTGCTTCATCCTGTCATCATTCAGCAGAGTTGTTTCATCCTGTCATCATCTTGCCGGCGGCATGTGGTGAAAGGAGACCTGAAGAAGAGCTCAGTAATCCCAGAGACGGACTGTTTTTTTGGGTTAAGTCAGTGACAGTTGATGTCAAATTGTTATTCCAATTCTGCAGAGTGCATACACACTGCAGAATTGGAACGACATTGTTCATAGCTGAACGACATATTTTAAATAGAACGACCAATCAGTTTACACGATGATCGTTCATGGTTCCAGGGTACACACTACTGTGATATCGGGCCAATCAATCATTTATCGTCTAATTGGCCTGATAATCTTGTCCCACACTATTGTCGATATGACTTTTTGGGTGTTAGAGACAATGTTCCTTTGTTGGATGGTTCTATATTTAGTACATGTAAATTATGCTTGCAATTAATCACTACACCATACCCTATGCTACTGAAATGATTTACACCACAGTGAAAAATATCAAATTAAGAAATATGTAGCAATTAAAATATTTTTCATATGTTGTTTGGAACTGCACTATTATACCATTCTTTTGATGTCTTTGCAATTCTGTTTACTTGGAAAATAAGCATGATAAATAATTTATAAGGTGCTCATTGAACCTTACCATATACCTGCAAATGCCTGCTTCATTCTAGAAGTGTATAGTCAAGTGAAAGCAGAACATGACATTTTATTTCTGTCAAAAAACAGCAGCACAAATTATTAGAAAGGTCACCATGGAAAAGGCTGAGGTATTAGCTGTATGTGTAAAACATGGACTATAAATAATTTAATTTTCGTGTGTGTTTACCTTATAAAAGAGAGGCAGAGGCAGCAATGCCTAATACAGCATTGCTGACTTCAAATATATTGTCACTAGGCCACCATGGGACACCAACAACCCACTGCACGGCCAAGTCACATAGCCATTGTTGGGTGCTGCTATATAGTTCCGCCTAATTTAAAAATTCTATATCGTCATTATTCAGATTTTCTAAAAAATAAAAAATAGAAAACATGTTAAATTGTCTGAACTATCCAAAACTTTTCCTCTTGTAACTAATTTCCTGTTTCGAGACATATAATTGAGAACACAGTGAAACTTATAGGAAAAGGCATTCTGCCCAATGAAGTTATTAACATTTCTCTCTGTTTTTTAATTAGTGCACCGTTGAACATGTATGATTGCTTCAGTCGCTTGTATATCTGCTGAGATATTGGTAATGCAGCAATGGTACATACATGTAGGGTAACACTGTCCCAAAGTGTGCTAGCATTGTACTTAAATACCTCAGTTTAGCACCAGGGGTGTATATAGTGTACCCTCAAAAACATATCCATCTTCTTGTAAGAAATTAGTATTCCTGATTTGTGTAGTGTCATTACAATATACAGGGCTCATCTCCTGTTCTATTATACCTATATAGTCCAGGATTGGAGGATTGTGTTATGGAAAATATGACACCTTTATAGCTATATGATCCTCTTGAATAGACTTTACAGCCTCAATAAACTTAACAAACCTGTAAACAGTCTCAGAAGTGTAAATGCATTTCCTTTCTGGTCACTTGTACTGCTGTCATGTGCTGAACTGTGTGACAGAATGTCCCAAATATCATGTCAGTGATCACCTCAGTAAAACTGCTGGTAGGTCTTCACACCTGTGTTCCTACTCCAACATCTAAGCCAAAGATCTATTAGGCTGAGTACACACTACAGAATTTTTCGAGCACTGTGTTATCTACAATAATTGTACCAACAGCTGAAAAAAAAAAAAGTCCCGATCAGCAAGCCAATTCATGTGTACACACTATACATGTTTTAACAGATTTACCCCCACATCTGTGCCATACTTGCCAACTCTCCCGGAATGTCCGGGAGACTCCCGCATTTCGTGTGAGTCTCCCGGACTCCCGGGAGAGTGTGGCAATCTCCCTGATCTGCCCACTTCCTAGTGAAGTGGGCAGAATTAGGTCCAAAGCGCAACGATTCATCGGGAATCGCGGCATTTGGCCACGCCCCCACTGTAAAATGCCATAAGTTGGCAAGTATGATCTGTGCTCTTCAACTGTCATAACAGTCGGCTGAAAAGATCATGACTCTGTAAACGCTATGGAAATCATTATCGTGAGTTCATACACACTGCGGGATTGGAAAGACGCGCTCCATAGCTGAACAAGATTTATAGTTGTGCTGAACAATCAAATCAAACAATCATCTGTGCTTTGGAACCTCGTTCATTGTTGCAGCTTACACACTAATGCAATATCGAGTCTAATGGCCGTTGATCATTTGATTGACACTGTAGTGTGTATCCAGCAGAGTGAAATTAGTGAGTGAAATTCAAGCAGTCTGGTATGTTTAGCTCAATGTTTCTTAACTCCAGTCCTTATGCACCCACAATATCTTCTGAGGATTTCTGTCTGTGGAAACAGGTAGAGAAATTACTTAGCCAGCCAAGCAGACTAAGTTCTTCCGTTATAATAGGGTGAAAAGATCCATAAAAAACAAGAGTTTTCCCCAGATTTAGGACTTCCCCCTTTTGTAGTAAAGCCCCCAGGCCAGGTCCCTCTGATTAGCCTATTTAAAAAAAACTGTCCTCCTATCGCTACCGCAATTTCCTGTTTACGGATCTGAAACTAGAAGCCTAAGTCTGGGCTTTTGCTCCAGTGCCCATGTGCATGGCAGCTCACGCATACACTGATTGCCCCCAGGCTGGCTGGCGATGTTCTTACTGCTTCCAGCCAGTATCACCAGGTAGCTGAGATTTGCTCAGCCAACCCGGAGACATTTTCTTTTTAAAATGGGCAAAATAAGATTTTATTGCGCTGTGATAACCAGCAATGGAAAATATTCCAAATTGCTCATTATACACTGTTAAGAAACACTGAATTTTAGCTGCAGTTCTTGGATAATGTGTCCATATAAAAGCAGATTCAAATGATTTAGTCTTCCTCTATAAAGGGCATTGCACCCAGTTTTCTCTGTTAAGAGTTTACATTCATCCTGCTGTGCGGTGTAGTGGGGACAACACTGAAAACACTGAAAGCCAAATTCCACGCAGCAAAACTCTTCGAATTGCGTAGACAAACGCTGAATAAGACAAATATTCTCAAGACAGTTTTGGAAATGTTATTCCTCCCTAGGCAGGAGCCTACACACGGACCACACATGCAGGAATGTACGCCTAAGCAAAAATGATTTGCACTGTAGCAAATTGGACGGTTTCTCAGTAAGGCAACAATTTTCGAGATAGAGAGTTTCAATTTTCCAAGCAGCTCTAAATGAGGACAAGAGATAGGTGAACATACAAATTTTACATGTAGTCAATCTAGAAACAGATGTTCCTTCTCTATATGTTACCCATTGTTGAAGATTAGCAATAATGTGGAGCCTTATTTACATACATGGAACCTGTAGGTAATCCTTTGTACCCTACACCTCGCCCCATCCATACACCTCTATGACAATGAACATTCTTTGGCTCTACCTGTCTGGTGACGAAAGGGTGTAGCAGCACTATCCAATCCATAGGTAAATTTACGTCAGCTCAGTACATTTGTCTTTATTGTAGCTACAACATGTACTAACTTGCACATTATTCATTGTAGATGCCTTTATAAGAACAAACACACATACAATTTACATTTATAGCTTTATGATTATTATTTTTATTCTTACCTGAAATATTCTGAGGCAGTGTTGTCCATAATCCTAGGCAGTAGTCGACACATTGTTCTGTGAGACACCTGCTAGAGGGCAGTGTATAGGCAATCACTTTAAATAGCAAGAGTAGTCTTTGTGTATACACAAAAACACATAACCTACAGATACTTTCACAATGCCCTCCTTCAAAAGTTTACATTTTATTTCCCTTTAGTCTCTACCACAAAGGTATGTGACTTGTAGATCGTCTCAAGACACAAGGTTTGGTACCTTCTAGTGGGTTACTTAATCATTGGGGCACCATCTGGGTGCAAAGAATTATTAAACCAAATCAACAGATGTGAAGTGCTTTGGTATGATAAAATATGATCGCGGGAGTGTACACACTATTGCTATATCTTACCAAACGGTTGTTTATCATGTGATCTGCATGTTAATTGAATCAGGGTATACCTGGCTTAACTTTTACAAATACACATCGTTTATGCAACTTTTACAAATATACATCGTTTATACAACTTTTACAAATACACATCGTTTATTCTTTTTCCACAGACCAGAATCCCTAATGGGGTTCTAGAATCTAGAATCTGCTCTAATGAACACTTTAATTCTTTGTGTGTCTCACATATGTTATGAGTATATACTGTCTTTTCAGTTCTTAGTTTCCTTTTATATATTTTGCATTCAGAGAAGTACGTATTCTCTTATTTATGTTTTGAGGTGATATACAAATGTCAGCACCTAATGCAACAGTTGAGATTTGTGGGTTGAGAGTAAAACAAATGTTCACAATACAAGTATATTGTACCTGTGTTGTTACCAGGGGAGGGCTGGCAATATTTAGCCTGGGGGGCAAGATTCGACTCAGCAACCTATTTTAAAGGAAAAAAATGCAGGTGGTCCAGTGACACAGTCCAAGATAGACCACTATGGGACCAGCCTGGGGGGGGGGGGGCTGATGCCCCTCTGCCCCCCAGCCCAGCCTGCCCCTGGTTGTTACAATTAGATTACAACATTATTATAATTATATTGCACTAATAGTACATTATATTACAAAATCCGAAGGTCTTCTACAGAAATTTGGCAAAATAGATCACAGGAAGGGTTATAAGCCTGGGATCTGTAGGTCTGTGCCCTGGGATCTGTAGGTCTATGCCCTGGGATCTGTAGGTATGTGTCCTTTAAATGTTGGGAGCACACTATGAAATAACAGCATGCTCACTACTGTCTCCAAGTGGTAAATCTATTAATAAACAGTTCATATGGCAGCCAGATATAGGGCTAGATTTACTAAGCTGGGGGTTTGAAAAAGTGGGGATGTTGCCTATAGCAACCAATCAGATTTTAGCTTTCATTTATTTAGTACCTTCTATAAAATGACAACTAGAATCTGATTGGTTGCTATAGGCAACATCCCCACTTTTTCAAACCCGCAGCTTAGTAAATCTAGCCCATAGTGTAAAAAATATATGTCAAATCTCCAATAGTCAAAATTAACATGTAACAGTCAGTTCCATTTAATTAATTTACCAATTATTTCCTTATTGGTTGCCTAGCAGAGTACAAATATAGGATTCTATTCTGTAATGTGTCTGTTATGTGCAGGGAAAGTAAAGTCAGAGAATTCAGCTCTAGGAACTTGACACTTACACACACTATTTGCCTGTACATAGCAGGCTGTGTGCCAAATTCTTGTCATATGAGCACTCACACACTGTAAGACATGCAGCTGCAGTATTCAATACAACATATGACAGGAAATCAGCATTTACACTGCTTGCCATGTGCAGGCAAATAGAACATATAAAGGTCATGTTCAATGTGCGAGCACACCCAGGACTGCCATAAGCCCTGGGGGAACTCTAGGTACCCCCTCCTGCTTTATACCTTAGCAGACAGGATGTGGGGGCGGAATCCTCCGCACCTCAGACAGCCAGTGTGGCCTTTGCAGGCGCGGGCTGGCAAATCTCAGCCCAGGGGGCGCACAGGCAGCCGCATCACATGACACGCAATGTGGCCACGTACTGGGCCTTTGTCTGTGACATCATAGCGCCACACTCTCAGCTTGTGGCTCCCTACATTCAAAGGGGCAAAGACGGTGAGTGAAGTAGAGTGTAAATGTTGGCTAAGTGTAGTAAGGGCGTGTTCAAGTAAAGGCGACCAATGTAGACCTGGATGCAGATGGTTTAAGATGCAAATTGATAATGATGACAATGAAGTGGCTCATTTGATTTACAGAATGCGTCTTTACCCCCCCCCCCCCACTGACGTAATTCAAAATATTACTGTGGCCATAGCTGGATTAAGGCTCTGGGGTGCCCGGGGCACTTAAGACAGGGGGGCCCCTATGATGTAACATGGTTATCATTTTAGACAATTTTTAGACAAATACACAGGAAATACTATCTGCGCTACTGTTAGGTGCATGCAACTCTACCTTCACGAGCAGTACAGTGTGAAACGGGACATACCTCCCAACTGTCCATGCTGTCAGATAAAGACAGTCGCTCAAATTCAGGATTGCCCCATTAGATTTAGTTGGCAGACTGTACTGCTCTCTCCTACCTGTTCTTGCCGCTTTCACTACCTGCGGCTGATGGTGTCTTTAGCTTAGTTGCTGCTTGTCTGGATTCTGGAATGTTGGAAGCCCTATTTGGAAAAAAATATGTACATGAAATTTAAAAAACTCCAACCAGCGTTAAATAAATAGCACCCACATTTTGGCCTCCTCAACAGCCACAACATTAAAATATTAGTATTCACATTTGATAAAAAGATCTATTTTCCTCCAACCAGCCCTGACATTAAATTAATAGCATTCACATTTCAAAAATAGACCTTTTTGAGGAGCCACAGAATCTGTATTTTTTCATCCCTTTTCCTAATGTTTCATAGCAGCTAAATTTACATACTGCTACATCTGACATATTTCCTGAAAACATAATGAATCATAGTATATTCCAAAATGTCTTCCCTCAGAATTATTCAATTCAGTGTATTAAAAATTGAAGTGGTGGTATAGGAAATGTTACTGAGTGGCCAGGGGCTTCTAACCCCCATATCTTTAAGGAATTTGGTAGGTTTAATTTAGTTCTAGTTTTAGATGCTTTTTACACTTTTTAATAAACATGTTAAGCGCTATCCCCTCTGTGTTCCCCACCTCTCCCACGACACACAAACACACGCAGATGTGACAAACACTGACAAAAACCTAGAACAGAGACTGAGAATAACGTCAAGTATGCAGAAATTTGGCCCTATCACTAAAGTACCTGCCTGTGTCCAGTGATATTTGCTGAGAATGGTGTTGAGTAATGAATAAATAAATAGTAGAGCTATTGGTTTGTTCTTTCTGCTGAGGCAAAGTTCTTAAAGTTTTGCCAGAACATTGTTTTCAGGTGAATTATCTTACAGTGTGTCTCTATTACTGACTAAGTTATACAAGTGTCAGCCATTTTTCAGGAGCCCAAAATGCACTGAGGTCTATGTAAATAACTCCCCCACTTTGGCTTCTGCATTGTAGACAAATGATCACCAAGTGATGGGAATTTCTCTTAGTGGTCAGTATCAGGCCAGGTGGAGCACAGTCCAGTAGGCACTGCAGGGGGGCGCTGAGCTTAATGGTGCACTGTGCCTGTGCCAACCCAACCATGAAAAAAATATTTTTTTCAGCAGAGGCGTTTTCTCCCACTCTGAACAGAGTAGGGATCGGAATAGGCACCTCTGAACTTGAAGCGACTGCATCTGCGCTGGCATGCCCACGGCATCTATATTGACTATCTTCATCTGCACCTTTCCTCCCTCATTCCACCCTTCAAGTCGTAGACAGTAATAAGTGTCACTTGCGGTCAGACATGAATTGGATACAATTGCGTTCATTGGCATAATGTCCATTTCTGAGCATTTGCAGAGTTATTTCATGCAAGAAACGGCATGCAAAGGGACCTACCTCTGAAGATTAACTAGGTCCGTAATGTCAACATTATCCAATTGTCTGTGGCTTTCCATAACTTACATATATTTATGTCATTATAATGCTGAGATAACATCTAAAATACATCTGTTAATCTATCTGCATGTATAAGTGCAAAATCTCAGCGCTTAAGGGGTCTTAAAGAAGAAAAGATGAGTGAGATTTATTTATAATTTATCTATCGTTCCTTTAAGATCTCTTGGCATGCTGATTTTTGAGGATTTTTGTGCACCAGGCCATTTATATTTTAATATCTATCAATCTATTTATCTATCTATCTATCTATCTATCTATCTATCTATCTATCTATCTATCTATCTGTCTATCAATCTATCTATAAATCAGAGCTGTAACTTTTATTTTATCACCTAAGGCGAGAAGGAAAACTGCCACCCCCCTAGCCCTAAATTTTAACCCCATATTCATAAACTGCATCCCCTTCAGCGTTGCACCCTGAGTGGTCATCCCTCCCGCACAACCTTAGTGATGGCCCTGAAGTGTGTGTATATATATATATATATATATATATATATATATATATATAAATATATATACTTTCCCTGAGGACAGTGTGGAACTTTACTTGGGCATTACTCTGTAATGTATTTTACACTTCATTAAATGTTTTGATATTTTTTTCTAAGCCTGTGCTGGTCTGTTCATGTACACTGAACATCCGTTGTGTTATATATACATATATATATATATATATATATATATATATATATACATATACACACACACATATATATATATATATATATATATATATATATATATATATATATATATATATATATATGTATAGCTACCCACACACACACACACACACACAACAGGAAACACCCCACTGATACTGCTTTCCCCACATACACAACTAGTGATCTTCCAACTACTTCTCTCTCCCTCTCTCTCTCTCTCTCTCTCTCTCTCTCTCTCTATATATATATACATATATATACATATATGTATATATATATATATATATATATATATATATATATATATATACATGAGATGATTATAGATATATATATATATATATATATATATATAATCATCTCTTGCCATGGATACATTCATGCCCATTCATTTTTTATACATTAGCTGTTTGTGTGCACAGTATATGTTTGTGTATGTATAGAAATGCTTTAGTTAATTCCATATATTCTGTAACCTTGTTGCCCGGTTATAAAAATAACTAGCAATGTTTAGACTTGTTCATTCCTTCCTGTAGTCCAAGCATAAATATATGACACCTATATTCTACACGGAAAGGTGTAAGATTTACTACACATATCACATCTACCCTTCAGCATTCAGTTGAAATGTGCTCACTTCTTTGATGTTTGTGATCCCTCAGAACAGTGTAATATGAAGCTTGATTGGTGAACAAAGAATTTCTTGTAAGACATCAGAGTCCTCAGTAAACAACTTATTTAACCGCTATAAATGAAAGGTTTATTCAACTTTTCATTTGGAAATGATTTCAGAGCAAATATTAATCCAGCCAACTTGGAATAGTTTAGTTGGGAGTCCAGCAGGGCAAACATGTTAAATTATAATAATACTGTCATTCCATGTACCCAGCCCGAAAGGAACAGGCTGGCTCTGGGCTGAGGTTCTCTAAACTGATGCCATATCTGCGGATCACCAGCGGATGGGGGCGCAAGAAGACAGCAGATAGTTCATCAGCTGCAGTGGTCTATAGGACGCCACTGATGAGATAACAGTGCACTGGGATAGAGGATACCCACAATGTATCATATGTACGCTGCTACAGAAAATAATACAATAATACAGGTCTAGCTGTAACATAGTTCTATTATGTCCTAAACTGTGTTTGATTGTAGCAGGTTCCTTGACAGTCATCGCTGTCTGATACTAGAATACAAAGTCATATTACAGCTGTATCCAACCTTTGCTTCTCAGTTGTTTTAGCTTGCAAGGCATGCTGGATCTTGTAGTATCACGAGAAAGGATAGCTACAAATTGTCTATACCTGCTATTATTGTTTAACTTAGAATTTTGTTTGGCACTGCATTCTATCTGGAATTATCTGGAATTACAATCGCAAACGCAAATATTATATTGGAAAACGCTACAAAGTGTCTTCATATATATCTCTATTAATCTAAATAACTTTTCAGTTTTCATTGACATGTATTGTTGATTGGGTTACAGAAGGGAAGGAATGCAAGCATTGGAGTTCACTGTAACCTTACCTGGCTCTGGTGGAGTCATACCTGAAGCTGATTCTTCCTTGTCTGAGGTTATTCAGCTGTTATCCATTAACAGGAGAGTCCAGTACACGGAAACTATAGATCATAAACCCCACGTGATGACGTTCTCCCAGAGGAACCAGCCAGGGTCCAGGGCAGACCCCTGACACCCAGAAATTTGGAGGGAGACGCTGCCAGGCTGAAGGGGTTTTCATAAACACTCATTACTTCTTTAACGTTGGCAAGTTGAACGAATATTTATCTGTCAGCCCCAAAAGGTCTGTTTAATTCCATACAACCCAAAACATTTTAATTTAAGCAAAAAATGTATCACTAATTGGATGTTTTTCAAAACTGGATTATTCCTCTCGCCATACAAATGAGCAATTGCAACATTTCTTTTCATATTTACAGAGGTGGAAGTTTGCATGACTTCTGCTATTTCTGTATTTTTTTAAATATATCCGTCCAAACATAATAATCTTCACATTGTCACTAAATATACAAGTTTATAAATGGTTGACCTTTTTATACATTCTGTAATTGTGTAATCGGTGTGAATACAGGATTTAAAAAGCTGATGAGAAAATACGAGTAAATAAAAATATATAATGTCAAATACAATATATTATCTCAATTCTCTTGTTTATTCAAATTTACAATTACAAACATGACAGCAATATCCTGTAAAATACATAAAAAAGTAATGTTCCTGTAGTATTAATGTAGAAATGGTGGCCCCTGTTTATTTAGCGAGTCGATGTGTGTTTTAATTTAATTTATAGTAAACGTGGTATTGATTGCCAAAGATGTCATTCGTGTTTATTTTTTAATATTCTGGCTATGTGTGTATGTATATATTTATAATATGCATGCATGTATGTATTTACAATTATGTTACAATTGAGTATTTAAAAGGAAGAAGACAAAAAAGTTCGGCTGCAAAATATTAACCCATACTAAAATGATCTGTGAGCCACTGAGGCAAACATTACAGGTCATGCTAATTATAATAATAAGACTTTATGAAATTCTTCCATATACGCTTAAGCCGAGGATTGAAAAATATTTTAAATATGATTTATGGCCACGCAAATTACCCGAACAAATATCTGCAAGTCCAAGGCAATACTTTACACCGGGTGCTGGTAAGGATTTAATAGTGCAGTCGTGGCTAATTCTGTTCTTACACTACTGTTACTCTCGGTAATTCTATTAGTTTCTTTCTCCCTTTTCCTCCACAGACCATGAGTTGTTTTAATTATTCAACAGTAAATCTAATCATTACCAGAGTTATATGCTCACAGGAGGCTAAGAAAATTCAACGTATTAATATTTATAGAAACAAACAATTGCGACTGCAATTGTTTTGCAAAATCTGCTACATTTTACGTTGTTGCAATAAAGACAAACGTTTCATGTATTCACTACAGAGGGCAGCACAATAATACAACTTGATGTAGTGGGATCAGTTATTACAATTTTAGCATATACTATTACTATACTTGTATCTCTAAGACTAACAATTACAGTTACACTACTTGTTTGCATTAATTAAACACAATCAGTAGATACACAAATTTTTAATCGCACGCTTTACTAGCAGACAGGATAAGGTCAATGTTTTAGCTTGTCACGTGTAATAAACAGACCGTTTGTTAATAATATATAAAAAAAATTTGTTGGAAAAGTACATTTTGCAGAGATGTTCCACCAGGCATAGTGTTGACATTTAGTACATTATCTACTACCAAAGGACATAAATGTGACAACGATTGACATTTACCATAATTAATCGGAATCATCTGCAAAAAAAAAATATTTATTGACATGATATGTATTTTACTATAAATAAATTTATACATGTCTATTTACAACAGATGTTAATAGACTTGTAAAAACTTTGGACTAATCAGGTGTCAATTATATGGTGAATATTCAGTTTTTAGATCAGAACATTTAAGAAATCGTCGCAAATATTGTGAATTCTTTAATAACCAAATCATTGATGATCGTGTCCAATAATGTACTTGATACCGAGCTGTTTGAGTATTCCAAATATTTTCTGTGATTTTCCGACTCCTGTTTACATTACCCAAGTTAGGTGATAGGTCATATTTTCTAGTCCTAAACAATTCTAAGTAAAATATACTTGTAAACAAATATACAAAATTTAAAGGTATTCGAAAACATCAATAACAAAATTAAGAATTCAATAATCATATATTATATAAAATAAATTACAGTCACCGCTGGTTTCTTATATTGCAATAGATCAAAGAACGTTCTTCTTAAACTTATTTACAAAGGACACATGACTTTTTAATTTCTCGCGATCAAAATGTAATACATGGGAATAAATCTTTTAGAAAAAAAATGATTGTAATAATCACGTGACAATTTGCAAAAAATTACATTTGACGATCAGTAAAAAATAAAAATCGTGCGAAGTTCATCAGTCGTCAAAACAAATGTCAGTTTTAAGCCCTCTTTTTTTTTCTCACACTACAATGTTACAATTAGAGGCAGATTCCAAATATTGTGAGACTGAGCTATTCTTCAACGTTTTTGTCAATGGAAATTTAGAATAATAATATGACCGTAAAATTGTGTTAAAATTATTCAAAACCAATGCCACTCGGTAAAATACATTAAGATAGGATATACTGCAGATGTATTTGGTGAGGAAGAAAAATTCCAAATTCAATTATATCATTAATATTTAGGAAATTAAAAATAGTCCTGTTAATAGATTTTGCAATTCTCATGGAGATTTAGAATGGAGATCATTATACACATATGTGTATAAATTGTCATCTTGACAACACACAGAAAGGCATTACATACATTTATTTCACGCATTCTTTAGTCGACAAGCGCAGCTTTTTAAGCGGAATTTAAACCAAACAATAAATATTTTTATTTTAAAACTCAATGTAAGAGATCATTTAAAAGTGATAAATGACTATTTCCCTTTTTGATACTAAAATGCACCAGTTTTGCAACCTTAGCCTATGCTAACTGGTAGATAACATGACTTCTGTCAAAGTGGTTGGCACTGTGCTGTATATAATGAGGGAATTACAGTTAACATGCTATATGCTGACTATTTTGTAGCATATACATTTGTTAACAGGGCAGTTTATTTATTGAGCCAAGTCAATAGCTTTAAGTATAGCATGTACTTTTACTAAATATGGAAGCATGTAGTGAGTAAAAAAAAACAACTAAAAACAGTTTTGATACAAAGAAAACACAAGTCATGGCAATTGATTCATTGCTTGGCACCTGCTCATGGGAATCTGGTTGAGCAAAGAATTTATTTAAAGGCAGTTTTATGTCCACTGCACTGCACTGCGACACATTTATAAATATGAATTACTGATCCCTATGATAAATGCATTAATCATATTCACTTTAGTTTAGTAAATGCATGATAGGCAAAAAATAGGATAGGTAGTGTTCAGAATATTTGAGCCATTTGTTAAAAATATAGTAAATATTATTCATATATATTTATTATAAGGATCAGTGACTCCTATTTTTACAAGCATGCTATTTGTGTCTTAGTCTGGTGAATGCAGAACAGGGGGAGGCACCATTGACAGATGTAAAGCTGCCCTTGAGTACATTAACTAAGAAATCTTAATTTGTTGTTTGTCAGTTTATATTGACCTCTGTATGGAATTGAAAGTGAAAGACTTAATGACTAGCACATTTAGCTCAAGATATCACCTATTGGTGAAGTGCAAGGCAAAAACATCAGCGGTTATTAAATGAACCTAGGAGAAAAACACAATTTTCATTTAGAAAATGAAAGTAGGATTTCTATGAATGTTTAAACTTGTCAGTGCCGTCAGGTTACCCACTGCGATCCTGAATCCTCATATACAGTTTTCCCAAGCTCTGCCATAGGACAGGCAACAGTTTGGCCCTAGAGTATGTAACATATTTATTTGTCGGAAGTTTGACTGATTTATTAATCTTTATCTGGGCAGCACGGTGGCTAAGTGGTTAGCACTTCTGTGGAGTTTGTATGTTCTCCCCATGTTTGCGTGGGTTTCCTCCGGGTGCTCCGGTTTCCTTCCACACTCCAAAAACATACTGGTAGGTTAATTGGCTGCTAACAAATTGACCCTAATCTGTCTCTTTTGCTGTCTGTCTGTGTGTGTGTGTATGTTAGAGAATTTAGACTGTAAGCCCCTATGGGACAGAGACTGATGTGAGTGAGTTCTCTGTACAGCGCTGCGGAATTAGTGGCGCCATATAAATAAAT
Source organism: Mixophyes fleayi (assembly GCF_038048845.1). Taxonomy (NCBI): domain Eukaryota; kingdom Metazoa; phylum Chordata; class Amphibia; order Anura; family Limnodynastidae; genus Mixophyes; species Mixophyes fleayi. The sequence goes on from NC_134406.1 coordinate 59,862,558, forward strand.
GGTAATAATAATAATAATAATAATAATAATAATAATAATAATAATCTGCTAATGCCATTTACAACTCTGATTGTATTCAGCTTGTGTTGTGTCTGCTCCCCACTATATACCCCTTCCCATTCCCTTCCTTTGTTCTGTATCCCTTCCCTTACCATTTAATTACCCCAATAAAAATAATTTTGTTAAAAAATAAACTGATCAGTGCCTTCTGCCCCATCTCAAAGACCTGGGGGTAAATGTATCAAGCTGAGAGTTTTTCGGCGGGTTTGAAAAGCCAATCAGACTCTAGCTATCATTTATTTAGTACATTCTACAAAATGATAGCTAGAATCTGATTGGTTGCTATAGGCAACTTCTCCACTTTTCAAACCTGCCGGAAAACTCTCAGATTAATACATTTACCCCCTGGTGTTACACCAGAGAATCTGCTGAAAGGGTTCAATGAAGAGTTGAACATAATGGGGCTCATTTAGAATTGGACGTAAGTCTTTGGCATAAAATATACATTTCTGTACTGCACACTTGCACCAAATGTGGGTACACCTACGTCTGTACATGTTTTTGGTTGAAATGCGCCTACTTGCGCCAGGAAAGGCAGAATGGGGTGGGTAGTGGTGGGCATGTATAGGCCAAGGGCCTGATCATGTAATTGTGACACAACTAGACATATCCATATCTCTTAACTCTCATATCTCTTGTGGGTGCTGTAATATGGTGCAATATTATGCAATGATAATAATGACCATCAGTAGTGCTATCTAGTCATTGCTGATTGTGTATCGTTCCCTTTACCTAATAGTACTTAATTCACTAGTAAGACTGATGCATTATATGAAGTCGCTGTTGTCTTTTTGCATTACTTATTTGCTATTTACTTCTGGATTACTGCAGGAAAGATCTTGATCTTTAAAGGAAAAAACAAAACAATAGATATTTTCATTTAAGTTCATTAAATTTGTGCTTGTATTTAATTACATTTAATACTGAAAATATAACACATATATTAGAGAATATGTTATCTCATGTGTATATGACATTTCATTATATTATTATATTGAGTACATGAAAGGTAATGTGATTTTAACTTCTGCTACTGACACTGTTGAGCCAAATCTCTACGCTATTGTGGGTATAAGTATACACCATTGTTATGCCAGACGTATGCCTGGCACAAATGTTTCTGTTCAGCTGGTGTATCTAGAGATCTATAAATATGTTTTTTCTTACCTGTGTATATTCCCTACATTCGTTCTGAGCACATATATATCCACTTTTAAATACACCCCAATATATTTTATGGAGCACACATTTTATACCATAAATATACAATGATCTATTTGGTTAATGATTTTCTGACATTAGTGGGAAAAAAAGTGTTTTTTTTTGGATCAAACATGCTACAGAGTCCCAGGAGCAGGTCAGAAGGGGGCAATAGCCCCCCACCCCAGCTGTAGAAGCTAACTCATCCTGGCAGCTAGCCAAGATGCCCCCATCCTCTCCTTGTCCTGGGAATGGTGTGGTCTAGGACCCAGGTTGGGCATAATATGCTTTCTGGTGCCTGACTCCTCCCCTGGGACCAGTTACCGTACAGAGTGTAGCCGTGGATCGTTCAGTCCTCTCTTCCCTGCTGTGTGCGCCCGTCCCTAGGTTCCCCCGCTTCCAACACCTCTCAGGGTGATTACACAACTCTTCACTGTCTCCTAGTGGTCTCATATACTCCTTGCTTTGGCTGTGAATGGGTTAAAACACATTATCTGCCTAATATTTTATTAAGTTTTTAGTTTCAGTTGTCATGCTGAGTTCTCGAAGGTAATTGATTCAATAATAATAGATATTATATAGCAACAAAATATTGCTCAGCAACTTATGGAGAACGACGTTTGCCTATGTGTGTGTTGGGGGGAGGGGAGGTCAGCTCACAAACCCTATTATTTATTTTAAGGCATCTATCAAATTATAATATATATATATATATATATATATATATATATATATATATATATATATATATATATATGGTACACAGGTACTTATGTCCTCACATTTGAGCAGCTCCACATATGTATCTATCTACGAAGACGTTGAATTTACAAACAACATTGTAGGGGTCATTTACTAACATTGTACTTAGGTGCAAAATTTGCAATGGACCCAGAACAACCAATCAGCAATTCGTTTTTATCTGTCCAATACAAGTTAGACAAAGAAAGCATGTCTGATTGGTTGCTATGGAATAGGGCAAATTTTGCCCCATAATACAATTTTAGTTAATGAGACCTTGTGTATCATATTGTGCTAAACCAAGGATTTGTAACCTGTGGGACGGGATCCTATATATTTGGGTCACTATGCCATTTAGTGTAGGTCCCCACGATGAAGTGATAGTGTACTCTTACAATAATATTATTGTAAATCCACAAATTACTATTTGATCTATTTATTGATACTAATGTGCTTAGTCATATAAGCTATAAAGTGATAAAGGAAGTGAATTATTAATTAAGAATTGATGAATGACTTGCAAAATAGAGTCACATACATAATCTGGATCCTGCACAAGAGAGGCTATGAACCTCTGCACTAGACTAGACAGCATTGTTTAGATGGCACCAGAAGATTGATTTATGCTAATCACATACCTCTTAAACAAGTTGTGTCTTCAAGATGAAACACTATTATAAAGTACCACAATGTGTAATAAAACAAATGATAGTGACATCAATTACTGTATGTCAGCAGCTGACATTATTGATATTTATCTGCCAGAAAATAATAAAATAAAAAAGTTACTATTTATGAATATGTCAACAATCATACACAGCACCAGAATACACATTATTCTTGTTATTGACAAAGACATTTTTTGTATTAACTCTTTTCAGTTTTTCAGTCAGGCTGTCTTAATAACTCTTCACATGTTTAACTGCAAGAACCTATCCTCCACTGAGTAGACCTAACAAAACTAAAATAGTCTGTATGTAAGTGGATGCTTAGGGGTATATTTACTAAACTGCAGGTTTAAAAAAGTGGAGATGTTGCCTATAACAACCAATCAGATTCTAGCTGTCATTTTGTAGAATGTAATAAATAAATGATAGCTAGAATCTGATTGGTTGATCTAGGCAACATCTTCACTTTTCAAACCCGCAGTTTAGTAAATATACCCCTAAGAGTCAGCATAGAGCCATATCCTGCTGTAAAAACTGAGGGGCTCATGTTAAGTTGAAAACAAATTGTATTTTTGGCGTAAAATGCGCTTTGTTACTTCTATGCAAGCACACTAAGCACTAGCTCTGAAACTAGTAGTTTGTGCGCATGCTCAGATTTAAAAAGACAGAAACGCAATTTGCGAACAACTTAACATGAGTGTCTCAATGGGTGAGGTGATCCCAAGGTTTTTTTTGCTTTCTATGGATACAATAAGAAACTGACAAAATCTGATTTAAATACACTAAGGAATAATTCAGGTTCTTTACACCTAGATGAATTGCAGTATAGAAAATCACCACAGGCAGAGTAATTAGTAAGGTTTTATTTGACCAAATGGCCTCAATATCATGTTGTGCACTGGACAAAAAAGATCAGACAAACTGCTTAAAATCTGTTTCTAATTGGTTGGATTTTTATAAGATATGCTAGAAAACGTGGTCAGTCAGTGACTGCAGTCTTCATGAATGTGATCATTTGAAGATTGTACAGTCATGGGCAAAAGTTTTCAGAGTGACACAAATATTATTTTTCACAAAGTCTGCTGCCTCAGTTTTTATGATGGCAATTTGCATATACTCCAGAATGTCATAAAGAGTGATCAGATGAATTACAATTAATTTCAAACTCCCTTTTTGCCATGACAATTAACTTTATCCCCAAAACAACATTTCCACTGCATTTCAGCCCTGCCACAAAAGTACTAGCTGCCATCAGGTCAGTGATTCTCTCGTTAACACAGGTGGGAGTGTTGATGAGAACAAGGCTGGAGATCACTCTGTCATGTTGATTGAGTTAGAATAACAGACTGGAAGCTTTAAAAGGGGGGTGGTGCTTGAAATCATTGTTCTTCCTCTGTTACCCATGGCTATCTGCAAGTAAACATGTGCAGTCATCATTGCTTTGCACAAAAAGGGCGTCACAGGCAAGGATATTGCTGCTAGTAAGATTGCACCAAAATCAATCATTTATTGGATCACCAAGAACTTCAAGGAGAGAGGTTCAATTGTTGTGAAGAAGGCATCAGGGCAGCCAAGAATGTCCAGCAAGCCCCAGGACCATCTCCTAAAGTTGATTCAGCTGCGGGATCGGGGCACCACCAGTCAGAGCTTGCTTAGGAATGGCAGCAGGCGGGTGTGAATGCATCTATACGCACAGTGAGGCGAAGATTTTTGGAGGATGGCCTGGTGTCAAGAAGAGCAGCAAAGAAGCCACTTCTCTCCAAGAAAAACATCAGGGGCAGACTGATATTCTGCAAAAGGTATAGGAATTGGACTGCAGAGGATTGGAGTAAAGTCATTTTCTCTGATGAATCCCCTTTCAGATTGTTTGGGGCATCTGGAAAAACGCTTGTCCGGAAAAGGAAAGGTGAGCGCTACCATCAGTCCTGTGCCATGCCAGTAGTAATGCATCCTGATACCATTCATGTGTGGGGTTGCTTCTCAGCCAAGGGAGTTGGCTCACTCACAATTTTGCCTAAGAACACAGCCATGAATTATGGTACTAAAACATCCTCCAAGAGCAACTTCTTCCAGCCATCCAAGAAGAGTTTGGTGATGAACAATGCCTTTTCCAGCATGATGGAGCACCTTGCCATAAGGCAAAATTGATAACTAAGTGGCTCGGGGATCAAAACATTGAAATTTTGGGTCCATGGCCAGGAAACTCCCCAGCCCCTAATCCCATTGAGAACTTGTGTTCAATCCTCAAGAGGCGGGGGGACAAACAAAAACCCACAAATTCTGACAAACTCCAAGCATTGTGTCACGGTCTGCCTCCGTCTGCTTTGCAACATCTCCCTTTTGAATGCTGCTTGCATCCCGCAGCCCCTGTTTATTTTGAACTGTGCAGTATTTGTGTTCATTTTATATGTTGCAGCAGTACCTCTGATCACCAGAGGTGCTGCTATTGTGCCTTACTTGGTTGTATCAGGGGTTAACCTGCCCTCATTATCTCATGCACCTGGCTGTGTTCCATATATACCTATATCTCCCAGCATTCAGGGCTGGTTATTGTTGTCATATCCTGATGTCACATCCTGTTATTACTTGTTCCTGCCTTCTGATATGCTTTTGGTTACTTGCTGCTTGGGATTTGTTCATATTACCTCCTGCTTCCTGCATCAGCTTTGCACATGGTTTTTACTACAAACTTGATTACCTGCTATTTGTACATTTCTGCAAATAAACACAGAGTGTTTTCACCATATTCGTGGCTCCTAGCTGTATTCCTGTATGTAACCGTGACAGTATAACCAGCCCACAAAACAGCTTAGGAGTCAGGTGAAAGTTTTGTTTTATTTCTGGGACCTTTTTTCTGCAATCAATTTTTCATTTGTTTTTGCAACATGTCTGTTTCACCAATCTTGGAATTGCCACTGCTACAAACTTTACAGATGGACATTATCTTGCTACGTTCTCAACTTGCTAGATTTTCCTCTTTACTTGTGGACCCTCTGAGGAGACTGTTTGATTATGTCTCTTCTAATACAGAAGCTGCTGGTCTGTCTCAATCCACCTTTACTGCTGCTGAACCTGTGCAAACAGCACCTCTTAATTGTGCTTCTACAAATTTGCTGTTTAGTAAGAACTATGGGGTGGCTAATTCCCGGTTCACAGGTGGTCCACGCCCTCATCTGACCGAAGAGGAGCGACAACGCAGAATAACAAACAAATTGTGTCTCTACTGTGACAGCAATGCACATTTCTTGCAGGACTGTCCTATCCGTAGAACACGTCAGCTTACTGAACCATCCCCTGTTGTTTCCACTCGGCATTCCAAATTTGTTTATGCTCCACCATTTCTGTTCTCTGGGAAGAGACCCAATCTGCCAGCTCCAGCCGCCTGTCCTGAGGCGCCAGCTCCAGCCGCCTGTCCTGAGGCGCCAGCTCCAGCCGCCTGTCCTGAGGCACCAACAGCCTCTGTCTCCTGCTCCGAGGTGCCAGCCTCTGTCTCCTGCTCTGAGGTGCCAGCCTCTGTCTCCTGTTCCGAGGTGCCAGCCTCTGTCTCCTGTTCCGAGGTGCCAGCCTCTGTGTTCTGTTCCGAGGTGCCAGCCTCTGTCTCCTGTTCCGAGGTGCCAGCCTCTGTCTCCTGTTCCGAGGTGCCAGCCTCTGTCTCCTGTTCCGAGGTGCCAGCCTCTGTCTCCTGTTCCGAGGTGCCAGCCTCTGTCTCCAGCTTGGAGTCTGCTGCCACTGTGTCCGGTCCTGAGTCTGCTGCCACTGTGTCCGGTCCTGAGTCTGCTGCCACTGTGTCCGGTCCTGAGTCTGCTGCCACTGTGTCCGGTCCTGAGTCTGCTGCCACTGTGTCCGGTCCTGAGTCTGCTGCCACTGTGTCCGGTTCCGAGTCTTCAGCCGCTGACTCCAGTTCCGAGTCTTCAGCCGCTGTCTCCAGTTCCGAGTCTTCAGCCGCTGTCTCTGTTCCTGAGCTACAGGCTGCTCCAGAGGGGGTGCTGACCTTAAAGCCTGCTCCAGAGGGGGCGATGCAGTCAAAGTCTTCTCCAGAGGAAGCGCTGCCCTTACAGTCTTCTCCAGAGGGGGCGCTGCCCTTAGAGTCTTCTCCAGAGGGGGCACTGCCCTTAGAGTCTTCTTCAGAGGGGGTGCTGCCCTTACAGTCTTCTCCAGAGGGGGCGCTGCCCTTACAGTCTGCTCCAGAAGAGTTGCCTGTCCAGGCGGTTCAGCCCGAGTTGCCTGTCCATGCGGTTTAGCCCGAGTTGCCTGTCCATGCGGTTTAGCCCGAGTTGCCTGTCCATGCGGTTCAGCCCGAGTTGCCTGTCCCTGCGGTTCAGCCCGAGTTGCCACTCTATGCGGTTCAGCCCGAGTTACCACTGCTCTGAGGCTTCTCACAGCGATGTCTGCTCTGAGGCTTCTCACAGCGCTGTCTGCTCTGAGGCTTCTCACAGCGCTGTCTGCTCTGAGGATTCTCACAGCGCTGTCTGCTCTGAGGCTTCTCACAGCGCTGTCTGCTCTGAGGCTTCTCACAGCGCTGTCTGCTCTGAGGCTACTCACAGCGCTTTCCCCTCCGAGGCTTCTCACAGCACTGTCCCCTCCAAGTCTGCCGCCCAGTCCGGGCCTGCTGCCAAGCCTGCCTCCCAGTCCGAGTCTGCTGCCAAGTCTGAACCATCCATTGCTGAGGGTGCCAAGTCTGAGCCACCACCTAACTTCAATGGGGATATACAGCAATTTAATGCTGTGATTAAATTTTTTATATCCTATTTACCATCAGTACCTGACCTCCTAGATAACCAATGGAAGCAAGTATATTACCTGTTATCCAACTTTACAGGAAAAGCTTTGGAATGGGCCAGCCCCTTTATTGAGATCAGAGATCCTATCCTTTCTGATTTACAGCTTTTTTTTTGAAGCTGTGCTCAAAGAATTTGCTCCAACACTTGTCAGCCGTACTCCCTGCATGTCTTCTGTGCCATCTTCTTTGTCTCCAGTGCCCAAGCCTTGAAGTTGCCTTCATGTTCTATTCGATTTGAACAACCCTGTAACCTTGAAAAGACTCATAAAAAGAAAGCAAAGAAGAAGAAAAAAGGGTCTTCTGGATCTCAGCTCTCTTCTGACATGGCCTCCTATGCCTCTCCGCCCATGGACGAGGTCTTTTCTGCTGGGGCCCCAATTCTGGACTATGATTCAGATGAACTCAGACATTTTTGGTAATTGGGCGTCTGGAATCCGCCCTTTAAGGGGGGGGGGGGGGGTACTGTCACGGACTGCCTCCGTCTGCTTTGCAACATCTCCCTTTTGAATGCTGCTTGCATCCCACAGCCCCTGTTTGTTTTGAACTGTGCAGTATTTGTGTTCATTTTATATGTTGCAGCAGTACCTCTGATCACCAGAGGTGCTGCTATTGTGCCTTACTTGGTTGTATCAGGGGTTAACCTGCCCTCATTATCTCATGCACCAGGCTGTGTTCCATATATACCTGTCTCTCCCAGCATTCAGGGCTGGTTATTGTTGTCATATCCTGATGTCACATCCTGTTATTACTTGTTCCTGCCCTCTGATATGCTTCTGGTTACTTGCTGCTTGGGATTTGTTCAAATTACCTCCTGCTTCCTGCATCAGCTTTGCACATGGTATTTACTACAAACTTGATTACCTGCTATTTGTACATTTCTGCAAATAAACACAGAGTGTTTTCACCATATTCGTGGCTACTAGCTGTATTCCTGTATGTAACCGTGACACGTTGATTAGGCAAGAATGGGTGGCCATCAGTCAGTATGTGGCCCAGAAGTTGATTGATAGCATGTCAGGGCGAATTGCAGAAGTCTTCAAAAAGAAGGATCAACACTACAAATATTGACTCTTTGCATAAACTTAATGTAATTGTTAATAGAAGCCTTTGGCACTTAAGAAATGCTTGTCATTTTACTTCAGTATACCATAGCAACATCTGACAAAAAGGTCTAAAAACACTGAAGCAGCCAATTTTGTGAAAACCAATATTGGTGTCATTCTCAAAAGTTTTGGCCATGACTATACTATTTGGGTCCCACATTAACTCGCATCCAGTTGTATATACTGATTACATGAATCTGTTCCATTTGGCCCATCATTTGTTAAATTAGTTAAGACAGTTATGTACAATAAACTACATCCCCATTGTCTACAAGTGCATCAGTTGTGCAATGCACTTTCTGACCATACACGTTAGGCTAGGTACACACTACAGAATTTTCCGTCCAATGTGTTATCTACAACAATTTTACCTATGAACTTCCAATGAGTCTGCCATTTCATGTGTACACACTATACACGATTTACCTTCTGATCTGTGCTCTTCATCTGGTCCCAGAGCAGTTCAGTCGGTCATTTTTGTCACACCGATTATAACACACAAAATAAACTTTTGACTTTTCCACAATGTCTTTATAAATTTCGTTAGCTTCTGTGACTCTGAAACGAAATATTCAGTTTCAGAACAAACAGACAAATTATTCCACCTACAGAACTCTCTACATTTATTCGAACAAAATAAACTTTGACTTTTGTCATTATAAAAATCGTTATCTTTTGTGATTCTGAAACTAAATGAAAACACTTAAGTGTATCATGCCCACCGGCCCATAAGGAAGATAAAGATGTGTGTTTGTGCAATTTGCATAGTATTCTGAAATGCAAGGATCTAAAGATTCGTTTGGCTTGGAATACTGTATAAATCTTGGGAAGCAAGGCAAACGACCCCGAGTACATGCCCGTACTCTTCATCGCCAAACCTCGGAGGGAGAGCTGGGTCTTCCAAATATCTCTAAATATTACATTGCTACACATCTGACCCAACTAGTCCTATTTCACTTCCCATCTGACACTAAATTATGGGTCGACATAGAAGCTAATGTCATGCAACTGCTCTCACCCACACCCTCCACCACTCTCAAACATCGTCCACCACTCTCAAGCACCGTCCACCACTCTCCCTGCTCCCACCCACTACTCGCTTCTCGCTCCAGATATGGGACTATAGTACCCGAGCATTCCACTTGGTAGCAAATCCCAAAATTATGTTCCCACTGTGGAATAACCCTGCCTTTTCCCCTGGGCAACAGCAATCTTTCTTCCAACACTGGTTCTATTGTGGGCTTTGGTTCCTGACAGACATAGCTTCTATGCAAATATTCCCTGAATTTTGCAGACCTCCAGCAGTGATAAGATATTCCCCATAAACGCTTCTATAAGTATCTCCAACTGAGACATTTAAATCATTCAATCCCAGCATTTAAACCCTTTTACCAACTCACGCCTTTAGAATCTTTTTGTAAGAGTAAATACCTCCCTACTCGCGTAATCTCTACATTTTATAGTCTTCTGGTGGCATTTGGTCAACCTGCCAAAGATCGCTACGAACTAAGGTAGGAGGAAGACCTTGGTGTGGTGCTGGAAATGGATGAGTGGTCTAAGATCAGGACACGAATCGTCAAGAGCTCTATCTGCGTACGGACCAAAGAGAATGCATATAAACTACTATATAGATGGTATTTGGTCCCCACTCATCTAAAAGCCATATACCCTGATTCTTCCAGTCGTTGCTGGAGATCATGTGGACATGGGGGGTCGTTCTATCATATTTGGTGGTCATGCCCCAAGATGGTCAGATTCTGACAAAAGGTTCACAATCTAATTCTTAGAGTCACCTCGCTACAAATTCCCCCCTGTCCTTCCTATTTACTCCTGCACAGACCTGTACCCGACATTGACAAACATACAACAGCACTTGTTAGCCATATACTTAATGCTGCCAAATGCGCGGTAGCAACAAGCTGGAAACAACCTGAAACCCGCTGCGTTGCCTGAAGTGATTAATAGAATCTGGCAAACTTACCACTGAGAGCATATCACAAGCATAATGAATGATCAACCCAACAAATTTCAAAATATCTGGCAACCCTGGCTTGTAGACCAACCAAGAACCTCTTAAAGCAGAAACTATTGCTATGGATTTAGCTTCAAATCACATACTGAATATCTGACAATCACTAAGATGCCAGGTGTCGGGCTTCCTTCCTATTCTCCCTTGTCCCTTGCTATGCCCTCCTCTCCCTTACTTAGCCCCTACATCTGACTGTCTCTTCCCTCTTTTCTTTCTCAGTCTCCCTCCCTTACTCCCCCCTTTTCCTTTACTTTTCCAAAACAACTCTGTTGCCTTGCATCATAATAACAAGGTTCGTAATTTTTTTTGTACTAACTGTTTGATTTGTAATCTAACCTGTATGCTGTTAAAGCTTGAAAAACCTACTAATAAAATATGTTTTAAAAATAAATAGATTACAGGAAGCAAATTTACACATTTAGATTTACTAAGCTGCGGGTTTGAAAAAGTGGGGATGTTGCCTATAGCAACCAATCAGATTCTAGCTGTCATTTTGTAGAAGGTACTAAATAAATGAAAGCTAGAATCTGATTGGTTGCTATAGGCAACATCCCCACTTTTTCAAACCCGCAGCTTAGTAAATCTAGCCCTTAGAGTTAAGTGTACATAGAGTCCCGCTCTACATCAGGCCCACAGTGACAGGTTCCTACTTTCCCCTCTGGGCAGACAGTCGTATGAGTGCATACACACTGGGGGTTCTATAGAGCAAAAACAGCTTAGGTTGCACTCAGCTTGCTTACCACACTTTGTAAGTTTAGTCTTTGTCCCAAATAACATGGGCACCTTTTATCCCTGCTGACAAACAGTTTATCTTCAGTTCTTCATAAATCCAATGTTACACCTAAAAGTACATTTTAAAGGTTGGAGAAGTTTGAGCTATGTGCATACCAAATAGTATTGTCTTTGTACATGTATAAGAAGCTGATTAACAGATTATGGGTTAGTCACTTATATATATGTAAAACAGTAGTATCAGGCCCGGTGCTCCCATTAGGCAACGTTAGGCAGTTGCCTAGGGCGCCGGGCTCTGGTGGGCACCACAGAAGTAAAATACAGATAGTATTGTACTTTAATACTGTGCGGCGACCGCTGAGCATACCTGCCGCCGCACAGCTTCAGATAGATCCACATGAAGGGGGGAGGGGCTATGGATCACCACCGCCGCCCTCCCCTCCAACAGTTGATGGGGTACACCGTCCCTCCGTCTCCTCCACTCCCCCTCCCCTCACTGACTGTCAGCTGTGACATCATCATCACGGCCCAACTGTGTCAGTGAGGGACGGGACCCGGCAGAGAGGAGCAGCTTTATGGAGCCAAGTTTAAGGTAAGGAAAGACCGGGGGGCTGATTTTGAAATTGTGCCTGGGAGTAGGGGGCGGATTTTGAAATTGTGCCTAGGGCACCGAGGACCCTAGCACCGGTCCTGCCCAGAACAGAGCCTTGCAGAATCCCACAGGTAAATCTAGGAGGATAGAGCTTGAGCTAGGGATTTATACATTCCTCATAAACAGGAGTGAAATCACTTTAGTACCTGAGCACCAAAGTTTGCTTAACAGTATAGTGTGATCCACAGTTTCAAAAGCTTTTGCAAAATCTGGGAAAAATGCACCAGACAATTGTCTATTCCTCACTGAATTTCATTATAGATTATTAATAGGGATGTTACTGTTGAATGATTTGGTCAAAAGCCAGATTGAAATGGACTAAGGAAATATGGTGCTTTGAAAACGCTGCTGATATTAGAGTGAACACATTGTTCCATGACTTTGGATAATATAGGGCCTGATGCAGAGTCAGATGGAAGTCCAACTCGTAAGCACCGACCCGTTTACTAGCCAAGGGTCCATCTCTGTTTGCACTCAGACTGAGACGGATCTCCCCCTATGCTTAGAGAGGCGGAACGGGGAGGTAGTGGGGAGCTTAGCATGTAAAGGCATGTTCATGCTCTTCACATGCTATGCTGAGTTGGAAGCAGCTGCAGATAAGGTCTCTAGGAGATGTATCTTTTGCGGGTGCAAGATCTGTGCTGCTGATGATCACCATCAGCACATACCTAGCTGTATTAAAAAGGATGAAAATAATTAAATTTAAAGAAAAACGGCATGCACCACCCCCAAACAGCTTAACTAACAGGTAGCAGCAAAATCAGGGGGACAAAAAGTGTGGGGAACCCCAGATTTCACTATTACCAGCACTAGGCTTTGTCAGCCTGGACTGGTGCCACTACAGCAGGGAGACGCAGGCTGGTCAGCATGGGCTGGATTCCCAAGGGAGGTCGGGTCTGTGGGCCCCCCCATTATTATTATTATTATTAATATTTATTTATAAGGCGCCACAAGGCATCCGCAGCGCCGTACAGAGACAAACAAAATTACAATACAATGGGAGACAGCACAGTACAGTAAACACAGCAACTCAGTAAGCTCAATGCACAGCTAGAGAGGGCAGGGAAGGGGGAGGGAGGATCCGCAAACGACGGGGCCCAAGAAGGAGGGCGCGGAAGACAGGGAGACCCCCAGGGGGGAGGAGGGAGCGAGAGAGGACGTGGGGTGGAGGACCCTCGAGGAGGAGGGCTAAGTAGCTGGAGAGCAGAGTTAGAAGTGGTGGAAACAGGAGGAGAGATGGCCCTGCTCAGAGGAGCGTACAATCTAAGGGATTAGACATAAGGGATAAACCCCATCTGGGTTTACTCAGCCCCTTGCTGACAGCACTAGGGCTCTTCCCACACTACTGGATGATAAGTGTGGGGTAATAATAATAAATAAAATATTAAAGACCATTTTGTCCCTGGTGCAGTATAGGTCCCAGCATGCCCAGGCTGCCATTGAGTGTTTGAACATCCTTACTCTTGTAGTACTACATGCACCAGCATACCCATGGCACCCAGGCCCTGATGAGACCTGTAGTGCACCAAGAAAAAATGTAAATAAAACACACACACCACTGTAAAAATTGCTTTAATTGAAATACAAACATCTCCACACAACCCTCATTTACCATCTTTATTGCTCACCTACATCCAGGGTCTTCATCTGTAATACATCCATGGATCTTGGGCTTTGCAAATAATAAAACCCTCATACACATTGCACAACCAGCTCCTAAGCACTGCCGCGTAAAGGAGCTTGTAGCATTAGTACAGTTCTATTGATAATATGGGAATTTGCCATGGATTGAGTTCAGGGCCGTGGGAAATCCCCATGTTATGAATAGGACTGTACTGACGCTAAAAGCTCATTTGCTGCGGCAGTTCTTAGGAGCCAGTCTAGGCGGATAAAACCTAGTGCTGGTAATAGCAAAATCGGGGGAACCCATGCCTTTTGTCCCCGGATTGTGCTATTTCCAACCTAGGCTGGCAGCATCAGGGTTGGTTAAGCTGTTTGAGGGGGGGGGGGGGGCACGCTGTTTTTTTTTTCTGCATTTTTTTATTGATATATCCGCCTTATGGGGCCACTTAAGTGTATCATGTGCACCGCCCCGTAAGGCGGATAAAGAGGTGTGTCTGTGCAATTTGCTTAGTATTCTGAGTCACACTAAATTACGGGATGCTAGTTACACTAACGATTTAAATTGCATCCATCTCTACATCAGGCCCATAGACAGCAAAGAGATTGGTTTATTGTTTGACATAATGCCTCTGCCACGACTGTTGCGGATCGGAATGACTAGCCATGTTCCATGCCTTGGGAATTTGACCAGATATCATAATAGTGTTTAGAAATTAGGTAATTGGTTTAGCAATGACTGGGACACTGCGGTACCACTAGGCAACCTAAGGTAATCTAGGAAGCCTAGGAATCCAAGGTTTAGGGTATGCCTTTAAGATGGATTGCCCCCATCCAGTATTTTTACTTTCCCCTCTGCACCACTACACTAGGAGCCGGCTGCTGCAACCTCCACCTACCTGTAAGATGCTGGCTGTGGCTCCTCCATACTTGGTGATAGGTTGGGAGTGTGACTTTGATGTCACAGCTTAGTGTCACCCTCCCAGTCTGACATAGAGATGTATATAAGAAGTAGGGGGAGTCTGGGGCAGCAGGTAAGGAGGGGGGGGGCACATAGGGCCACTGGAGTTGGGTCTGTCCCACAATGGTTTTTAGGTTTGTTCAATATATGCTCATATGTAAATTACTCTTCATATACTGGAGTAAATAAAAATTTGAGATTATATTTTGTTGGTGAAGGTGTTGTATGTGTGTGCTCAAACAGAGTATATGAATGATGGCTGTGATTATGTCTTGTTAATTAAGAATTAGCACACTCCATTCATTGGGGGGAATTCAATTGGCCGCGTTACTGTAAAAAGTAACACGGTCTGCACACTATTGGCAATATTACAGCAATAGTGCACATAATACCGTTAATACAGTCATTTCAACGCCTGCTTTTTGCTCGCGGCTCAAAAATCTGAGTTAAAATTACCGTATTAACGGTAAAAGACTTAGTGCGGTATTCTCGGGGGAATTGAATTTGTAGGAAATCCTATTTTTGTCAGAGAGCACTGTATCATTCTTGTTTTCCTGTTAGCAAGCGGCACAAATAAGTTTTTAATGAATTAATCGCCTTCCAGAACTTTGCGGAACTTGAATTTTTTGATGAGAATTGTCAGAGTATTATTGGGCTTTTGCTACTCCTGTTCGTCTATTGCATAAATTTCGCACTTTCCTGCAATCATGAAGATCTTTAGCAGAGCCGCTTGTTTTTCAAGGTTTCCATAAGGCATTCCTGCAGTGGTATAAATAAATAAGATCTGATGTAACCCAGGGAAGGTGAGACCCATGCTCTCTGACTATGCACAATGGTGCATGGGTATCACACTGTTTTTGGAACTCAGAAAATACTCAAATGCAGAATCATTGTTAGGTATTGGTTGGATTCTGTACCAGACATAGCTGGCATCAAGGGAATGTCCATGGCTGAAAGGTTTGCATGTTCTGGTGTACAGGACTTTAGTTTGTTTTTATGTACACAACAGACTATTGCATGATCAGGGAGAAGGTCAGGGAGAATGAAGAAGGGATTTGGACTGGTTGGGAACTTAGTTGGCTTAAATGTATTTATTTAAATTTGCACAGAAACACAGTATTTGCTGTGTTTGTGATTATGACAATTCCAATTAAAGACCCCAAGAACAAACTGTTCCATTTTTTAATTTTGAGAAAAAATGCTGCCCAGAAAGTTTATAATATCAGTTAATCCCTAGAGAGAGATTTTAAGGGGGGGGGGGGGGGGGGCAGCAATAAGGATTGAGTTGGTGAAGGGAAGGTCAATTTTCCATATTAAGAATTAAAATGAAGATGAACCACAAGAGTTATTTATCATTACAAGATTCAGGGAATCGTCTACATAAAATAAGACTCCACTTCCTCTCTTTGTCCTATCTTTCCTAAAAACTGGATATCCTTGAATGGCAATAGATGCATTCCAAATCTTAGTCCAAGTGCATTGCATGTGTTTCCATGGGCAAACTGAATTTCCCTGTGGAAACCATCTCTGGAGTTTACAGATTCAGCTTGTCTGCACAGAGGAAGGGAATCTAGAGGGGAATCCTACAGTGCTCAGTTACAGTTTAGTTAATTTATATACCAAGGCCGCACATCTGCAATATTCGCTTTCTACAGTTTCAAGCGCACTGCATGTGCCAAACTAGCTACAATGCCAAGTTTGGGCACACAGATGCAATTCTGGATGCATAACCTGATGCTAAGTGCAAAAACAAATGCAACAACCCCACAACCGAGTTCATGTGCCGCATTACCTCTCCGAATGCAATTCTTTTGGAACTTCTGGATTGAAATGAAACCATAAAATCTGATAGAGTAATGACAATATGTGTCTATTAATGGACTCAGGAAGCAGAAGGCTGGCCCTTTGCCAAGATGGCATTGATAAAGGATTGTAAATGTTTTTTGATGCATTTTCTGATGGAAGGAGCTAGGCGGATCAGGTCATTCCTTGCTTAATGCAGTCTAGGCTAACTTGTGTGCCTGGTACTAAGCCCAAAGGCAAAAACTGAATTTTATTTTGCAGCATGCAATAGATTACAGAGATGAAAATAGTGCATTTATGGAAGCAGCACAACTTTTTTCTCCCAGCAAAGGGCCCGCTTCCTACATGTCCTTGCAGGTGCACGGAGCACCTTTCAACAGGAAAGTAAATTTTCTTCCATTTCTAACAATGTAATAAAATACATTAAACTGTACAATAGTGACATCTGTAAGACAGACATTCCCACTGTCACTTTGTTCTTGAAATTTATTAGAGACATAAATTACGTTTGACCTGTCATATTTTGTTTAAAATTGCTCTGTACTGTACATGCCCAGAAAAAAACATGGGGAACGCAGCAATGTCCAATTCATATTTGAGCGCAAAGGACCCTTACTACAGCCTACAATTTCATGGGCAGAACAAAGAGGGGACTGGGCATATGCATGTAGTTAATGTACAGTAAGGGCGTGCACAGCGCCAGGCACACAGCGCCAAGCACACAGCAGCGGCCGATTCAAGCTTTGGTCAGGTCTGGTGTAGGTGCCAATTACTAGTTATCACGGTCTCATATGCATGCTAGAACATTTGTGTGCAATGGTAAAATGCATTTTGTGCACAGGAGGCATTAATAACATCTTAAATAATGTATTTTATGGGGGGGTGAAAAAAACTTTTTTTTATTTTTTTAATGTTTTTGTAAAACTATGAAGCTATATGCCAGAAGGCTCTGTCTGGAGTGAAGATGAACAAAGCCTTCAATTTTTTTTTGCCCACTTAAATGCCAACTCTATTTTACATACAAAAACATATAGAAAAATAGCTGATTGTAATTCATATATTGATGCCAGTAATGGGCATCACCCAAAATGGCTACGTAATGTTCCAGTTGGCCAGGTCAAACATCTAGTGATAAACTGTGCGGAAGAATTTTGGATAAACAGATGCTATGATAATGTAATTTTCAGATAAGGGATATTCCAGACTGTTAGAGATGACAGTTCGGCAGGCCTGTAGTGTAAACAGAGACACTCTCCTTGGTTCTACAAATCGAACTAATGATCTTAAAAATCAAAATATTAATAAAATGGAATGGACTTTTGTACTATATTCAATACCCAATACAAAGAGGTGGAGTCAATATTTAAAAAATATTGGGCGATACTGTGCAAAAATCCCATTTTATGCCAATCCATACCGCAGGCACCAAAATGTATATATAGGAAACCATTGATCCTTAAAGACAAGTTGGTGAAAAGTGTGTTGCCAGAGATAGGTCAAACAGGTAGGATCCTTTCACAGATGTGGGACCTGTATTGCTGTGTCTTTGGTACAGATGTGGAACTACCTGGCCTCTTTGGTAAATACAGTCCTATTTACAACATATGTGACCATAGCACAGAATATAGTTGTAAGAAGTTACTTTTGAAAAAAATCGACAAAGCTTTAAATAGATTTTACATCCAAATAGATAAATCTCCCACCCCTGTATGTTTTCTCCATAGTGACTATTATTTTTGTAATTATACTATCTGGTCTATACGCTGATCGAGCAGTGTACAGACACTGTATGCTGCTCACGAGCCCGGATATGTAGAAAGGCCATACGAGCCCAAGTCTAGGGTTACAGAATGTCTGGGAAGGGTAAAAGGCCTTAATGGTGCCTCCTTTATGTTCTGAATGACAATATAGCTCAAACAGCAAGAGGTGAGCAATCACCTCTTTTTCTGACTGTTTGTCTGTTGGTTTTCCCAGCAGTTTGTCAAACAGCGTTTTAGTAAATCTGGGTATTTGTATTTTGATCATGTTAAAAATTGGGATGGCAATCTGTAAAGTGGTGGTCTGTTAAACTGTGGTTTTCAGCCTATGAACTAGTGGTGTGGTGTGGTCTCAAGTAAATATGGCAGTTGTATGGCTGGAAAAAATCTTGAAAACTGACGGTTTCAACAAACCACCCTTTAGTAAATCTAGCCCCAAATGGCATGTGGCCTTGAACCTTCGAGATGGGTGGAATTTTGTGCATTCTCTTCCTAACAATTTTAATTAAATCCATAAACTCTCTTTATAAATAGTCCTATGCTAACTGTGTATGGGTAAGTTATTATCAATTACGTAACGCTTGGGTTAGCAGAGCTGATAACGTTTCCCATCAAAATTGGGGCTGAAAATGTACTGTACTAACTTATTATTATTATTTTATAACTTATTTAACATTCATTTTAGTTATTATTAACAAATAATAAGAGACGTATTAGCCCTTATTTACTTACCCACTATTTGCGTACTGTGGAACTGCAGCAGGTATATCTGTTTTTTGTTGTCCCCTTACCCACCCCCACAAACACATGATAAAACAGAGTAGCCGTAACACTAAGGAGGACAGGTGCAAGAAAGGTAAGAAGATTTTTTTTAACACAGCTGCCCACACACAAACACACACACACACACACACACACACACACACACATACACACATACATCACTCTCACCCACTCACGTCAAGGAAACATAAAGATATTGGGTGGAGATCCGACATAATTAGTGGAAGATAAATCTTTTAGTGCAACGATGTGCAATGATGATGATGACTATCGGCAGCACTACCTAGCTGCTTCTGATTGGCTGATTGCCCAGTGACCCCCCCCCCCCAGTTGACAGTACTTTAATCATTAGCATTGTAGCTATATTATATCAACCACAGCTGTCTGCTAGGCATTACTTAATTGCCATTTCTGACTACAGGAAAGAGGTTTCCCATTTCACAACAGATGTACATATTGAATTTAACTTATATTTTTAGATTTAGTTAAATTTAAAAACTTAAAATGCAGCTTTCACATTTATTAATAACTCAAGACAATATTCTCTGTTATTACCTTAATTCATTGTGTACAAATTGGGTAATGTGACTTAACCATTTACTACTAAGACTGTCAAACCACAGTTCTCAGCTATCTCTACACTATCATGGGGCATAAGAATGTGCACTTACATGTCTGTTGTGTGGCTGGGACAAATTAAGCATCTTGAAGTGCGTCCAACGGAATTTGTGTATGTAGATACACTTTTTTTATGTGCATAATTTTTCCTATGTATGTTTGGATATTTTAGCAATACATAACATAAATTATGTATAGCAGTTTGGAATGTTGATCACAGTCCCCCACTCTTGAATAAAATTGGAAATCGGTGGGGAAATGTACTGAATGTACAACCTAAACATATCACTGAACTAGAAGAGCGCTACAAGGAGGAGTGGGGAAACTATTAGCCTATTTCTTCCAGCAGAGGTCCTGCTAAGTACTGACTGGCGAGGTGTTCAAACCCAAGCACCTGCCACATTTACGTTTTTATGTTTTTGTTTAATATGTTAAATTCAGCAAATACAGTATATTGCAAGTGTACACTAAAATGTGCAGAAATATGGCACATTTAAGTTTGTACCTTGCAGAGGGTGCGTTAACTTCTATTCACGGAAAGATACAGAGAAACATACATTAGAGGTTATTAATATACTACTTTGGTTATTTTAGCTATTTAACGAGTTGCATTCTGTTTGAAAGGATATCATTTAGAAGTATTCCTCATGAATGAATTACATATTGGACCTGATTCATGTTTGGACGTAAGTTCCCTTGCATGCCGTATCCCTGCACATGCCCAGCAGCGGAACTTACGGCAATGAACGCAACAACCGCATGCAATTCATGTCAGAACACAAATTACTTTACGACTGCCTACAACTTGAAGAGCGGAACGGGGTTGGGCAAAGGTGATCGAACGTAGGCAATGTATAGTAAGGGGCGTGACTAGGGCACGCCCCTTACTATACGTCCTGGGTTCCTCTTAAGTCTTAAGTACATTTTTTGCAGCCATATCATTTGCACCAGCTACAGGGCAGGTGTAAGTGCCGACTGATAGTGATGACTGTCAGAGCATTGAGAATATAGAGAAAATTAAGAATATAAAAATGTACTACATTAAGAACATCCTGATTTATGTATTTAATGTAAAAAAAGAATAAAATATTTTTTAAAACACTTATTTTTATTAATGATTATAATATTATGAAATTTTTATTTATTTTATAGAAAAAATTTTCTGCATGCTTTCTGATAGGACTATGTTGGACATATGCATGTGTGTATCCTGTACTGTGTTCTGTCTCTTAACATACAACAAGTAATGTTTAGGCAGAGCATACTTACATCCAGATTCAAATTGAAACGTTTCTTGAGATCCGCTTGTATACGGTGGGAACCAGAAGTTGAGTCCAAGCAGGAATCAGGTCCATTGTAGCTCTCCTCTTTCTGGTTTAAACAAGGCAAACTTTTTAAGGTAATGTGGGACTTGCTTTGCTTAATGGTAAATAATTATACAGTGCAATGGTCAAACACGAATTTAGCCTCACAAGATGATATGTTCTGTGTGCAGAATGATTTATGCTTATTAAGCAATTATAGAAGAAAGAAGCCCTGGAATATAGGAACCTTTTACTGCAAATGTCTACAGTGCTCTATTTCCAAGTATGAAGATATATTCTTGCATTAAACTTTTGCAAAAAGTAAATTTGTTTGATAAAAAGCCTGTTCATTGTCTTTGTTGCACATAACACTGTCCACTAGTGACATCGCTTATGACCACCATCATGTACAGTCAGACGTAAGTCCGACTCGTAAGCGCAAAAAGCACTTTTCATATAGAGAAACCTGCAGTGTGAGGTCACTCTGCCATTATGCCAAACTAACCCTAAGATGGTCAGCACAGGGCTTGAGTTCTGGCTGTGGGAAATTCCCAGGTTTTATATATACGACTGTACTGCTGCTAAGAGCTCGTTTGCAGCGGGAGCTCTAAGCAGCTCGTTTGCAGCGGGAGCTCTTAGCAGCTGGTAAACCAACGTCTATGAGAGTCTTCTTTTTGCCGTGCCCAGGATCCATAGATTTAGAACAGATGAAGAGGACTCCATGGCTGGACCTAGATGACCAATAAAGAGGGGGAATAAGAGATGTGTATGAGTGTTTTCTTTTAAATAAATATATTTTTAGCCTTGTGTCTGTGTTTTATTTACATTTTTCCCTGGCGCACTACAGTCCCAGCGGGCCTTGGGTGCCAGGGCATGCTGGCACTTGTGGTTCTACCATACACCCTCCACACCAGGGGGTGGGAATAGCCCTAGTGCTTTTCAGCTTGGGGCTGGTTATACCTAATTGGTTGGTCCCATTTTTTGTGGGCCCGATCTCCCAGAGGAATTCAGCCCAGTGCTGACTGTCCTAGGGTTGGTTTGGCATTATGGCAGGGGGAACCCACGCTGCGAGTAACCTAGCTATAGTGCTCTAGCTGGCAAAGCCTAGTGCTGGTACTAGTATTTATTTATCGGCTTTATGGGGCAGCTTAGAGCGTATCAGATGCTGGTAACTTAGGATATACTGTAAGTATATCTCATGAAATGTGTGCAAAACGTGCAGCTCAGAATTTCAAGCAGATTAAGGATGCAATTTATACTTATATATACTCTTTAACTTAGAACTGCAGAATATTGTCTTGTTTCAAAAGAAGCAATATCGGTGCTGGACAGTGTTAGTATTGACTGAAAAATAATATAATATATGTACCACATTCATTTATACCCAAAATACAGAATCAAATAGTTATATAAAATCACTTTCCCCTACGTTTTCTTTAAGTGATGTATGTTAGAGAGCAGTAATCTACTTCTAGCCTTGCATTCTAAAGTAACTGATTGTTGCTTATACATTAACATATAAGATTAATACATATAGGATCTCATTTAGAGTCGGACGCAAAGTCCGTTTTAGGCACCTCCAACAAAAAAACACTATCACGCATGTGCAGAAAACACCAAATCCGCCTGCGTCTTGGACGCAATTAACACTTGCGACAGCTTGCGACTCGCTACGAGAGAATGGGAGGAATGCGGAATTGTGAAGGCGTGACCATGTAAATAAATCCTAGTCACAGTGAGACGCAGACGCAACACACGTCAAAACAGGGCTAAAGCTGTGCGGCAGGAATTAGGTGGCGCAAACTTTAGCTAACTGCAGGAACTGCTCGCAGCTTGATAGGGTATTACGAGTGGGACGTGACTGGGGTTGCTTACCACTCGTAATACCCTACCAAGCTGCGGCACACTCCCACTCCTACACTTCTTAAACGGACTTTGCATCCGACTCTAAATGAGGTCCATAATCTCTATAAAAATGCTTAATATCTAATACATAGTCGTATGCAAGTGTTTGGGGAATCGTGGACATGTTGCATGTTTCACTGAATAGATTTTGAAGTAATGAGACCAGGGGTGGGCTGGTGCCCCCCGGGCCAGTCAGAAAAAGTGTGTTTTGGGCCTGCCCCCCTCCCACTCAGTGATAGGCCAAGCATTCTGCCTATCACTGAGAATTCTTCTGTCACATGGGACGTGCACCATGTGATTGGTGCCGTCCCATATCGGAAGAATAAGAAGTGCAGAGCGCGCAACGCGGATGGAGAAAGGTAAGTGCGGTGGGTGGGGGGTTATATTAATAGTGTGTTGGTGTGGCATATATACTGTCTGTCTGTGTGTGTGGCATATATACTGTCTGTCTGTGTGTGTGAGGGGCATATATACTGTCTGTCTGTGTGTGTGGCATATATACTGTCTGTCTGTGTGTGTGAGGGGCATATATACTGTCTGTGTGTGTGAGGGGCATATATACTGTCTGTGTGTGTGAGGGGCATATATACTGTGTGTGTGAAAGAGGCATATATACTGTATGTGTGTGTGTGGCATATATACTGTCTGTGTGTGTGAGGGGGCATATATACTGTGTGTGTATGTGTGTGTCAGGGGCATATATACTGTCTGTGTGTGTGAGAGGCATAATATATACTGTCTGTGTGTGTGAGGAGCATATATACTGTCTGTATGTGTGTGAGGGGCATATATACTGTTTGTGTGTGTTTGTGTGTGTGTGTGTGAGTGGCATATATACTGTGTGTGTGTGAGGAGCATATATACTGTCTGTATGTGTGTGAGGGGCATATATACTGTTTGTGTGTGTTTGTGTGTGTGAGTGGCATATATACTGTGTGTGTGTGTGTGTGAGGGGCATATATACTGTGTGTGTGTGTTTGTGTGTGTGAGTGGCATATATACTGTGTGTGTGTGTGTGTGAGGGGCATATATACTGTGTGTGTGTGTGTGTGTGTGTGTGTGTGTGTGTGTGTGTGTGTGTGTGTGTGTGTGTGTGTGTGTGTGTGTGTGTGTGTGGTCAGTGTATTGTGTGTGTGTGGGGCCTATGAAGTTAAGGTGGTGTGATTGGAGCTTTAATTTATTGCTGGGGTAGTTTGTGATCTATTAATTGAATGTATCGCTGTTTGGGGAAAATGAGGTCTATTTATTTAAAGTGATTATGAATTATTTAATGCCTGGGATGGTTGTGGGAAATGGTTATATTTATTAAACGTAAATGCTATTAAATTTATTGTCAGGGTTAGTTGGAAGGAAATAGGTCTATTTTTTTAAATGTAGATACTATTATTGGTTGGAGATTTCTAAATTTCATCTACCCATTTTTTTCTCCAAATTGGGCCTCCAATATTCCAGGATTCAGACAAGCAGCAAATGAGCTAAAGAAAATTGCAGCCACAAGTGGTGACAGTGACAAGAACAGGTAGGAGAGAGCAGGCCAGTCTGCCAACTGTCCTGATTCTAGTGGGGCAGTCCTGAATTTGGGTGACTGTTTCGCTTAGGACAGTTGGGAGGTATGTCCCTCTTCACCGTGTACTGCTCGTGAAGGCAGAACTGTGTACACCTAACAGTAGTGCACACAGTATTGCCTGTGTATTTGTCTAAAATGATAACCATGTTACATCATAGGGCGTTACCCTGTCTAAAATGCCCAGGCCCCCCAAAGGCTTAATCCAACTCTGGGCCTGGGCATAAAAACATATATATGGTTTAAACAACACTAAAATAGCCTCTTTTTATATAGATAAATATATATTGTACCAAAAACCACCCTTTAAGGATGGGCCGCTACTTATGGGCCAGTGCAGCGTGCTTGCCCCCCGGGCCAAAGTCTGCCAACCCTCCCCTGAATGAGACGTTAACACAACCACTGCAGGATACAAAAAGATATCTCTGATAAAATTGTTGTCATGGGAGAAAACTTTTTTCTTTTACACTCTAGACTTCCTGCCACTAAATCTGTGAATGCCACTGTATGTTGTGTTTAAAACCCAAAATTTGAGTCAAGGTAAACCAGCCTGAAAATGCTGCCGGCCAACCTTCAAGAATTAGTTAAGGTATACTTTGTTTTCCTGAGTCATTAAGGAGAGGAAAGCAAAAAAATGAGTTAGTTTGCTCCTGGATGAACCATGTTACAGTGCAAGGGGTACAAGTTAGTTTATTGTTTTTCATGTAAGTTAACTACTGGCTGCTTTTTCATGTTGCACAAAAATACTTGATAGCTTTATTTTTACACTTAAATTTAAAGTTGATCTAGGACATTCCCTATCCCAACTATAAATCTGTCCCCACATTTTAAATTTACCTCCCTTCCAATGCAACATGGTTTTGCCCAGGTACAAAGTTACTCCTTTTTATTGTTTTGCTCTCCTTAATGACTCAGGCCTTGTGTGTTGGGATTTGTTTATTCAAACAGTGGGTGTATTTACACTACCTAGCAAAGTATGATATTTCATCTTAAGATCGATCAGTATGTTACCCCAAAGTGAGCATAAGTACCTTCCACTCCCAAGGCTAATAGATATGAATGACCATAAGTTTACAACACTAATACCTTTGAACATCTGTGGGTGGAACATTCAATGGCTGGTACAGGCATATTTTTAGGAGGACTGCGGACCTGTAACAGGTGGCAGGCTTGATACATAACTGTAAGCAAAAGGGATAAGAAACAAATTAGAAACAAGTACTGAGAATTATCCAGTATACAGGACAATACCTAAAATAAATTAATAACTGAGTAGAACATAGCATATAGACAAGAGAAATGGTCTTTAGTATTTGTCCATACAGACAGGATAAGAACAGATAATTGAAATAAGAAAAAAAAATCTACATTTTTAGAAAACATTTTAAATATCTCCATAGGAGGAAGAACATTACCAAGCAGTGCAATCACCATGGGTCACGTCATTGGTTTGCAGTCACCTAGAGAAATGTTCTGTAAAGACTACAAATTGGTTGACTCACACTTAAGGGTGTGTTTAGTGATCAAATGAAAACATAACAGACATGCTATGTATTATTCCTTTATATATTATTATTTTTGCTGTTTCAGAACTTTACTTATTTTCTATGGAGTGAGCCTTTGTTGTCTGTATTCAGCCGTATGGCTAATTCCTTTTCTATGAGCTCCAGCAGACACTGATGAGGCAGCCGTATGCACAGTTCTTGTCTTATCACATATGCCTCTTCTATGTATGTCTGTAGGTAACAGCAGAGTAGGACACATGGAAGTCACGGGATTGTTCCCCTGCATTCATTTTTGAGGTAATTAGAAATTACGCTGAGAGTCGTAGGTTTCTCAAAATGCATCTAGCTTTGCACCCATATGTCAGGTTTACTTTATGCATATATACCTTCACATAGACTAATACAGAACCTTGTCATAAGCACAAGAAAGGTTTGCTAACATTTATTTGGATGCTTTCACACATTCGCTATTAGACTTGATATAATACTCCTTCTCACTTATGAATGAAAGTATCGAAAAATAATTTTTAAAATACGTCCACAAATTCCTATAATAAATGCACAATCAGTGAAGAAAACACCTATCTACTTTAGAGATGAATTTGCAAACATCCATTCAGAAGCGGTTAGCTAGATCTGGCGAACATCATCATCATCATTAGCGTGCATTCCACCTGCTCTCTAGTAAACAAACAGCTCCTGATGACAGGTATATACACGTCTCCCGCTGGTCTACCACATTTGCACAAACAGGCCCTTACTGTACTGGACCAAGCTTAGACCATCATTTCCCTCTCCCATCCTGCCTTCAGTCATAAGGAAGTGCAAGTGTCCTGCAACTCTGCATGTGCCCATATGCATACAGATATTTTCCTGACCATGTGGAGTACAAATGTGAGGATTTTATGCTAAGTAACTCAGCATCAAGCCCAAAGCATTCACTTACAGCCTATGGACCTCATTTAGAGTCGGACGCAAAGTCCATTTAAGAAGTGTAGGAGTGGGAGTGTACCGCAGCTTGGTAGGGTATTACGAGTGGCAAGCAACACCAGTTGCGTCCCACTCTTAATCCCCTATCGAGCTGCAAGCAGTTCCTGCAGCTAGCTAACGCTTGCGCCACCTAATTTCTGCTGCACAGCTTCAGCCCTGTTTTGACGTGTGTTGTGTCTGCGCCTCACTGCGACTAGGATGTATTTACATGGTCACGCCTTCACAATTCCGCATTCCTCCCATTCTCTCGTAGTGAGTCACAAGCTGTCGCAAGTGTTAATTGCGTCCAAGACGCAGGCGGATTTGGTGTTTTCTGCACATGCGTGTTAGTGTTTTTTTGTTGGATGCGCTTAAACCGGACTTTGCGTCCGACTCTAAATGAGGTCCTATATGACCAATTTACTATGCAGCATGGCGAATAGTTGTGGCTGCAAAGTCTTTCTTTTGTTGCATATTTACAGACAAGTAATTGCATGTAGTCATATATTTCAAAGTGGTACCTATATCTATATGGCACATTTTTTATTTGTATTTTTGGAATGTTTTTGTTAAGTGTTAACTCTGATGGTAATTTGGAAATTATTAAATATATCTTTCATTCAAAAATGCTCATCTTGTGTTTTTCTTTTTTTCCTATTAGGTTGTACTAGATTTTCCAGTTATGCTAGGCAATCACACAGTGAGACAGTTTGTATAAGCTCAGAAGTATTAGCTAACATTGGTGCACCATATACATACTTCAACATCTTCAGCAGCAATTGATCGCTTATGGCGCATCTGCAATATGTGTTTCTAAACTGTATTCTACAGATTTATCACATGTGTATTACCATACTTATTTACTATCCTTTTCTGTTGACATATTATTGTTATTAAAATAGTGAAAGGTGGACACCCCACAATTGGACAGAATCCCAAGCAAATTATTTGGTTATATACAAAAAACTAATTGTAGGTATTTACATTTTAATTCCGATGGAGTAAGGGGGTGGTGTCAGCACCCAGTGTTGGGCGGGGCTTATCCTGACAGCTATTGAAATATTCAGTAAATTTCATGATGATCCCTGCAGTCAGCGGGTGCTGCTAATTACTTTGCTGTCAATCTCAGCCTCAATGGGCAAGTGTAAAACCCTGCCGAAATCTGCGGCTCAGATGTTCCTACCGATGAGCAGTTTTTCACAGTTATTTTCCAGTTGCAATAAACCGGACACAAGACTTTGAACTGCATTTACTTAGCAGTAAATGGCACCTGGGGTGTGATCCAATGAGAATTACTCCATTTGTAAACTTAGTGCAATATTTAGATATAAAACAGATTCCCACATTTCTTGGCACTGATATTGAACCGTTCCTTTCTGAGTATGTACCAGATGAATTCCAAATCTAGTTTGTAACATAGCAAGAGATTGCAAGGAAATAATATTTGCGGCAAATAATAGGTCCTACTTGTCAGTTTGAATGTCTCTGTTTCCATGGCTATGATTGTGTACAATGGTGTAATTGTTTTACTATTTGTTGATTTAATTGTGATTGCTTTACCCACTGATAGTTGTGTTATGGCTGATTTTATTTACCAACAGTTTAATGACGTGTTTCCTATTTTATGGTCTATCTTTGATTGTCGCAGTCTGCTCTGACTGCGCTAGAAGCTCTGCTGTCCATGACTTGCAGCAGCAATATTTACCAGGAGCCTAGATATCGGTGATACTGACCCTTAGGCTGCTGAGTATCCGCTAAAGTGGCCAGATACAACACCTACATGGCCCTGTACGGATTAATGATTTACAGAATAGAAACCTCCTTTTATAATATATAATATATTCTCGCCTGATTCAGAAGCGTACGATGATAACCTTAAATTTAAGCAGATTTTTGTAATCATTTATATTGGACCTACCCGTTGCGACATCGGCTAACTAAACATGTCTAGTGTCTTTTAAATTAATTGAAGCATTTGACCTACAGCACCCAGTAACTGGGCCTTGCAAAACATACAATTAAAATGGAATTCCTGCTTTTCCATAATAGATATGTTTAATTAAAATAAGAAGCTATAACTATATTTGCCATAAGGACGTACCATAACCGATTTGTTTCAATCCATATACTTTCAGCAGTGGGTAGACAGTAGCACATCATTTCTCTAGTAAACAATGATTTAAAACCGAACACCTATGAAATGCATAGGGTACAAGGTAATTATTTCAAATGCACTCTGCATAGCAACCTCTGATATTCTATCTAATTGCGATGCAACCATATAATGTACTTCATACTTGATGTCAGCCCTAAATAATCCTCATTTCTCCAGATGGTCTTTATTGGATCAATCAAACTCCAATAGCAGAATAAAACGCTTATATTTCAATCCAGGAATGTTATATACTATATAAACTATATAAAATATACTATCGACATTTTATGAAGCAGAATCGATTGCGTTTACTCTCTCTGAACTCTGACATTAAGACCCCCTCCTTCCCCTTACAATACACAATATCTAGCATGTTATAATTAAATAATGTTCTAATGGTTGAAGTTGGCGAGAAATAATGCAAAGTTGTTTAATTATAGACCCTATTGCAGAATAAAGTTTACTTGAAGAATTTATAGGCTTTCGCTCATAAACTGATGTTTGTACGATTTTTCAAGGCTAGAATATTTTCTCATGCAATTAAATCAGATTTGCAAAACAGTATGATAGTGTAAAAGATTCACTAGATACTCAATGCAAACACTTTCATGGCCATATTTTCCAGTCTACAAAGAAAACTGTAAGAGCATTAGTCAGTAAGGTCGTCTGTTACTATTGCCTCGCGATAAATTAGTGCCAGTAATGTTTCTTTTGGCCGTTAACCCTTCACATTCTCCTTTAAGAGGAAAAAAACAGCATTGTGCAGCTTAAACTGTTTCTGACATTAACACTGATGGAGCAAGGGGGAAATCGGTCATTTAAAACATAAAAACTAACACGGGCTGAACAGATGATGTTACATTTTCTATGGCACGGATATCAAAGGTAAAGTGCTGTGTAATGCCAATTAAACGACTTAATTATTGCCATGGGACTAACTAAACAATAATTAAAAAGAGGGAGAAACAAAACATTACACTTAAAAGCAGAGGCAGTTAAAAAAAAATTACATTCCATATTAGCAGTTCTTTCAAATACATTTATAAAGCGAATATAGAGGAGTGATGTGCTTAACCCACTCAGTGCCAGCTGACTCGGTAATATATTGATCTGGCACCCAAAAGGTTAAAGGCAGCCATGCGTTGCCTACATAGACCCTCCAGCTGCTGTGTGTCAGACAGGCTCGAAGAGCATCATTTACAATATCTGTGCCTAACATATGCCCGTCCACTGAGCACTTAGCATGTGATACAATGAATATCGCTTTAAGTGTATACAATGAAAACAAGGAAGAAAAGCCACTACCTGCTCATTGTTCAGTAGACTTCAATTGCTGGAGAGGAAGGAGCCAAGAGTCTGCTGAGAAAGACCAGACACCCAGTCCTCTTCCAATAAGGTGCTAGAAAAGCCTGTTACTGGAAAAATAGACCCTGTTTAAAAAGAATGGGGTTATTTTGCAACTGTATTCCTGAAATCTGCTCCTAGTAAAGAGAATGTGTTTTGACTGGATTACCATTTTATTGACTCATTTACATGTTGAGCCTAACACGGGTGCCACAGATTCGTGTGTATTCTGATGTGGCTACAAACTTGATTTTTACTTAAATATCGTTTTCATGCCCTCTATTAGTTAGCAGGCCTTGTGTACTTACTGCTACTGTTACTTTTCACGCCCCTTCTTAATACACGAAATCATAGCTGCCCCCAGATCTCCAGTAGAGAAAAGCTTCCTCCATTACCCATATGGCAGCCCGCTGGAGATAGTTAAAAAAAAAATACATAACTGTTCACACTGCTTTTTCCCCTGAGAAAACCAGCATTCATACTTCTGTTCTTTATATTTTTTAGAGGATCGTGTGAAAGCCTTGCCTCCGCTTTATGATGGAAATCAAAATACAGTAGAGGAGTCTATAAAAGAAAAAAAAAACTAATGTTAAATAACAAGCTTCACTGTGTGAAAGTCTGTGGCATTAATCGGTTTAATCAGGATGTTTTATGCCAAAACTGGAACGTTTTCAGAATGTGTATATATATATATATATATATATATATATATATATATATATATATATATATATATATATATATATATATATCATACTATATTTTGCATACTTTACTAAAATAGTTTTATAATAGTATTTGCATTTCAACACAAATATTGATATTTTGAACCCTAGATGTCAACACAAAGGGGACATGTACATAAACCCCAATGAAAATGTCCTTTAAAATACAATAGCTGCTCATTACCTGCATGCTGAAGTGACACAAGTTGGTTGTGCAGAGATGACAGTTCCATGGAGATCCAGTATTCAAAATACCTGAAATACAGCACAAGTGTGTAAAAGAGAATGTAAGCACGGATCGTTGGTGTTTAGAAATGAAGAGCTTGTTAATCTTCTTACAACAACAAAAAAAAGTTATAATGCTGCTTTAATGGGTACTGCAGAAATAGCACTAAATTATGTATCAAGTGAGTATACTTCACAACAGTTCTTCATTCTTGTGTTCAAAAACAAACAGCAAAATGGTTATGAATCCTCTGATCAATTATGCAACAAAGAGAAAACAAAGAGAAAATTAACTAAAAGCTTAGTTAATTATCAAGTAAAAGAAATGGTGAGAGCTATTACATTGTCAAACAATGTTCCCTCTGGAACACTAAGCAAAGTGCAGTATATGCTTGCCCCTGTTTGTTTCCTGATGTATATCTTTGTTCACACTTTCTGCATCATCCGTGTTCATCTGGTGCATCAGTACCATAAACCATTAGCTCCGGCTTTCCTTTCATCTTTAAGGTGGCGGACGTTGCTATTTATCCACTAGCAATCAATGAGTGGCGTCAGCAGTGGTACTGTAATGACGATTGCACCATTAAGGATGACAGCTTAGAAAGAAGAGGGCAATGGTGATCCCTCCCAGAGCCAGTACAGCACAGAAGCGTGCAGGCAGCACAGGGTCATCTATATCTCTCTATTGCTCATCTGCCTGTTTCTGCTGCCAGCACTAGTCCTCTCTGGCTTACTCAGAGACACAATGGAAGCCAGAAAGGAGATGGTCATGTTCCTGGAGGGAGGTCAACTTGGCACTCTAGTTGGCAAGAGAATGTCTAATTTGTCGGACACAGTGGGAAGCCCCATTCAGGAGCCGCAGGAGAAAATGATTCCTAGAAGCTGCCTGAGCCCTAGATCTGTCCCTTTGGCATCCAGGGAGAGAGCAGAGGAGGAGGTGGAAGTTGTATCAGGGACCGGCCCGGATAGTAGGTCGGCAGCGCTGCTGCTCTCCTCTCCCCATCCGGACTCCCTAACAGTCAAAGGGCATCACAGCAGCTCGGACACGGAATCGGATTTTTACGAGGAGATTGAAGTGAGCTGCACCCCAGACTGCACTAGTGCCAATACCGACTACCAGCACAGCAAAGGTACCGGTCCCTCTTTTACATCCCAAAGTATACCTCACCAGCCCGTACCCAAGTGCTGTTCCCAGGGACGCTCAAAGCCTGCCTGCCTGCACTGGGTGTATGCAAATACTATAGGGATATTTATCGATTTATAGCACATATTTTTTGTTTACACATAAGCATATACACCATGCACACACACACACACATACACACACACACACACTATATATATATATATATATATATATATATATATATATATATATATATATATATATATATATAATTGGTTTATTTATTGACTTTTAGAAATGTAGAACAAATATTAAAGATTGTTTACCTCTTTTCGCATGGCAAAGGAATATTTTGGAAAACGTTGATATTTGCATAATGTACCATTATTTCAAGGCTGCTACTGTAATACACAGACATTGAGAAGCATGTTATGTTTCATTTTGCACTTAGTGATGGCACCTTTCAGTCTTTTGCTGGGGACAGAGCCCATGCTGATCACTACAGGGTGCTTAACACCTTTCTCTGTGTTCAAGATCAAAGATTGAGTTTAGGAAGCTCGTCTGGGACATTGTGTATAGGTGACCATAAAGACAATGAGATGGGGACTGGAGATTCCTCCTGCCAAGCTACGGCGGGGATGTTGCTTTACATGTCCCTTACAGATCCCAATGATCTTCTCACTTTCAGAGGTAACTGGCGCCAGCTCGGAAATTGTCTCTGGGATGTTAAAAAAACAAAACAAAAACAACAACTTTCGTTGACCAGCACAAAAGCCCAGGTTGCATTTGAAAGGACGCCAGTCACAGACAACCTCCCATACTCCAGGCATATCCTCTGTCCTTATAAACACTGGGCCACTAGTATATAATAGCGCTCATCAGCCTGGATATTAATAAATACATATCATTTTGTTCAGAATTGTTAGTTTTAAGTTCATTATCTTGACATACTAGTGCCAGTGAGCAGATCGTTAGGCACTGTTTCTTTGGTACTCTTTTGTAATATATTCCAATATAATGAATATCTATTTTCATTACAAGCCATCCTTTGTGTTTTCCATTATCTTTAATTTATCGACTAACCCATAGATTCTTGTAACTGACTGATTACCCTGACTGTGAAATTGGAACATGCACGCTAATTTAGGGGTTACGACCAATAATGGGCACTTGTGGTGCTGCTAAATTCACTGCAGATTTCTCGGTATGAATTAGGCTAGAGAATAGAGCTGTCATTGCTAGGCATTTGTATGTGTAGCACAATATCACAAACTGCAAACTGAAGCCCTCTTTCCAAAGGCCACTGCTCCTATCATATCGGTGCATTCTCAGGCTCGGATGTGACTTTATTTCTAAATACATCCATCTTGAAAATAATGTTGCTCCGAGATTTCGTTGTTACTCTGGCAGTATTATTATTTTTATTGCATTGGAGATAACAGATCTATACATATTGTTTGCCTTTGTAAAAGCATAGGGTTTTATTTAGGGGTTCATTTGGATAATTGATAGCAAAAAATTCATCCAAATGTTGCTACCAGGTCAGTGAGATCCAAACACCACAGCAAAACAGGGCAATTCTATGGCAAGCTAGAGAAATTATTAGTCTGTTTACCTAAAGTCCTATGTTAATCTTTCCTTTATGACACCCGGATTGAATGGTTTGGCTCTCTATGTTTTGGTTGTATTAAGGTGCTAGGTAAACAGACATAGCTGTGAAACGCGTCCTACGTTTGGCAAGATCCTGACTGTAGCATAATGTCCTGTGTTTGACTTCTGTGTGCAGGTCAGTGCTCAGAGGCTATGGGTGGCAGCCCCGTGAATGGGAGCGATTCATCAAAGGGAAGTGGCGGATCTCAAAGCTCTCTCTCCTGTACTGCGGACCAGATGCGCAGATACAGGACAGCCTTCACCAGGGAACAGATAGCACGTCTGGAGAAGGAATTCTACCGGGAAAACTACGTATCGAGGCCTAGGAGATGTGAACTAGCTGCAGCCCTTAACCTTCCAGAAACCACGATTAAGGTATTGCACACATAACGCTTTAATCAGTGGCCACATTGCATCTATGGCATGTGATGGCAGATAGATCGATACACTGCTTTATTATACTCCATTTGTACTGTTTACATCTCTCTTAATTTTGTAGACATTATCTGGGGGGTAACCAAAAATAATAATGCATCTTCCTAATTATTGATAAATTCATAAGGCACTGATCATACCTGTAGTAGAGTCTTTGATTACATTTAGATGATTGAGATTTGAACTGATGCACACAATAGAGGTGGTGCCAAAATCTCAACGTGCTGAGTTATAATGGGCGCTCATGTCTATAACGTTTTCTTTACACTAAACTGGTCCTTTCTTTACTCCCAGGTGTGGTTTCAGAACAGAAGGATGAAGGACAAGCGGCAGCGTTTGGCAATGACTTGGCCCCACCCTGCAGACCCAGCGTTTTATACCTATATGATGAGCCACGCAGCAGCCACTGGCAATCTACCTTATCCTTTCCCATCTCACCTACCTCTTCCTTACTATTCTCACATGGGTATTGGTACTACTTCAGCCTCAGCTGCCACTCCCTTCAGCTCCCCATTAAGGCCACTGGACACCTTCAGAGTCCTTTCTCATCCTTACCCCAGGCCAGAACTGTTATGTGCATTTAGACATCCGTCCATTTACGCCACACCTGCCCATGGACTTGGTGCTGGGGGCAACCCTTGCTCCTGCTTGGCATGTCACTCCAGCTCTCCTAATGGACTGGCACAAAGGCCCGCAGGTTCTGACTTTAACTGCTCGCCGTCATCGAGATCAGATTCCTTCCTGACTTTCACACCTTCAGTCCTGAGTAAAAGCTCTGTCCCTCTAGACCAGAGAGAAGAAGTTCCACTGACCAGATAAAGGCCTTTACCCTTTACATGCACCCACCCTCTCCCACGTGACAAAGCTATCTGCCAAGTCTAATTGTTAATATGCACCTAATCAGGAGATGGCATTACAGAACTGATCAGGTCATCACAAGCTTTCTTCTCCAGATCAATGAATTAACTATGGAAGTAACTCATTATCTCTCAGAAGACAAAATGGACTACTTTTAAATAATGATCATTTTATAGGCATTACCACAGTTTTGTTTATTTTATGAGAGTGTCGGTGACAAAATGGAGGACAAATGTAGATTTAGAAATACCAGTCTGGAATACTTGAATGTCATTTTAACACAGAACAAAAAAAAAAGGTCATTTAGAAATGATTTTTATTCCAAATGTATATGAAATGAAATGCTTTTCTTTTCTACGCCACATCAGATCACAGTATTATAATATTGCAATTACATTCTACAGTGTAACTAACTTTGTACAAAACCACACTATCTGCCACGTTCTGTGGATGGGTCTTTTTTTAATCGAAATGGCATAGTCTATATATTTCCTGTTCACTTTTTTATATTTTTTTATTATTTTTGGTAGGATCAAACACTGGGCTGTGGGATAAATCTGAGCTGTGTGGTGAATTAGAATATTTGTACGTGAAATGCCAGTGGTCATACTCAGCTGCTGAAAAGTAGGCACACTGATTAAATTATCAAGTGATGTATATGTAAGGAGGATTTTTTGAATGTATAATAATTTTCTCAAAGTGCAAACCTTCTGCCAGATCTTAACAAGCCGCACAGGGAAAGGATTAGGTAGCCAGATCTCTACAGACAGCCATCTCTTTCTGCAAATTAGTGCACACGCAGTAGACTGCTAGTATTCCCAATCTACTATGCCTGTGTGCAAATATTCTTTCATTCACTTTGCTGGGTTTTTGGCTTTTTCGTTTATTTTTTTTGACATATATTATTTTCGTCCATACTTGATTTTCAGGGATTTGTAGTTTACATTTGAATTGTTTTAAGTTATTTATATTTGCTTTTGTTGCACATGTAGGGCTGCGATGAAAATGTCCACCTTGAGTTCTGTCTAATGCTAGACTTTATTTTAAATATTTTCAGAACTGGGTTTGATATTTCTTTGCAATGAATGTCTTTTGTGAAGATGATTTAACACCGTCCAGAATAATAATAATAATACCCTAATAAAACACTGTTACAATAATCTGTTAAAAAAATCGCAATAAAATAATCGCAAGGACATATTATAACAACTTCTCTCACAGAATTTACTGGTGTTAATTGGTATCTATTCCAAAGTTTATGGTGGGAAACACGATCGATTTTCACACGACTTTTAGAAGATTTTTATTTCACTTGACATATTTCATGCATCTTATCGTCCATTGTTTTATTTTGAGATTCAAAAATAGGTTGCAATGTTACTTTGTCTGAACTAATTTTTACAACACTTTAGTAAAAAAAGTATCAATATGAGAAACATACAAGTAATATATTGAGTGGCCATCCAAGTGAAAATCTGAATATTATTTCTAATAACATGGACATGTTGCATCTTTATATTGACTCATTGGGAGTAGTTGGGTTGGTTCATATTCTGCAAACATCAAAGATCATTTCAGAACCTATAACTTCATAACAGCAATGCTACACCTGTGACATTAAACGATATTTGTTTTATTATAGCTAAATAGCTCATGGCAGATAAATAGGCTTGTTGCAGGCAGCTGAAATGCCCACAGCACTTCAGTTTAACAAGGAGGTAAATGAGATGTCTGAAGTAATATTACAAGATATCTAAGATCAATGATAAGACCAGTGTCCAATCAGCAGTCTTTAATTGACTCTACTTCCTGGGTAATAGTTCCAGAGACATCAAACAGAAACTAAGCATGATAGAATATTTTTTGTAAAGAACCTATAGCACCCAAAGAATAGCTACTTGCTTTCAATATTAACATGGCCAACAGAACATTCACAATTCTGAATGACATGCCACCAATATCGAGAACATAATATGGCAGCAATATATGATACTTATTATTTCTAAATAAATACACGATATTGCTTAGTTGAATTCTACATTGTGCCTATATATGAAGAATAACCGGAATTAGGATCATATACTAAGGTCATATTTAGGTGCAAATTGTAATAGACCATAGAAACCAATCAGCAATTCGTTTCCATTTGTCTAATGCAAGTGCAAGAGAAAGCAACAAAATAAACACCTAAATATCTGATTTGTAGTTTAACATTAGTGCCAATTTGTTACTAAATGCAATGTTATTAAATAATCGTAGGTGTGTTATTTTGATTTCTGCAAGGATGAGGAGAATCTAGCTAAGTCTCTGTAGTTCCCCAAGGATCCTGTGTTCATACAAGCCAAAGTGAGCCCAGTCACAGCCAGCCCCCTGGTTGTTAGCATGTGATTGATTACCTTATTAAAGCGTGTTCTTGTAAGTGTGACCAAACCGATTGAAAACTACATGTTTAGAATAAAGCTGCATGCTAACAGCCGAGTAAAAAGGGGGGGGGGGGGGAGGATATGAATAGCTGGTTAATAATTTATCATCCCAATGGAGATCTGGTTAACTAATTTTACACGGTGTACAGGACCATTGCTTGATACAATCGGTCAAGGCTTCATCTGCTCTTCGACTTCATGTCACTGTACAGGATAAATCCACTAGTTAGCTCGGTGTGCAATCACTGGAATTGTGGCAAGTACTGCTAAGGAGTTATACAAACAGCCTTGTAGAATAAGCATTGTGCACTCTATCGCCATCAGTATGATCCCTTATACCACTCAGCTTCTCATCTCTGGGTCTCTTCACATACCTGACAGTCCTTTTGTTTTCAATTATTCTTGTGCTCGATTTGTTACATTATTTTACTCAAGTTGAGCAGTCACTCTAAATACACGCTACCATATGTCAGCCTGCTCACCAGCTTGCCAACTACAATGGTTTAATGAACAAACCCTGGACCTTTGTTCCAGAAACATGTCCTCGCCTATTCAGTCACAAGCTAAACGTGTTAATCGTTTCATAATGCGACCCATGGTTTGAGGTCAAGAGGGCGGCGATATCACATACTGTTAAATAAGTGACTCAACACTGCGGTGCAAAATAATAGTGGCAGAATAAATATTGACACCTTCTCCAAGACGGGCACCTTTTTTAACTAACGAATCCATCTTTTATTTGGTAATTCACTTGCAATTCTTCAATTATGTACCAGTCATTTAAGTGTATAACATAATAAAAAAATCCCTATAAAAATCGCATTAGAAGTAGCCAATCTCATTATCTTCACCTGAAACCACCGGTGAGCATAAATATCAAGAGAGAAATTTAGTTTTTTAAAAATAACTCACAAAATGTAACCCATTCCCACTGGGTTCACAAACAAATAACAAAAGAACAAAAAACATTCTCGGTACAAGGTGTTATGAAAATCAAGTTCAAGGTTCTACATTTCAGTACTCTATGTAGTCTACCAAATCACTGATAAAGGAAAGATTGTTACATATTTAGAAACAAAGTTGTTTCAGTTATTGCACTGCAGTATCTTTTTTCTGCGTTCTGTTTATTGAAAATGTTTTTACAAACTTGTCTGTTATATGCGGTGATGTCAATTCTGCTGCAATATTTTGTGTAAACGGTTAGAATCCAAAGCTGATAGATGTTTAATGAAATAGACCCGCTTTCCAGAGGGTGTTTTGTTAAGTGGTTTTAAATCAATGTGAAATAAGAACATTGCATAAATATTTAAGTCAACGCTCTGAACCAAAGCGTTTAGAAAAAAATAAATCTGCTTATTAATCGTAGTTGGGTAGTTGAAAAACAGACCATATTAGCGTCTTCTTTAAACTCATTTTAATCCTGCTCTGTTTCAGCAGAATAAGGAGTGTGAATGGACCAATCACTACATAATGATGATGAATGGGGAATTAATTCACATACAAGCAAGGCAATTTAGGCCTTCATCTGTTTAAATAGCCTCCCCAAATTATTCGCAATTGCAGGTCACAGATTTAATCAATTGTCCAATCTTGTGAAAGTCATATCCTTACATCTCAATCTGGATTATTTATAGAGCAGGAGAGAGGAGTGAAAGGTATTGTGTTAACAGGGACAATTACTTACAGGAGACGGAGCTTCAAATGGGAAACAAATGTCTTGCTCGGCAGTAAATGATGAAAAGAGTCAATGTTCATCTTGCTCAAACAGTGTAAAATAATTCTCTGGGTTCAACGTAGTCATATAAAAGCCGGATTACTTATTTTATTTGCTAAGGAGTCGTTCTTAAAATTTACTAAACATCCTTTTTAGAGCACTGAAAGGTACAAAAGTGTTGGCTGCAAAAATACAGAAATTCTGTGTGGGCTGCAAAGTCACACAACTTGTCATGTGTTCTAGGCGACAGCGATACAAAACCACCTATGTGTGCGTATGTGTTTTATTAAATAGCTAATTTAAAATATATAACGACCCAGTAATCTCATTGTATCATTGTATGTCTATATGATAATTGTCCATCTCACCATAGGTACAATGTAGTATATTCTGATCACCTTACACCTGCGTAATTAAACCGGTAAAATATTTCCATTCATTCTGAATACAAAATAGTAATTATAATGTATCGCTGCAGACTTTTGTGTGTAGACGGGTTAAATTGAATTTATTTTTCAGGGGCCTACTATCATGATATCTAAGCAGTAGCTGAACGAAATATATGTCAGCATTTCGAACTATTAAACAATGATCATATTCTGCAGCTTCAGAAAGGTTAAATATAGAAGCCCCAATTGTGTAATTGGAGATGTTTCATTACATATCTGTTAGGGCATGTTGCGTTTTCATGATATATACTTTGCTGTTTTTCACATTCTCCAGTTTATCATTATTCAGATATTTCAGAAAGGAAAATCGAAGCTGCCATCAAATGGATTTAAAATTTGCTAATTCACGTGTCCGGATAATCATTTAGAATGATCACTCTAAACTGTGTCACAAATTAACACATTTTCTCATCAAGTAGATTCTATGCTTAATGACTGTTATTTTGTACTATCTACCTATCAAAATGTTTTTTCGCTTTGAGAGCGAAAGGTGAGTAAAAGATTTCTGAATCTCAAAGGAGCCAGTCTCACGAGCGACTTTGATGTATGGCTGTCCAATTAGTGCTTGTAATTGGTGTCCCATGGGATGCACAGAACCAGACCCGGAGCATAGAAAATCCACTGATAAATCTGCAAGGTAAATCAGTAGCTCATCACCAGTGCATTGCACATACACACTGAAACAAACAAGACATTTCTCCAATATTGTCTTAAAATGAAATACACCAGTACACTTATATTCCATCCAGCAACTGGATTATTTCTTCTTCATACACTATCTACCTGCAGCCAATCTACAAAGGCAACAGGGATGGGCTAACCATTTTTCTGCTATCCAATTCCATTTATGGTTCTATACCAACATCATTTTTCTTTTTAGTACACTAAAAATTTAACTATACATATTATCACTTCATTCAGTATCAGAACTATCACAAATAGCTAAGTTATTAATACAGGCAATGAAAGGAAAAATGATTCCATGAAAGATACTGCCCCTTCCCCAAATTGTCTGCCTTTGGGTGCTTGAACATGTGCCCTTCAGAGCCAAGCTCAGTGCTGCATATATTAGATTAAATTGAGCTAAATATAGTTTTCATAGATCCCTATGGGTGAATACACTGATAATACTCACACCACTTTTATCAAATGCCAGACAGGAAAATAATAGGACAAGTATGTTTCAATGACCGTCACAATTTGGATAAAAATGCCTAAAATATTGCTGATGCATTCCTCTACAGTGATGTATGATAATTAATAATCCCACATTCCAGTCCACACACACCATGAGCCCATGTCAAATCATCTGTGCATACCTACCATAAGGGTTTGTAGT
Organism: Mixophyes fleayi; assembly: GCF_038048845.1. NCBI lineage: Eukaryota > Metazoa > Chordata > Amphibia > Anura > Limnodynastidae > Mixophyes > Mixophyes fleayi. The sequence goes on from NC_134406.1 coordinate 59,903,755, forward strand.
CACTGGCAACACCACCCATGATGCATTGCCCATCGCTGCATTCCACCAATGGTGAACACTGCTTAAGTGGATCTCAAAAAAATGATTTATTGATAATAGTGAAGAACATATTTTTGCATCTCAAATTATTTTTTCTAAATGGCAAACAAATGCAGCTTAATTAAATTTTGTTCCATCTGGTGGAGCCAGCACAGGCCAATACTCTTATGCATGCATACCCTAAAACAACTGCCTTATTAAAGAACCAATCTGGACTGAAACCATAAACATATTCTCACCACTGACCTTGTTTTAAAGACCAAGGTTTGTAAAGTTCATGAACAATCACAGTCCATCCTATTCTCCACATATATTTGTAGAAAAAAAACAAACAAGAACAAAATACTGTACTTTCCTATGCTTATGTTGAACTTTGTAGAGGGATTAAATATGATAGAAATAAAATGGCTATATGTTCAGCCAGGCAGAGTTTGAGAAGATACAGATTTTACACAGTTTACAATATGTATTGAAAAAGTACATTAGACCTGCATTTATTAGAAAGATATCATCGGAATTCATTCTGTTAACACGTTGAGTAAAATATAACTGAACTTTGCTATGTTTAAATATAAAACCTGTCATAGTTTTGATTATATTTAGTGTTTTAGTGATTATGCCCCTATTCCCTTTAAATAAAAATATTAAGCTCACTGCCGTGAAGAGATGGTCATCCTTGACAATGTCATCTCACTTCAATAGTGTAAAGTTTGGTAACTACAGTTTGGATTCATTATATTGTGTTCACATATAACACATGTTCTTTTCTGGAAATAAAGGACATTATTTTTCTAATACAACACTTAATAGTACCAAAAAAAATGTAAAGTGAGCTTATCTGTTATACGGCGATGATCCAATTTAAACGCATGACTGTTTCATGGAGAGTGGTAGAAATTGATTTTAGTTTAAAATTAAACTAGCTGTAAGCAGCCTCCAATACATAGATAGAAATGGCAATTAAAATGCAGTAACACACTGACAGCGGTGTAATTAACAGAATGATGTATCTAAGTCAGTAATGTATGAATCACATCCCACCTGGATGCAAGGGGTTAAACAGTTTGTTCTCTGTAAAGGTTTTTCCAGTGTGGCTCACACAGAGAAGCATTATGCTCAGCCAGCACAAAATCTGTAGGAAGAAACTGAATGTATAATTAAATGTATATGACATGCATTTGTATGCAAAGCTCTTAGGCCCTCGATACAGCACTTTGTAATAAAATATGGAATAGCATGCGGAAAAATGCATAATGCTGCCTGAGTACACAGTATGGTTCGCAAAAGCCCTAATATATCAAATAGGACACTCATGGGAGGTCATTTATCAGCAAAAAGGTAGTCCAACATAAAGAGATGGCAAACGCAAATAACACTTTGCGCTGTTGTGTACTGATTTATTTGAATCTATCTATCTATCTATCTATCTATCTATCTATCTATCTATCTATCTATCTATCTATCTATCCATCTATCATTGTTTATATAGAGCCTACATATTACAAATGGACTGAGAACTATTTATTCATCACCCACTTCTCACAGTACTTTATAATCCTTGGCCCAGTCTAAGTATATGCACCAGAGCATTAGTGTATTATGTGTATTGTAATTTCATGTTATTCTGTTCACTTTGCTCTTGCTGTTGCCTGCCCTATTGTATGTATTGGACATAAAAAGACTGTTGCCATATTGTGTGAAAATAGCAGGGCAGCAAAAGCCATATTGTATGACAGGATACAAAGTTGTGTTAGCTAAAGCTGGGTACACACTACAGGGTTTTTGTCCAATAATCGGCTCAACCAACCGACATACGACCACTCGTTTGAAAGTCGGGTCAGTGTGTATAGTGACACGATGGTCGAAAGTCTGCCCAAATGGACGATTGTCCCCTCATTTGGTTGATCGTACCATTCAATATTTTCATTCCAATCTCCTTTCCGTTGTGTAGTGTGTATAAACTTCCGACCGATCCACGACAATCCTCCGATACTTCCTCGACCTGGGGGCGTGTGTATGTAAATTTGTGATGCCTCTACCAGTCCTACGTGGTGTGGTATCCGCACATCACTGACTTGTGTTTTGTATACATGCGTATTGCACCTGTCTGGCTGCAGACCATTACAATTGTTTAAAGCACGTGTGTTATTACCCTTTGTATCTATGTTGGGAATCTATTCATATTTACCCTTTATAAACTTATACCTTTATAAACTATTAAACTTATAAAGTCATATTAGCCTTTATTAACTAATATTTGTAAAATTCCCAGAACAGTTTTATTGCAGGAAAAAAAGTACAACATTTTTTTATTGCAGAATATGACAAGTGAAAAAAATAGTATTACACTTTATGGTTTGTGGCAGAACAGTTCCAAACAGCATACACATTTCAACAAATTTTTTCTCAAGGTTTTAATTTTTTTCTGATGTTGCTTGGGTTTCTATCCCCTTTGATTTCTTTACCTACGAAACAAGGAAATAAAAAATGTTTACCATTAAACTTCTATATCTGTAATTTATATCCAAAACCAGAAATACTCTCATTTGCTCACCTTGCACACTGCTCGAGATCAGTTTATGTTGTGGTCCCTCTGGCACAATTGCAATAATAGCAGGCTTAACCTCCATATTATCTGGAAAACAGGCGCCATTTTGATTAATTATAATGGTACAGGTATGTGCCCAAAGCATTTAGTTGTCTACACATGTTCACTGAAATACCTTTGTGTATAACTTCTTTCATATCTAGGTATTCAACATCATTTTTTTTTGTTTGATAACAGGTGTTACAACATTTTTTGGCCCTTCCAGCACCATCTCTGACTCAGTCTCCGTCTCCATAGCCGCAACCCCCACAGACACCTTCTCCTCACCTGCAACCCCCACTGACACCTTCTCCTCACTCGCCATCTTCCCATGCTCCTGACAGGCTCCTGTCATTTTATACACTCAGACATGGGCGTTCGTTTCTGCTGTGGATCAATCAGCGATGATGCCCGCAGAGAATGGAGCAATCCATTACATACAAAGGGATTTTATTATTAGGGAATAATTATTGCATTGCACTTTACCAGTTAAATGTTTTTTTCTAAATTTTATGTATGGTAATAAACTTGTATTTTATAGGAAAAGAATGAAGAGACAGTTTTGCCTTCTCTTTTTATGAGGCTTTGGGTGTTAACTATAGAGAAAGCTCTGCCCCTTTATGCCAATGTCTTTGGTATATCGTTACATCCCCCGCAAATGATGCTTCAGTGTGTACAAAATTAAAATTATTGCTCATGACAACATGGCTGTAAAAAGTCGCTAAAGGGACGGCTGCTCTTCCCTTTATCGTCTAAAACAAGGCTATTGTGTATGCAGTCCATGGACAGAGCGATCGGACCATCGATCGGATGTAAAATCGATCGGCATAAAAAGTTGGTGGAAAATTCTGTAGTGTATACCCAGCTTATGGTAGTTGAGTTAGCTAAGGTAATTACCATTTGTCTCAAATGTCCATTGTTTTGAGGTGTGGCATACATCTGGGCTGTTAGTAATCAGAACAATGTCTGAGTGACTAGTAATATAGCTACCTGGCAGCCCAAGTTAGTTCTCTAGGTCAAAAGGTTATCTAGGAGGTAATTAGGCTAAAACTTCCAGATTATGTGCAATGTGTATCCACAATACAATACTGGCTGAAATAGCATTGGAAAATGTATTAATTGTCATCATCATCATCATCAACATTTATTTATATAGCGCCAGAAAATTACGTAGTGCTTTACAATTGGGAATAAACATTTATACGGCAATACTGGGTAATACATACAGACAGAGAGGTAAGAGGGCCCTGCTCGCAAGCTTACAATCTATGGGACAATGGGAGTTTGAAACACAGGGGCAAGTACTACATCATATTGCACATTGGACCAGCTAGAATACGAAGGTAAAAAGTAAGGCAGAAGTGCTAACCACTACGCCACCGTACTGTTATCAACAGAAACAGAAATGTCAGGCTGGAAGCTTTTTGTTTTTTTGGTGGGAATATTATTAATTCAGTTTTTGAAAGTTTGAGTTTGAGTTGGCGAGAAGACATCCAAGATGAAATGGCAGAAAGACAGTCAGTAATGCGGGTCAACACAGATGATGAAAGATCAGGAGAGGATAGATAGATTTGTGTATCATCCACACAGAGTTGATACTGAAATCCAAAGGAGCTTATTAGTTTTCCAAGAGAAGTGGTGTAGATAGAGAATAGCAGAGGACCTAGGACTGAACCTTGTGGTACTCCAACTGATAAAGGAAGGGGCGCAGTGGTGGATCCAGAGAAATTAACACTGAAAGAGCGATTAGATAGGTAGGATGAGAACCAGGATAGGAGAGTGCCTTCAAGACCTAGGGATTGTAGCGTTTGTATGAGGAGAGAGTGGTCAACAGTGTCAAATGCAGCATAGAGATCCAGGAGAATTAGAAGAGAGTAATGGCCTTCCCTTTTTGTTGTGATCAAATCATTAACAACCTTGGTCAGCACAGTCTCTGTGGAGTGTTGAGAGTGAAAGCCTGACTGAAAAGAATCCAGTAGGTTGTTTGTTGTAAGAAAGTGTGTGAGGCGAGTGTAGGCAATTCTCTCGAGAAGCTTGGAGGGGCATAGGAGCTGAGAGATGGGGCAGTAATTTGAGATAGAGTTTGGGTCAGAATTTTGCTTTTTTAAAATGGGAGTAATTACTGCATGCTTGAATATGTATGGAAAATACTAGTAGAGAGAGATAGATAACAGATTTTAGTTAGAGGTGGAATAAGCACAGGAGACAGGGACCTACCAATTGGTGCTGCTGGAGGAAACCCTAGCAGGACAGTGTCTGTGTGAGTCAGAAGCCTAGGCTGGACGACATAGTAACTGTCTAGCTAAATGGTAGCAGTAATACTGCGGGAGGATAAGACTCTGAAGGATACTGAGATTGTTACTTTGGAGCGCTGACTGCAAGAGGCTGCTGGAGGGTACACTCTACCAATTACCCTGTACCTTGTGAATGTCTTATGGTGTTGTGCTGTCTTAATAAAGCCCTGTTTTGGTTATATTCTGGTTTACCCGAGTGAGTTGAATCCCACAGAGGGTAACCACCGTCCCATCTAAGGGTGGTTTCCTCACAGTACTGTACAGAGTATATTGAATCAGTCACATCAGTCCCTGCCTCATTGGAGTTTATAATCTATATTCACTACTACACAGATACACACACACACACACACACACACACACACACACACACCCTACCACACAGATACACACACACCCTATCACACAGACACACACACACACACACACACACACACACACACACACACACAAACCCTATCACACAGATACACACACACACACACACACACACACACAACCTAGTAACTGTATGTTTGTGAATAGTGGGAGGAAATGGGAGCACCTGAAGAATATCTAAGCATCAGTCTACATAAGATGCATTTGCATCAACACTCCTCCTCCGTTCCCCGTTCTACCTCTTCAAACGAAAGGGGTGCTAGCGGTCATTAGTGCAAGATGCGACTCAGTCGTCATATGACTGCAACTGTAACTAGTGTGTTGTGTGCACGCGCATTAGTAGAATACATACCGCACTTTGCATCCAACCCTACATGATCTCATAAAATCATAACAACTAATTAGCATTGAGCTTTTGTTCTGTCTACAGCAAGTTAGGAAATGGAAGCAAATGTTTTATTGGTTACTTTGCATCTTTCAGCAATGTTGGTAAATACCCATAATGAAGCTTTGCAGTGAAAGTCTTCACTGCTTGATATATGAGGATACTGGCATATTATAGCCTGAGACCACCCACATCTTCTCCTTATTTATATTTCAGTACCTGGAGAGGCAGGATTTGTAAATTAGGAATCCTGGATTTCCCCATATTTAACACAACCCCTGGTTGGCTCCCTCCACATATTTAGGAGAAAATATGAAACTGATCATTGCCAAAGTTTCCTTTGTAACACTGCACATTTTAGACAATCTATAGAATTTAGCTATTTATGATGGTATCTATTTTGGATTGAGAGCTGGGAGTGTTAAGGTACTTCTTCTTTCAATTATCAACGTCCTTCAGCTTGTCTGTGATTTATTATAAACAAGTTAACTGGCCGTCCAGTAATCAAGACACACACAAGTATATCCTTCTAAGATTCAGACCTAAGGTTATTTATTTTGAATCACCTTTTTATAGAACTTATTGCGTCACTACATTAATTATTCCTCCCAAGTCTTTTAAGAATATAGCATACGTTGCTGCTAGCTACAGCATAACATATAACATATTCAACAACGCCCCCAGTCCTTATTTGGATATCAGTAGTTTTCTTTCTCCCATGAACAGTCACGAGTTGAATTTCTTTATCTGTATGCATCAGTTCCCAGCTTGCGATGCTGTGGTGGGGGGACAACCAAATTCCATCCTTCACTGATACTAGCAAGGCCACAGCTGTAAATTGGTTCTTAGAACATCAACTGATTTGTTTGTTAAGGTTACACAACTCAAAGTGTTTTATTTATATTATTACCACCATTCTGCCTTATAGGCCTCCCACCATACAGTCTTGTCTTTCCCCATATATTCTATTATATGATATTGAGTGAGATAGACCCTTTTATATGGAGAAAGGAAGATTATATTTAATGTACATAATCTGGACCTGTATATGAACAATTTCTTGTTAAGACTGGGGTGAATAAACTTGAAATAGATGGAAGAAATCATATACTACTCGCTCAGCCCTTATGCTGTCCTACACCAACCTTTAACAGCATATACTGTTTTGATCCCTAATGTAGGCAAGTGACTGCCCTTCCCATACCAAAAAGTAAAACTACATCTGGTGCTTGGAATAAGGAAATCTACATGATGTCCTTCAACTAGTACCTGCATGTCATTTTACAACAATGTATATTTTAATAGCATGAAGAAATGTAGTTTGACATTTCTGCAAAAAGCTCTCAGGCAGCAATAAGAGACCTGCTGGCATATTATTGTCACTAGTGCACGTAAGGAAGAGAGTTGTATTAGTAGCTACAGATATTCAAAAATAAGAAGTCAAGATAAATACATATTTAAGGTATTCCTTTTAAATTGCTTCAGATAAATAAAATACCATTGGGATATTTATTAACAGATTCTTATATAGCGCCTACATGTTATGTAGTGGTTTATAGAGAATATTTAATCATTTATATACATCCCTGCCTCATTAAGGCTTACAATCTATATTCCCTAACACACAGACACACTAGGGTTAATGTTGATAGAAGCCAATTAACTTACCAGTATGTCTTTGGACTGTGACAGGAGATCAGAACTCTTGGAGGAAACCCCCGTGCACACGGGGAGAACATACAAACTACACACAGATAAGGCCTTGGTTGGAATCAAACCCATGATCCCAGCACTGAGGTATAGCAGTGCTAACTATAGTGCCATCATGGGATGAGGACTAAACAAGGTGTACAACATGTCAAATGGGGATAATGGTCCATGTGAAATACAAAGTTACCCACAGTTGTTACAAAGTAGCAGGTGGCAGAATTTTTCTCATCCCTCAGATGCTCAGTTTGTTTGGAATCTGGTGAGGTTACAGCATCCTGCAGAATTCTATTGCATCTTTTGAAATCATTCCAAGACGTTCCTCGCTTTGTGGCAGAGAGCATCATCTTGCAGAAATTGTCATTCACAGATGGGTATTGTCAGTTTCGGACCATAATAAGATCAAACACAGTGCTTCAATTATGACTTTGATAAAGGAAAAATTAAGCTTGATTAATATATTGCTGCACTTTTCCACAAGTAAAAAAAGTTACAGAATGGATTATACAGAGCTGCAAATGTTCTGGTTAGTGGTACTACAAGAAAATATGAATGTGGAGCAAGACCCATGCAATCAGGATGGAAGAAACCATGGCAGTAACAATCCACCGTGACAATGACAACAATGTTCAGGTGATCTTTAGAATTCAAAGATTGCTCTAACCATACTAAGGAACCCAAAGTGAGCTATGAAAACATCCCACCGTTGCACTGCCATCAGCATGAAACAGCAGGAACCAGAATTCTTTTTGCTAAAGGTCTGTTTCCAAACACAATGTCAACATCGGATGGATGTTTGTCTAGTCTTGATAAGCCCACAAAGCTGTCATGTGTGAAAACCCAGGTATGTAGCTGTTCCTGACACTCATGCTCATGCCATTCACAACCATACTGCGTTTATAAATGATCTGTCTTTTCTGCTTGACCTATGAATTGCACACACACAAAAAGTCCATTGTACCCGCCTTTCACAAGGTTCTGGACAATCATTTTATTATATAATAATTAGTGCTTTGTCTAATTTTCATGTGTAAAAATAAACAGTTTTTCTGTTGTTCCCATGTTGGCTACATACTGTCCTCCTAGGGCAGTTTACTCCTACATCACAGCTTCCCCTGTCTTACTATAACATTCAGAGCCTCATTTAGAGTTGGACACAATGTGCATCTAAGACATATAGGAGAGGGAGTGTGCTGCAGCTTGGTAGGGTATTACAAATAGCATGCAAACCCAGTTGCATCCTACTCGTAATACCCTACCGAGTAGCGAGCGGTTCCTGCAGCTAGCTAACTAATTTGTGCCGCACAGTTTTAGCCCTTTTTTGACGTGTGATGCGTCTCCGTCTCACTGTGTCTAGGATTTACTTACAGGCTCACGCCTTCACAATTCCACGTTATGCCCTTTCTCTCATAGTGAGGCGCAAGCTGTCGCAACTTTAAATTGTGTCCAAGATGCAGGCAGATATGGTGCTTGCTGCACATGCGTGATAGTGTTTTTTTGACCGATGCGCCTAAAACTGACTTTGCGTCCGACTCTAAATGAAGCCCTCACTGTGTGTACAAGACAATGGATTGTGCGGTATGATAAGCACAGAAAGGGCACCAGCTCAACTAAATTCCAAATATTAAAATGGAACATATGGAGAAACTAGTAACTACAGAAATTTGTCTGGACTGAGTTATGATGTTATTTTATTTTATACGGGTGAAATTTGGGCATTGCTACATTGTTTGTATAATTAAAGTAGATGTCCTCTATTTTTTTCTGCTAAAGTTCATATTCTCCAGTTCATAATAGGATGATAGACAATAATTGACTATTCATTTTTCTGCTCTGATATGGTTGAAAACAACTTTAGACTAGTTTATTCCTATCCATTATAAATACATTACTCATGTGATAAAAGGACTAAGCAAAGCACATTAAAACAGAACAAATAGCTATCAATGCTGTAGTCCATACACCTATGTGTTAAATGTTATCTGTGTGCATAAGAATTCAAAACACAGAACATACTCTTACCAGAAACAATGCATATTAACAACACAATAGATTGCATTAGGAATACACATTAGAAATCATGTAGAAAAGGGTTAAAATGCACAAATGTACTGCATATACTGTATGTTTACTTTCATGCGGCTTTCTAACATTTTCCCAGGCGGTATGTGTGAATGAGGCCTGGCACTTATAATCTTCTCTGCAGCTGTAAGGATTTACTATTGCAGAGGGCGGCATCATAATTAAAACTGTGAAAAACTTTCAGTAGTCTTGGTTGCATGCGAAGTTCTACTGTAGTTAAAAGGGAGGGAAGAGTATGTGAGAGACCAGAATACTGAATTGATACATCAGCTGCAATTTCCAGTCTACAAGCACAGTAGATAGGTTTGAAACAATGTTACTAAATGCTTCTTTTCCTACCAGACAGCAGCATATGTGTAAAGTTACCGTTTAAGGTTTTGCAATAGTTTAATTTCTGCATGAGAATTGAATTTACACAATTCTCTGACTTTCACAAGACTGCAACCCCCACCCCCCCCTCAGAAAATAAAAGGGTTTTAAAAGGGAATCTAAACACAACTTGATGTTAGGATTATTGCAATTATTACATTTATTATTATTACTTTATTTAATTATTTTATTATTTATTTATTTAGTTTCTCCATATACACCATTGCACATTTAGGGATCAGTATATGCATTGGGTAATGCTAATCCATCAGATTTCTCATTCTTTGAATGAACCTTTGTCAGGATTTTTTCTCAATTTGTTTCATTTTATGATATTGTGTTCGTGTAATCTCTTAAAACAACATTTAATTTCAAAACCTCTGTTCAACTATAAGTTTATAGGTATTACGATGATATATCACTTTATCCATTATATATGTACCTTAGGGTACTTATCTGGTCCAATTATTTATTACTACGGCCTCCATAGTCCAGAGGTGCCTGAAAGACAACCAACACATATGCTGATTGCTTCTATCAGGGTCGACTGCATGCAGCTCTTTGGCCATCCTCTTAGCCGTATCCATTCAGGGGGCTGCTTTACAGTATTAGGAGCAATCCCAAATTGTGGGATTCCCCAAAATTAAATTAATTAGTCAGTGCTGGTTAGTGCAAGGGACAGTTTCCGAAAGAAGGGTAATTTAATCTGTGCAAGCCATAAATAGGTAAAATATGAAGATAAAAAAATGGTCTTGCTATTGCAGCAGGATCAGCATAATACATATACACAACAAATCGAGAATTACAGGACCTGCTAATATCTAAGTGATGTCATGAGACAGAAAGAATCAATGGAATGATGTTGTTGCTCCAACTTTTTTTGGGATGCAAAATACATAAACTGAATCCCCAAATATAAATAACATTGGAAGAATCTCAAACTGTTCAGTATTGCTGAACTTACATATGTGACTGAGGTTGTATCCCTGGACACTTCATTTAGATCATACTTTCTATACTTGTTTATACTTGTTTAGAGAGAGACTCATATATATGCCCTACCGATCTATATCCCATTTATGTTCTCTTCTCTTTTAAGGATCAGTATCTTTAATATGAATGTTTCACAGTTACAGAGTACAATTATCAAGTATTATTATTATATATTAGTAGTATTATTAAGTATTATTCAGGTATCAGGTATGTGTATAATGTATGATCAGTACATTCTGGGGTTAGAATTAGATATTAGTCTATTTGCTCCGCAAAAGCATGAAACTTAAGTAGAATTTGTTACACTGGGCATGCACACAACTTGCATCTGTATTTTGAGTTGAGGCTATTTATAATTGCACGACCTGTGTTTGGAGAGGCGGGTCATGGGCATTCATGTGTAAGTTCAGTACAGAAGGGGCATGGAGATGCTTAGCAACCTTGGCCTCTAAAGGTGAGTCCGCTTCTCACTTACACTTATCCTTAAAATACACTGTCTATATTTGTGCGTCCCATAGGCCTGGTTCAAGGCAAATATATATGCATAGTAAGTATATTATGATTGCAGACACATTTTTGCAGCAAACATAACTATAGTTGCAATTTTATTATTAGGACTAAATCAGACCCTCTGCGTCTAATTTGCCTAGTGTGGAAACATCTTTGCCATAGGAAAACTGGCTTAATTACACATCTGGACCAGTTCGATTTTGCAGTAGTTCCAAGCCCTTCAAGGCTTTCCCAATCACTCCTGTTTAACTTTATTTATATTTTTTACCATGAATTTGAATTTTGCAGCAGTTTCATTACCCTTGTTAGAAATCTCTGAATATTGCTGCTTTTCTTCTACCCAGATACAGCCATTAAAAATGTTCTGTACCCTCTCTGGTGGCTTCACACTCTGGCTTCTGATAGACTAACTGCTGGGATCCCTGGTCCCGGTATGATGAAGGCCGATCAGCCAAATCACAGTGTGTTTGTTGCAGATCAAGCGCAAAGCCTACAAATGCCAAATACAGCTGATTGCAGATGGGGTAGATATATTTGGTTTAGCTTTTGCAGAAATCAATTGACAAGTGAATAAGTTGAATATAAACATGGAAAACGTGTAGAATGATATAACATCTAACGCTCAACCAAAAATCACAGCATCTCAAATGTATAATAAAAAGAACCCTAGAAGAAATATTATAATTGTATAAAAAAGAAAGTCATCATTGCATGCACACTAGGGCTTTTTAAAACCCAACAAAGTAATCTTGGCTTCTATGTTCAGGCTCTTTCATGAGTCTCGTGGACTTAGCACCTGATGTGGTTGGAATATTTAAAGCAAGTGATGCTCATGTAGACAAATATCCGCACACATGAAAAAGCTGATCCGGTTTGAGTATGCCCTTTACACATTTCTCTTTGTAATTTAATATTTTCACACCTACTCTCCAGCTTGGAGTAGTGGGCGGTATTCTGGGCTAAATAAAAACATATTTATGTAGCTTTATGTAGGTTTTATTTATTTCTTTTTTTACCTTACTTCACCTTAAGACAGAATTCTCTAGTACAAATCTCCCCATGGCCATATTAGTTGTGTTTGGCTCAAATCTGTTACTGAGTTCACTGGCAACATTAATCCAAAACACAGTGAACAGATGCTTCAGAGTTTATAAAACCTATCTGTTGAGAAGTCAGCCTTTTTAGAAGTAGTTGATGCAAAATAGCATATGTGCACCAAATTCCAATTGTTTCATTTCCACACTATATTGTCTAATTGTGTGACACAGAGATGGAAAACCTTTGGAACGTCTGTTGTTGCGGCTGAGCATCCTGGGGGAAGTAGTTTTATCGCAGCTGATTGTGTAAAAGCAAAATATATTTTTATTACACTATGCACAGGATGAAGTGTCCTTTTATTTTCAAATATTACACTGCAACAGAGTTGTACATATTCCTGTCTAGAGTGAATGCACAATGACTGTAATAATTCCCTGCTATCAAAGACACAATACATGGCTAGCTTCATGAACGCCAGGGAAGTGCCCATAAGCAATAATATGCTTCATATTCAGGAGGCTTTTAGCCCTTCAGAACTTGATCAGTTTGCACAAAATATATAGAAACTTGTATCCAAAGGATGTAGCCCACTCTATATATGGTTACTCCAACAGGTCAAACAAAGTTTATAATCACAACACAAAAAAAGATGCTACCAGTCTTTAACTATATGTCACTGTTGTTTTCAGAAATACAAAAGATGTTTCATATATTCTTCTACCATTAAAGATATATTGTTCCGTACTATCTCACTCAAAACAAGGAAAGATGTATATAGTGTAGTACTGAGTTATACCAATGGAGAAAGCGGTACTCTCCGGAAAACATAAAGAAAGTGGTATTTAGGTGACGTCAAATAACCAAGTCCCAATAGACCTTAGTTCATGCTCTTATTCAGTTATTACCATCAACCTCTCGTGAATTACTACAAGCAGATAATACAGTCACTATAATATAAATTGTATCTTCTCTTTCCTTCAGTATGTTCGAACACTCTTGAATATCCCTGTGGATAAATCCTAATTTGATGTCATACATAAAATGAGGAAGAAAGAGGACTTCTTATAGTGTAATAACCCTTTATAATATATCCCTACAGATATGAAAAAAAGGTTTGCTTCAGAACCAAGGTGTCATTTCACAGGAAACAGATATTAAATTGTGGCTAATTTCTTCCTGGGACTTCTCCTCTATACCTTGGCAGAGATCCTGTGGGGAGCAAACAAATTTATTTATCTGTGTATATTCCCCACCAACATGTATTTGTCAAAGCCTTTTACGTTTTGGTGATCTGCCAGTTTCATCATGAATAACTTGTTTTATTTATTTTACCTAGTTAGTGCATCCCAAAATTTTGAGACCAATTTAACTAATACTTCTTGGTATAGAAAAATATCAATTAACAGTACTTTATTCTAATTATAAGACCCAGGAACTTAGATGGAATGGTTAGTTGTAAAAGGTATTTATTTCAGATGATGTGTTACATTACATAAATTTATTTGTGCGAGGTGACCATCATTAAGTGTCTCATTCATGGATTCTTGCGCAAGTGTATCACATTTGCATGGAGGGCCTCATGTAGAGAAGGATGCAATTTCCATCTAAAACGCAGATGAAAATTGTTAAGCAGCTAAGCTATTGGCCACCACTATTATTTTGTAATTTACTCCATTCCCAGTTCTGCCTCTTCAGTCGTAAGGGCCGCAATTAACAGTAAGTGCAAGATGCGACTCAGTCAACATATGGCTTCAACCATAACTAGTGTCTTGTGGGTATGTGCAGAAGTACAAAAGCGTATTATACGCAGAAAATGCTGTTTGTATCCAACTCTGCATGAGCCTCAGAATGTGTAAGATGTGTGACATGGTCTCATCTTGCTTCAGAGGGGGTTAGGGAGGCTCTTATTTACATTTATTATTTTACAAACATTTTTGCAAGCTGCTTTTAGGTAAAGGTTAAGTAACATTGGATCTACAAGTTGTAGTGGAAGATCTGATTTGGGCTTCCTCTACACTGTAATAGTTGCCCATACCACACAGGCAATTCTGCTATTCCACCGCCATTGAAAATGGAAGTGCTTCACATTGTTTCACATGTCTTTCACATTCAGCACACTGTGGTCACTTTGACAGTGGCAGCCAATGATTGAGGCGCCCATTAGAACGCACAGTCAGCTTTCAGAGGTGATGGAAGAAATGGCAGATTAGTGTTATAGATCCACCAACCCTTGGATTCACCTGAAACTCGAGTCAAAGAGGAAGTCAATATTAAACAGAATCTTTAATTTAATTGCTCAACCTAGTACTTTGTAACCTTATCTTATAATTTTTTAACCTCACTTTATTTAGTTTATTTTTCATAATCAGGACAGTAAACAATATATACATTGAGACTTTTTTTTAATGTTGAGGTCATAATTTTGACATTAGAAGAAGAAAAAAGAAAAAAGGAAAAATAATAAATGTATACATTTGGGAGCACGTAAAATATACATAATATCCAACACAAGAATTATTTTACAGACTTTGACAGAGTGATATATTGATTTTGTAGAGCACGAGTTTTGCGAGAATATCTGTACGATACTACATTATCGGGGGGTGTTAAAGCAATTATAAGGTTGGAAGATATTTGATATCTGAAGATAATAACTAACAATATAATAAGTGTGCTTTTGCATAGCTACTAAATTACAAAATATAATAAGTATTAGAAATCAATATAAATGTATATGTATAAAAGTGTATTAGAATTACGGATGACACTGCATATGCTAGAAGCTGACATTCACAGCTTAACCAGCAATTTATTATCAAGATTGTATGTTCTAATTATTGTGCTGAGTTGTAATCCTATAGCAACCAGAGGGACTGCTTTGAGTATCTGATCTGGTTGGGCATTTCGATATGGACAAGGGGTGACACAATGAAAATAGCTTTCAGTATGCTAATACTCAAATGAAGCAAGACGAGTTATTCTTTGAATTTGAAATGGAATCAACCAATGAAGATCGAGCACCAGGGTGTAACTGATGCATCTGGACTATGAGAATAGAATGATTCTCCTTTAAGAGATGATATTTAGTGTTTTCTTAGAAATTGGAATATATGTGTTAGAATATCATGAATATGTAATTAGTTGTGTAACTTGTAACTCATAAATATCAAGTGTAAAGAATGGAGTGGAGAGCTTTTGGACTAAAGCCAAAAGAGATGTATACTCTCATTTTGCAAGATGGATGTTTTACTTGCTGTTATTAGTTATCTTTTAAATTGAAGTAAACCTTCATTACTTTAGACTATTCTGGACATTCAGTTATTTCAGCCTTATTAGGGGGAAGGAGAGGGGTCTGGGTAGGGAGCGGGAGTGGAAGTGGGGTGTGTCAGGGAGACAGTTTCTATATTAATTACTCAAGCTCAAGAGACAGCTGATATGATAAGTATACCATGGGTCCCACATTTTACGAAAACTGCTGACTTTATTATTCTACAGGCTGGTAACGTACTCCATTATGGAGATAAACCAGATGTTATTTATTCCTTTGCGGTGTGAGTGGGGCTATATTTTTCCTGTTGCGAGCAATTTGGTATTTTGTGGCACCTGATATGTGTACGGGTTTTATCTCAGTCCAGAAGGGATTGATACTTGAACAGGACCACCAGAGATATGCTTAAGACTGCTTGTTTGGCCACTAACTCTTCAACACAGTTCAGAAGAGCTTGGGTAGATTTTATGCAGGTCTGCAGGGACCAGATACCAGCTAGTGAGGACTTTGTAGGAGTTTTCTTTTATGGCAATGCTGATAGAACACTTGGAGATTCTAGCGTGGATATTGTCCCAGGTCTCCTTCTCGAGGGAAGTACCTAAGTCAGCTTCCCAGTTTATGGTGCAAGTACTGTGTGGTACAGGAGAATATGCACCTTTGTAGTTGGGGTTATATGCACAGATATGTTCAAATTGAAAGGGTCATCTTTGGGGAATGGCTTTATGTTAGGACTGAACAAAATGTCATATTTGGAGAAACTGAATTTTTTGTTAGAAATTTGGCATTTTTCTTCTATTTCTGTGAATGACCGTGGGCCAAATTCAACCACAATGTGATTGAAGCTTGTGATCCCCGCAGCCCTCCACTCCAGATCCATAACAGCATTTTGACCTGAGGGAAAAAGAGGATGATCCCAGATCAAGGTGAGAGGCTAAGGGTGGACACACAAGCAAAGACTTGTGTTCATGGAGTCCCAAATATTAGGTGTAAGTTTCACTGTTGGGATGGAGAATGCCGAGATTGACCTGTGTTTTGATTTTTAAACCAGGGTATAAAATTCTAGTGATCTTTTTTTAATCAATTCATTTTCTAAATGAACCTAGCTTTTGGCCTGTGACTCAACGTGGCAAGCTAATAGTTGGCTCAGCTCTGTGGCAATATATTACCTAAGGAGTAGAGGTGGACCCAGTCATCCGGTTACCAAAGTCCTAGCCAACAAATCTCTGTTTAGTCTGGATTTTTTATAGTTAAAAAAATTGTATTACATGTAGGCTAAAGTGTAGTGGTTGTCTGAGGTGGCACAGGTATAGGCAAGGTCTGAAATATTCATCTTGATTGCATTAATCCTACCTTTCCACAATATATAATGTTTCAGAGGTTGATGCCCTGCTCTATTTTATGAAAGAGTGGAGGAAAATTATCCTTATACAGTTGTTCATAGGTATTTATAACCTTAACCCCAAGATACTTGATTGATTCAGAATGACACTGGATGTCAAAGTTCAGTTTAAGGAGCTTTTTCCAGTGATTGGGCAGATATAAAGGTAACGTTTCATATTTGCTTTTGCTAATTTTATATGACAACACTGCACCAAAATCAGACAATTCATTGTCTGCGAAGAGGGCAATTTTATATTTTTATTTACTGGTCTTGATACCCTCAATATCTTCTGATTCTGCTGGCCAGGTAGCCAGAGCAACTATTAATGTAACGAGAGGGCAACCCTGCCTAGTTCAGTTAGCAAGGGAGAAGGGGCTGGAGGTCAGGCCATTGGTGGGGACCGTGGTGGAGGGATTATGATATAGCCACTGATGGATTTCAGAAATTTGCCCATGAAACCAAAGTGTTTGAGAGTTAGAGCCATATAAGGCCATGATGCCCTCATGTTATACGTTTTGTACATCAGATCTATTCTAGAGACACACTTTCAAACATTTATGAAAACTCTACCATTAACCTCATTAATGCTCTTTGCTTTGCTATGCCAGTGTCACAGACTATGCTAAATATAGTTTTATACTATTCCTCTGTACAGAAAATATACAAATGGGGGTTTGATTTTATTTTGTCTGGGCAATGCCCAATGACTTCATGTCATGATCTAATAAAATTTTACCCATGTGTCACTTTATTTCTGAATAGAGTCGTAAACTTATTTATTTTTCTAATTTAAAAGGAAAATACACCGCATTTATAAGTATGTTATTTCACATTATTCCTTTACAAATATTCACACATAAAGGGATACGAGAGAACCTTATTTTTCTTTTTATTAATATTTTCAGATGATTCCACATTAAAATGAAACATTATTACCAGTAAACAAAGAACAGTACCATCTATGGGCCAAACTCCAAGAAAAAGGTAAGCCAGCGATCAATAGGGTCACCGAAAGTTGTGTTAATGACAGAGCAATTCTTCCTGAGACCAGGGGGGTGAAAAGGAGAAGACCCACTGTTAGTAGACCTCATCTGACTAGGCGCAGTGTTTCAGGCATAGCTGATATGGAGGCTATTGTAGTTCCAGTAAATTGCATCCCATAATTTACATAGGATTCCGATCATAGAATCCTATGCAAATGGCAAAGAAATACCTCTTTGTCTACCTTACGGGCCGCTGCGACTAATACATTTAAGTGTATCGGTTGCAGATTAATCAATACATAAATAAGTTTAAAAAAAAATTTCATGCCCTCCTCCCTCAGAGCTTAACTAACCCTAGTACTGGCAGCCTAGGCTGGTAGTAGCAAAATCAGGGGGACAAAAAGCGTTGGGTTCCCCCTGATTTTACTATTGCATGCACAATAGCCAAAAGCTCTTTTTACGTTTAGGATTTGGACTTGCTTCTGACTTTACATCACGCTTTACATAAGTCTGATGATGGGTGAGACGATAAAGGTTGTTTAATCTGAACTGATGTAAACAAGGGATTTATTCAGCAAATCACCTACTACATTACATCTGTCCAAATGTTATCAGACCTGTGTGTGTGGGGACCTCTGTTTGTCTACTTTAACCCACAGGATCCTGATGTGGTAGAGACTGAGCTACATCCAGGTGATTGACCTAAGGGTACTAGCAGGTTGAAGTCATGAAGGACACACTAACACAAATCACGCATTCAAACATTTACTTCAAATCATATATAGGTTTACCTCTATGAAAACTTAAAGCCATTCTCAGTGAAAGGTCAGTAAAATTGAATTATTAAATATGCTACTCTGCTAAGGCTTGCTAATATGATTAATTAAAAACAGCATCATTATGACACCATGATTTCAAATGGTGGAAGACTTTTATTTTCTCATTTTTGGTTGGAATGAATGAGATTCAGTGATTTTTGCTTGGTACATTCTTGCCAGTCTGTTGCAACCAGTGATAAAACGATAGTTTTTGTAACAGAACATTCATGCAATTTTAAGGTTATAGAAGTGGAATTTATAGACCTCTGTTTCTTAAACAGCTACCCTGTTTAAAAAACAAACAAAAGAAACCATACATCATAGTTTCCTTCAGAAGTTAACTTTTTGAGAAAGTAGCACAGGTCAAAAAACTGTACCCGAAACTGAAAGTTTAGTGTTAGTCAGATTTAACCAAGCTCACTCTCCAGAACTGTCAGGCTCCTCGAAGCCTTCAAAGGTCCAGATCCAAGCTCCTGTATATTTTCTAAGCTGGCCTGGTTCAAACACACAGTGGTGTCTGTAACATCCATTTAATGAGACCTTCCCCTTTACATACACTTGCGTGTGAATCATTCATGCTGCATGAACTAGAGAAAGATCATTCACAAGCAGTCTTGTCTGTCTGAATAAAATACAAATGCAGTATAGGGACTGTTGCAGATGGGACCTGGAGTGTATCGAATAGACCATAGCACAAATGAAAATAATATGCCACAGGAAAACAGTAAAGCAAACTACAATGTAACATTACTTTGTCAGTTGTAATATAATTCTTCATCACTTTGCAATGGCTAGTATATAGTTCTAGCTTCAGAGAAAGTTTGTTTCAAAACACAACAATAACATATGCCAAACCATTTTTAAGTTCACTGAATTTGCTGCTAAGAAGGTCCTGACTGATAGAAAGCACACGTGCAATGTATATAAATGCTATACTGTTGCATGTTCCGAATACCTGCTGTTGATATGCGCTGGAGGAATTTGCATGCATTTGCGAATGTGTCAGAACACAAGCAGTAAGGAGCTGTTCTCATAACTTAAGTACTCCATTCATTTCAGTGTGGCTTCCAGTGTAGGTCCTACAAGTAGAACTCAATTGAAATTAATTGGCTATTAAAATGGGAGGCGCTCCATAAATAAAATATATAAGAACAAACAGAGCAGCCACCCCTTCCAAAAAACATTCCTTATCCAGCCCCAGTGCTAGACAGCTTGAGCTGGTTCCCATTAAAACAGAGGGACAACATGAGTGTGGTGGAAACCAACCACAATCTAGATAGCAAAGGGCTATATCCTTACTGAAGTAGCACAATAAACAGCATGGCGCCCTCTCCCAAAATCTACCAGTCACATGCTGAAAAGCATGGTGCTTTTCCCACCCCCTGGCTGCAGACATATGAGTAATCAGGAATATTGGGACCCCTGCAACGTCAATTTAACCACCTTTGTCGTCACAGTATAATGACAAGGGGTCCATAAAAGAGCATGTAAGTAAAGCATGCAATCACAATTTTTAAACAAACTTTAGCTGAACAAATACTCCCCAAACTTTTTCATTAATGTATTTATTTAAAAAAAATGTTCTTTATTTGTATTCCAAGAGAATCTCTTTCATGTAATCCAATAGGAAGTATTCTTAATTTGTATTCCATATGGAAATGATATTTATTTTCAGTCCACTGGAAATTCTTAATTTGTAATTCATTTGGAAATGTCTCTAACTGTAATCAACAATCTTCTTCTTGTAATTCATGAAACATTTTTAAATTGACGGTAAGGGGAGTCCCAGATGACATATCAATAAAGATTAATTGAATTTATATTGATGTGGGAGTAAACAATGAACAATACTGTGATGCTGAATTCATGCATTTCAATTGCCTACTCATTTCATTGGCGTTTCTACATGCAGCGGACAACTTTTAATTGTAATAAATGGGCCATTAGAATGAATGAACCATTGATATGGATGGGAAATATATAGTACAACCTTAGTGTAATTGCTCTTGTTAACCCATAGTGAGTACACAATGTACTGCTGTAGAGATGAATTAACATTTTCAGGTGTGGTGACATGATTTGAATTCAGTGAAATGGATCAAGCAGTGTCCAAGATAAAAAGAAAAAGATAAAAAGAAAAAGTAAAGTATGAACGTTAATAGTTATGGGCACATACAATATAGTAAGATTTAACTTTATATGCATTTGCATGCTTTTAAACTTACACTAAGAATACAAAGCAGGGGCCTAAATGACGTAGAATGTTATTTTAGTCAGTATTTTTGCAGGCTTAGTTGATGTGGCAATCAAATTGATGTGCTCTGTCACTGCCACTTTCCCCATACATTGATGATAGGTGACATTGTTAGTCCCATCACAGAACACCGGCAGACAACTTTACAGTAATACTAGCTCTGGCTATAAAAAGTAATCACCACTTTCACATTTTGTTTACATGCATCAGTCTCTATATCCAATCAAAGAAGTTAAGTAAAGTTAGCACATCTAGCTGACGATTTTGAGCCTTGTGTAGAGTTACACATATTTTGGGTCAAAAACACAGTGTCACGAACAGCACTCACCTGAGTCTGCGTGATGCGGGTGTGACACAGGGTTAACCAAAAAACAACCACCTGGTCTGTCTAAAATTATTAAATCCTTCCCTATCTATGCCACCCACTAGCTTTACGATACTAATTATGCCACAACCAAGGATTTTTCAGACAAGAGCTGACACTCTTATTTAGGAAGCCTTTGGTTCTCCCTAGCATTAATCTAAAACAATTTACTTTAATCAGAGTTCACATAAACCACAAGGTTTGCACAGTTTCAATTATGTAGCGTCTGGACCAAACTGTCGCGTGAATTCGTAAGAACACAGAGACTAGAACTTATTAAGTGTAATTTAATATGGAAAATACATCCACAATGCTTAAGATAAAACAGATAATAAAAGACATACAAATATAGTGCAATTGTTTCTTATAAAATAAAAAGGATGAAATACAGAATTGATACCTCACTTAGAATCAAGTTTCTGGTGCTGGGAGAAGCAGGACCTCTTCAATCAAATGACTCCCTCAGAGAACCAAGACTTACATTTACTCTATAGTTTTAAAACCCAGCTACAGGACCCCCCTGCCCCTTTCTTGTAAGGTCAGAACCAACAGGATGGTAGAATGCAAATTAGGGTTTTATGACTCGGCGGTTGGAATACCTTTAAGTCAAGTTTTCTTTACACCGTCCTAACTTTTCAACAGTATGGTTTACAAACATGATTTTACCTCCACACAACAGGTCATAAGTTTCCAGTCATCTGCATACCACACATGCCTCTGGTAGGTATGATATTGGAGAAAATGAGATGATATTTTCCTGTGACCCTATTCAGCTTGAATCTGTCATTAACATACAACCCAGTCTCTGCAGTCGGCCTGTCTGGGGCCTCCCAAACATGTGTGAGATTTCATTGTCTTGCAAGTGATATCCTTAAAGGCTTTCACATTTGCGTCCTGCCATAAATGGTATAAGGCGCTACCCTTATCTACCAGCCCCCTCTGGGTAGTTTAACACACACAAAACCCATTGATCTAACAGCTTCTAAGAGAACCATGTCACACTATTTCTAGGAAGTAATTCACAAACATATATTTGCAGATTTATGCCTAAAAATTAGCTTGCACATGACACACAGGCATAAAATGTGTAACCCCCCCCTGCAATTACGGCTGCATGCTGAGTTACATGTATGTTAAGATATGTGAGCCTCAGCATACTATGCAAAATAGATATTGAAGAAGGATGATGTGTTTAAAGCATATCATATGTTTTATGTGTATCATGTGGTAGAGAGATGCCAGTCATCATCATCATCAACTTAAAATATATATATATTTTCCTGCCCCTCCTTCCCAGCACGGAATCAGCACTAGTGCTCATATCCTAGGCTGTAGCAACAATTTCAGGGGGCGAAGAGTGTTGGGTTCCCCCAAAAAGACAATACCAGCGCTAGGCTATGACAGGCTGGGTTGAGGACACTAAAACAGGGAAACCTGTAGCTTGGGGCCCCATTGTCACGATGTCCACCTGCCCTAGCAGTTTCAAGACATACAAACACAGTGACAAAGCCCTTTACAAAGAAAAGACTCCATTACACATATGCTTGTTTATCCATTTATTGCTCTCCAAAATCCACGGGGGGGGGGGGGGGGGAAGGGGGGTTTCCTCTTTTTTCTTCCTGCTGCCAAATCATTGGGATAAAAAAAAAAAACACATGAACACCAACGATGACTACTCCTTGAGGAGCCACAATGCGAATGACAAGCTATGCCACCTATCAGCTTCTTTAATACAGAGTGGCTTTGCTCTGATTGGTCAGAGCATGGGAAAGCTGCTCTGCATTGAATAGTAGTGAGGTTCATTCAAATTTATTTAATGAATGCTGTCTTTGCATTGATGCATGGGATAGATGTACAACCCTACTAAGCAATGGTGACTTTCTTTAAAGAATAGAACATTGTAAATCATGTACATGTATGCAAATTATAAACATGAGTATACCTGAAGTAGGTTACTGATGCTGGGAACTCCTAGATTTACGTTTACATACAGTGGGTATAAAATGTAACATATTTTTTATGGGGAATGTATGTTACTAGGAAAACTAGATTAGAGTTTAGTCTGCCAGTAACTTCTGTAATGTGCTGACAAAAGTTATTGCAGTGCAATGTATCCAAAAACAGAAGAAGGAATGTCAAGGATTGGAAAAGTACAAATAAGATATTATGAATAGCATGAAAAGAGCACAGTGTGCTCTGGAGAAGAATTTTATGTTTTTCCCAATATTGACTAAGGTCCTAGCTGGGGCTAATTTTGTCCGGGGAACAAGATTTTGGGGTCTATGTATCAAGCAGTGTTAAGCCTAAACACTGACAAAAAACGGCTTCACTCAATTTATCAAAGTGTTAACACAGGTGAAAACAGCCTGTTTAATAAACTGCAAATTATAGACGTGTTACTTTCGCTGTTACAAACCCCAAATACACCGTAATTGCAAAGTAACTTGTACTAAAATAAAGAAGCAACACCAGAATTGCTGGCAAATTAAAAGGTTACAGTTTATTAAATAATAAATGGTTGTGGAGAAGGCAAATTGTGGATCAGCACAACCAATAGCAATAACCAAACAGTGTATGGCCATCTGGCACTAGCCACTGGTCCCAGGACCAAAGTCCTTTGCAATTGGCCGTGGTGAGGGTATTAATACTGTCCCCAGCCATCTTGTTGTGAAAGTGTTAAACCCCTCATTTGAAGAGTTGAGCAACGGGGACAAAGTGGAGCCCACAGGCAGAACCCGTGGACCAAGGGGAGAACTTCTCCTCCTACTTCAGTGACTGTCGGCTGACAGCAGAGTTGCTCCGGAGGTGGCCAGCAATGCTGCCCTCTCTGGAGCTCTAGAGCGCCACACACGCACAGTGACCAGCAGCCTCTTCAGAGCTGTATGAGGAGGGGGTGCACAAGCCAATGCTCCCTGTCGGCTGCCGCCAAGGTAACTGGCGGGATTAGGAGATGTAGAACTGGGATGGACCTTTGGTGCCTGAGCAGGAAAGGGAACCATCAGAGCAACGGGCTGGGGGGGAGATTCTACGGGGACGGGGCATAGCAATGTGGATTGGGAGAATGGATAGGGGGAAAGAAAGAGGAAAAAGGGGGTAAAGAAGAGAGGAAACAGTAGAAACAATGTAAAAGGGGGAAAGCAGAAAGTGGAATAGGAAAGTGGAAAGATAAAAACACACAGGATGGTAATGAAAAAAGTTGAGAAACTATATACAATTGTGACGAAACGAGTTTGATAACACTGTAACCATCCTGTTCCTCGTTTCTCACATAATGTGGATTATAGCAAGTACTTTTCTATAGCCCTTGCTTTTGTTCCCCAGCTCAACAGACTACAACTGCAGTGTCTAATTACATATGGATAAGGGGACATTGTAGCTCATTGTAAATATGTATATTGTGTATTGTATATTGATGATGTGGCAGTGAGGTTGTTATTCATTGTCCTTAATGAAGTTATGGGTAGGGATCAGGTTGCATGATACAGGTGAGGGGGGCGGCCAATTAGTAACCATTGTTCTCAACATGACTAGTTCAGACATTTCATCTAGAGCCTAGCAGGGGACCTTCTGTGGAAGTACAGCCATCTCCACTACCCCTCCAACTGACTGATACAGCACCCACCAATGGTTAAGAAGGATAGACCCAGGGGTTTGACCAGGGAGGGGAAAACAATGTGGAAATTAGACCCTAGATATAAGGAGTCACTCCAGGGGGAGAGGAGATATTCATTCTGGGACTGGAAGCTGCATGGTGGCTGGTTTTTAGAGTTGCTGTTTTCTACCAGTGAAATACATTGGCAGATCCACGGATCGTCAAGTCCGGACAGCCAGGTGACTATAACTCCTTAAGCTAGTGGGGTAAGGGACAGATGATGTGGTAAACCTGCCTGGAATTTATTTACTGTGTGTACATAATATTCTAGTGTTGTTTTTCTTACAATAAATGTACTGTTGTACTTTCCTAACTGCATTTCCTGAATGACTAATAAGAACTGGCACAGCAAGAATCACCAGCCCCAAAACCTTTGGAGCACCCTAATTAAATATGGGGATCCAGGACCCCATAGCAGAGGCCTGCACTGAACAATCCACTCTGGTTTGCTGCCAGGAGGACAAGTCTGGGTCAAATGAGGATTCACACTACCCCGATGCACTAGAGGCGAGGGAAGTAGTGCAACAGTTGGATGTGGTAGTGGGGGAGGGGAGATGCACCCCAACTTACATACAGGGGCACTTACAAGTGGTTTCGGAGCTGTACAGAGGATTCCCCAGCAGCAAAGAATTAATGGAACCTCCTTGTTTGCCTGCCATTGGGCAGTTGTCCCTTGAGTGTTTTGGGGAGGGGGGATTGGATCTTTGGGAGCAAGAACTGGACAAGCACCCCCAATGTTTTCCTGCCACTTGGCAGTTGTCCCTTGAGAGTTTGGGGAGGGGGAATTGGATCTTTGCCAGAAACAACCGGACAAGGAGACTCAAAGTTTTCCGGCCCCTGGGCAGTTTTCACTCAAATATGTAGGGGAGGGGAACATGGTCTCCAGAAACAGAGGACATGCCAAAGGACTATTTGCAGTTGGGCATTTAAGGGTGGACAAGGCACCCAAGGGATGTTGGACTACAACTCTCCTACCACGGATGTGTGCGCATGAGTGGCCCAGTTTTAATGTTGTCTCATCTTATTACACAGGGCAGCATAAAGCCTCACTCCAGCTGGGTGGAATGATATGCCCGGTGTCTGTAACTCCTTAAGCTAGAGGGGTAAAGGACAGATAATGTGGTAAACCTACCTGATATTTATATACTGTGTGTACATAACATTCTAGTGTTGTTTTTATTACAATAAATGTACTGTTGTACTTTTCTAACTGCATTTGCCTGAGTGTCAAATATGAACCATAGAAGGTACTGGGTAGAATTGGGCCAGAAAACCCGGTATCTTCACAACAATATAAGGAGAGAAAGTAGTAGATGCAGAACTAAATAGTAACACTATGATTGGGATACTGAGCCTGAGCCTGCACTGTGTTTTCCCAGCGATTTCTAGCAGAGAAACAGACCCCAGTATTCCCTGGGAGGAGTTATAATGGCTGCAATCTGCAAAGAACTTAACCACAATGGGTAAGCACAATACGTTAACCCTATCACCTGCGTTTCACTTATCACAAGCAGCGAAAAGCATTGCTTGTATTCTTAACACCTGAAAAGTTAACGCCATATGTGGTTGTGTTAACCGGGTTCTGTGACTGCTTTTTATCCCGGCCAGAGAGGAAAATAACTTGTGAAGTGGCAGCTCATCCTGATTCCTCCCCAGCAGGCTACATGGTCCTCCACTCTTCCTGTCCTCACTTATGTAGAATGGACAAACACATCAGAATGGAGAGGTCAGTGTTGGTTGTGTAACTGTGTGGATGAGGGGGTAAAGAACCCAGAGGAGTATACTTCTATATGTTTAATATATATCAGAATAATCTTTAAGAAAATTAACATTATGAAATATAAAAATACTGATGTGACCTGTGTCTTAGAAGAAGGCAGAAGTGCAGTTCCCAGGATAATGAACACTTGCATTAAATACAAGGAGGAATAACAATGTAGACAAGTGTTTCATAGCACCATCAAGACAGATAATTCTCTTGCCGAGACAAAGGTTTTTGTTTTTTTTTGCCATTGTCCTGGCGGTATTTGTTTCTTAAACAGCAGCAAAACTGCAATCGTTATCACTGCGTTAAGCTGCGATAAAGAATGTTAGTTAACGCCAATTTCAGGTTTGTAAATAGGCCAGTTAGCTGGGTGGACTTCTATGTTAAAAGTGAAAATAATTCTAACAACGCAGAAGATATAAGTCTAAAAATAAGAAAGATTACTAGTACCTTAGTAAATAATTACACATACAGATAACCTCATTGATTTATTTGCTATTTTGATTAGTACAGTAGGTGATAAAGCTTATTTTGTAACTGTATTTATGGGAAGCAAATTACAAATATAAATAGCGCATGCATTAATCATGCACACTAAATGTATGCAACCTTCAGGGTTAATTAGAAGCCAATTTAATATTCACATCAACAAGTCAATTAGTTGATTTTGCATCTCATGATTGCTTAGATAAATATTAGAAGTCCAATTAATCTTCACGAAGCCACAGCCTTTAGGAAAGCATACACAAAAATATCTGGCAGACATGCAACATCATTACACATATTACAGCATAACAATAATGTATTAAATGTATTAATGTATCCCTTAAAAAAGGACATGAAAGTACAACAGTGGAAATTGTCATATATGAAGCTAAAGTACATTGTTCAGCCTAATACTGACTTTACATTGTAGCTCTGCTAAAGACCAAAATGGGATTGTGCTATACCTCCCACCTCTATTACAGACAGCTGAGTCTACATCTGAAATCTTTAGGATACTACATTAATTGGATCTATTGCAGTACAAAATATCAATCACACCGTAAAACACGACTTGCCAGTTAACCTGCTTCTTTGTTGAACTTCACCAATCCACATAGCAGATCAGTTCTGTAAGATCAGCAAGCCTCTCTCGCACTTTGCTGCTTAAAATGTTGTTAGATAGAGAAGCACCTCCATTTTAACATAACAAACTGCTAAAATGAGGAGCATAA
Source organism: Mixophyes fleayi (assembly GCF_038048845.1). NCBI lineage: Eukaryota > Metazoa > Chordata > Amphibia > Anura > Limnodynastidae > Mixophyes > Mixophyes fleayi. The sequence continues at coordinate 59,931,839 of NC_134406.1, forward strand.
TGGATATATTTAAGAATAAACACTTCAATTATTTCAGTTATTAGTTTTTTAGCTCAGTAATACGCTGAAATTTCTAAGAAAGAGAGCATTGCATGCCATGTTGCAATTTTATATATATAGCAAATATACATATCATCATCATCGTCAATTATTTATATAGCGCCACTAATTATACATATATAAAATATATGGAGTGCTTGTATCATGATCCCCATGATTAAATAAATATACTGTGCAGCATATTAACCCTTAATAAAGAAGTAATATTAACAATAATAAAAGTAATAATATTTACTATTATAACCACTGGAAATTTAGAAGTAGTGGTATGGAAAATGTGAATGGAATATGACAAGTTTATAATCAAAGCATCGGGAGAAGTGATGATATGTCATATGAGGAGTAATGAATGAGGAGTGTCTAGTAGCTTTTTTCTTTAATATAAATTTGTTTCCCTGGTGCACTACAGGTTCCAACAGGCCTGGATGACAGAGAATGCTTGCACATGTGGGTCCCCAAGTGCTATCATGCCCTGGCAGCCATGGTATGCTTTTAATGCTACAAGCGCTAGCATGCCCAAACATTTAATGGGCATGCTGGCACTTGTTGTGCTTCATGGACAAAAAAATGTTTTATTCTAATTTGAAACAAATAGCCCACACCCACCGCACCAAATGTGTGGGAAAAGCCCTAGTACCACCAGCTCTGGCTTGCAAAGCTTAGTGCTGGTACTAGTAAATTCTAGAAACATGGGGAGACCCCTTGCTTTTTGTAGCCCTTGATGTTGCTAGGGCCAGCATAGGCTGGCAGCACTAGAGCTGGTTAAGTTGTTGTTTTTTTTTTTTTCTGTTTTTTTTTTTACATTTATTTACTTCCATTTTTTAATACTGCAAGGTCTGTGCTGATGGTCTTCATGGATCTTCCACCAGGGGTAAAGCAGGCACAATACATACGCCTCCTAGAGGCGCATCTGTGGCTACTCCCCACTCAGCATAGTATGTAAGAGCGTTAACATGCTTACTTTACTGTGCGCCCTCACTACCTCCCCCGTTCCGCCTCTCTAAGCAAAGGAGGAGATAAAACACAGTCATATCAGACATATCATTTTTCATTATCAGAACACTGTTGTTAAATCATTTGCATTTCTTATCGTAATTATATTGTAAGCTGTATTCGTGGTGATTCATTAACAGATATGATAAGTGTAATTTTAATAAATAAGCATCTTGATCATTAAGTGTAGTCATCAGTTTTTATAATTCAAGGCACAAACACCTTAGAACTGTACAAACAAAAGTTAGAAGTGAACAGACACTACATACAAGTACAAAAACAACACAAATGTTAGGCTTGGTGGATTTTTCCCCTCACATTTTTATTTCTTACTGCATAATTATTCAGGCAAAACTGTGGAGTAGGTGACCCTGGGATGTGCTGTATGATAATGAATAGTATAGTTACTTAAAAAAACAAGCTAATTAGCTATTTACCATTATCCTAGTGAAGAAGATTTCAGAGATATCTCTTGCATTAAACAAACTACAGTATAATACTGCAGTACTCATTATTCTCAATTGGGCTCTTACCTAAGACTATATACCCCTGTACAGCATATTTTTCTAGTTGGGTCTATGGCAGCACAGACTGGAAATGTGACTCTGACTGTTTGATACTGGGAGACGTGCTGGAGACCTAGGTTCAAATCCCAGTGTCGGCACATTGTGACCTTAGACAAGTCACTTTATCTTGCTTATGAATTTCGGTAGCATCTGTGACTCTGAAACGAAATATTCAGCCTCAGAACGAATGATTTAATCCACCTACAGCTCTCTACATTTAACAACACAGACACAGTGACAGATTCCTATGCCCTCTCTGGGCTAGACTAGAGATGGGCGGGTCCGGTTCCCCGAGAACCGAACCCACCCGAACTTTGCCTATCCGAGTACCGAACTGAGTAGCTCGGTACTCTCCCGCCCGCTCCGAATCCAAATCGAGGCCGAACGTCATCGTGACGTCGTCGGATCTCGGGGCTCGGTTCTCGCGATACTTCAATATTATAAATACACGCCTCTACAGCAATCCATCGCCATTTGACAGAGGGAGAGAGCAGGGTGTAGTCACAGGCTGACTAGAGCGGGGACAGAGAATCCAATATTCTTCTTGCAATTGCTCTAACAAAAATTGCTAGAGAAGAGAGGAGGATAGAGGTTTATTTTTTTTTTAATATTTGGCACTCCCCAGTGCTTTTGGGGTGTCCCCCATAATTGTGCATAAATATTTCTGGCTGTCAAAAGTCATATCTGTCAGCAGTATCTACCAACTAATTTTTAGCACTCCTCAGTGCTTTTGGGGTGTCCCCCATAATTGTGCATAAATATTTCTGGCTGTCAAAAGTCATATCTGTCAGCAGTATCTACCAAATAATTTTTACCACTACAAGTGCTTTACGCTCAGAATGGATTCAAAGCAGTCCACATATGATCAGAATGAGCAACCAGGTTCTGTCACCAGTCCTGATGTTAGTGTTCCCAGTACGTCATCTGGCCAAGGCGATGTCAAACAACAGAGTGTTTTCAAAAAACAAAAACCCCCCAAAAATTTACTGTATTGAAGCGAAAAAGAAGTGTTACTGAGCAAAAGTTAAGTGCCGATAAAAAAAAAATTGCAAACATGCCATTCTACACACGCAGTGGCAAAGAGAGAATGAGGCCTTCACCTTTGGCTATTAGTGGCAGATCCCAAAAAGTTACCCAGCCTACAATTGGTGCACAACTACTGTTACGCGTCAAAGCCGCGCTGCAAGATAACAGTAAGGCATTAGAGGAGAATGTTTGCTCTGATTTACAAATGACAACAATCCCTGTGGAGAGTCCATCCAACAGTGGGATGTCTAATCGTGAGCATTCTGCTGATGTGTGCCTTAATAGGCCGAGTGTAGCCGGTGATACCCAAATTGAGGATGCCACTTTGGAATTAGAAGAGGATGAGGGGGGGATTTGTATAGGCTACGAGGGCGCTAATGAGGATGTTGATGAGGATGAGGTTGTTTGTGTAAGTCCTGCACCAGTGGCAGCAGTTCTGGCACGTGACAAGAAAAAGGCCATTGTCATGCCTGGGCATAAAACAAAAAAATCCACTTCTTATGTGTGGAATTATTTCTACCCAAATCCAGACAACAATTGTATAGCCATTTGTAGTGTATGTCAAGCCACAGTCAGTCGAGGGAGAGACCTTAACCATCTTGGACCTTGTCTATGTTACGCCATTTAACGAGAGTTCATGGCAAAGTGTTGGGAAAAGCTGAAAGTTCTTCCCCAAAAAATACAAGCACTTCATCATCAGCTAAGACCCTCCGCTCACCGACATCCCGACGGCTACAAAATACACCCACCACACCATCCTCCTCAATATCCTCAGTAGCGCTCGGAGTTAGCCCGGCATCCCACTTAAGGCTGGATGACTCCTGCACTATTATTGATTCCTCTGAAGAAAGCGTTAGTCCCACTGCTGCTGCTGTTGCTGCTGCTGGGGGTGAATCGTCATCCCAGAGGCAGGTCAAGAAAATGAGCAGTCCTACATTTCAGCAATTAACTGTGAAACAATCATTTGCGAGGGGAAGCAAATATGACAGCAGTCACCCAGTCGCCAAGCGAATCACAGACGCCATGGCTGCAATGTTAGTGTTGCGTCCAATCTCCACAATAAACGCAGCTGGTTTTTCACAGTTAATTGAGGTTTTGTGTCTGCATTACAGAATTCCCTCGCGACACTATTTCTCCCGTAAAGCAATTCCACAACTATACCAAAAAGTGTGTAAAAATGTAGAGATTGCGCTGAAAAATGCCATTCTGCCCACTGTTCACTTAACCACAGATATGTGGACAAGTGGAAGTGGCCAAACCAAAGACTATATGACTGTGACAGCCCACTGGGTTGGTCATTCACCTTCACCAGCAGGAACAGCAGCAGCATGTACACCACTACATACATTTGTCACAGGCAGGCCACTCTTTGTATCGCCGGCTTCACTAACAGGCATACGGCTGACAATTTGTTACGCAAACTGAGAGATGTGATTGATGCATGGCTTATACCACTCGGACTCTCCCCAGGGTATGTCATTTCTGATAACGCCAACAATATAGTGCGAGCATTACAGCTGGGTGATTTCCAACATATTCCCTGTTTTGCTCACACCATCAACTTGGTGGTGCAGAGCTTCCTACGAAATAACCAAGAGGTGCAGGAGATGCTTTCGGTGGCCCGTAAAATTTCAGGCCATTTCAGGCATTCAGCCACAGCATGTAGGAGATTACAGCAGCTCCAAGAGCAGTTTAACTTGCCCTGCCATCAACTTAAGCAAGAGGTGGTAACTAGGTGGAATTCCACCCTGTACATGCTTCAGAGGATGGAGGAACAGCGCAAAGCCATCCAAGCATATTGTACAAGCCATGACATTAGGAAAGGAGGAGGGATGTATTTCACTCTTGCACAGTGGGGAATCCTTTCAGTCCTGTGCAAGGTGCTGAAACCATTTGAAGATGTGACATGTGAGGTGAGTGCAGACTCTGCTAGTTTGAGCCAAGTCATTCCTTTAATTAGACTATTGGAAAAGCAGCTTGAGAAAATGAAGGATGAGCTGAAAGCAAGCAATTCAGCAAAGTATGTTGGCCTTATCGATCAAGTACTTAATTCGTTTCACAATGATCCTCGAGTTATTAAGATCTTGAACTCGGATCAGTACGTTTTGGCCACTGTGCTTGATCCAAGGTTTAAAACCTACATTGAGTCTTAACTTGTAAATGAGCGAGATGTGAACTTTTGCAAGGAGCTATTGCTCAGCAAGTTGGCCGCTGAACTGGGCCTCGGCTTGACAATGTGTCCTCCTTCACTTTCTCAAGCTGCTGCTGCTCGTAAAAAATTAAGTTTCCCAAAAAGAAGCAGGGAAGACACAGGGGGCAGACTAGAACAATTTAACATCTGGGCTGGTTTGAAGGATTTTTCAAAAAAATGTGTCACTTTGCCCATAACTTCATCCAATACGAGTATAAACATGCAAAGGATGGTGGAGGATTACTTTCAAGAGGTAGTTGATATGGAAATGTCAGACAGTCCCTTTCCTTACTGGGAAGAAAAGCAGGCCATTTGGAAACCCATGTACAAACTTGCTTTGCAATACCTAAGCTGTCCACCCTCCAGTGTGTACTCTGAACGAGTGTTCAGCACACCAGGGAACTTAGTCAGTGATCGCCGTAGAAGGTTACTTCCCAAAAATGTGGAGAAAATGATGTTTATAAAAATGAACTACATCTTCCACGAGGAAGGCCTTTACCATCCAAGACATCCAAGCACTGACTGTTCTCTAATGGCGGATTCAAACGGCGATGAATTGATATTCTGTGATGATGACGTACACACTGATGAGGGTGAGGATGAAGCTGAAGATGATGACGATAACATCTTTTTAAAACTTTCTATGTAAGTGTAGGGTGCAATCTACCCCTAAAGAGAAAAGGGACTTGTGGCATTTCCATATCACGTACCGTCTTGAAAGGCTGCTGTTTGGGCAATTTCTTCTTAAGGGTAGGGTGTCAAAGACAGAGTGACCCCAAACTGCCTTTGTCCATTTCTCTTAATATTGTACAGTCTATAACGGCTGAATTTTTTGGTATTTTATACAAGTGGAGGGGGGCCTAGAGAGACAGAAACCAAACTGGCTGTCTCCATGTCAATTAATATTGTACAGTCTATAATGGCTGAATTTTTTTGTATTTTATACAACTGGAGGGGAGCCTAGAGAGACAGAAACCAAACTGGCTTTCTCCATTTAAATTGATATTGTACAGTCTATAACGGGTGAATTTTTTTGTATTTTCGACAAGTGGAGAGGGGCTTATAGAGACAGAAAACAAACTGGCTTTGTCCATTTCAATTAATATTGTACAGTCTATAACGGCTGAATTTTTTGGTTTTTTAAACAAGTGGAGGGGGGCCTATAGAGCCAGAAACCAAACTGCCTTTCTCCATTTCTTTACATATTTAACTATAAGTGTAGGGTGTAATATACATCCAAAGACGATGGCTGCATTGCCAATATGCATAGATGGAGAGGAAGACAATCTGTTTTGTGTGTAGAATAAATGAAGGCCTACCAACGAAGAATTAAACTGTTTTTTGGATGATTTATTACCTCTACAATTAGATTACTTATCTCTAAAACAGTTGGAGCACTAAATTGGGTTATTTTAGGCCCAAAAACATTGATTTCCCAACAAAATAGCAAAACAAAACCAAACAAAACCAAAACCAAAAACAAAACACGCAATGTCGGTTTTGCAAAACCAAAACCAAAACCAAAACCAAAACACGACGGTAATCCAGATCCAAAACCGAATTCAAAACCAAAACACGGGGGTCAGTGACCATCTCTAGTGCATACACACTGCAGGATCCGTAGGCGGTTGGAATGAGATTTTTAAATAGAACGAGCAATCAAATAAAATGACGATTGGTACTTTGGAATGACTGTCGTTCATCGTGCAAGTGTACACACTAATGCTATATCAAGCCAAACAGTTGTTAATTGAGGGTTTGGTCCAATGATTGGCTGAAAAACCTCCAGTGTGTATCTAGCTTAAGCTAGGGTGCAATGCAAGTTAGTTCAAAGCAAAGCCTGCTCTCACAGGGTTAATGATCTATCTCAATGTGACCCTGCAGACCCAAGAGCTACAAGATAACATTGTCAACTAGGTGTGCTATGTCCTGGTAGTGGAATGTTTTTTGGACCTGAAGAGACTTTTAAGGAGCTGACCTAGCAGGAGGTCTTACACCAAGAGACATGGGCTTTGACCACATGATGGCTTGCTCTATTTTTTATAGACAAATATAATCCATTTCCAAAATACCACTTATAATCAAAATTATTAGTGATCAGACACATATTCATAAATAAGATGAGGAAGGGCATCCCATACATCTAATAAAGTTGTATGTCACACAGAGAATGAGAGGAAATGAGTATCAGCTCAACTAATCCACTAGAGCTATACATGTTTGGTATTTGAAGATTGGAAAATTTGTATTGGCTTTATTAATGATAAAATTGGGTCTGTGTAACACACCCCAGGAAAGATATGTTTAATTTTAGATTTGAGTATTAAACAGGGAAGATATAAATTGTCATTGTAAACTGTGTCACAGGCCTCCCCTTGAGACTAACCCCCGTAGGAGGGGAAAGGTGGAAAAAGTGTATTTAAAAGAGGAGACGAGTTTGAAGATATTGTCAGACTTTTCCGAAATCAATGAACATTGATACGCTGTCCATCTTCCAATCTAATTTTACTTAGCATTAGCTCCTTATGCAAGTTTATACTCTGAAACTTTATTCTTTTATTTTACATGTTTTGCTTATGTTATGTCATTTTTTATTAATTGTTTTTATAACCTATAAGCATTGTACTTTTTTGCATATTAAATTAAAAATTTAATAAGTGCTTTTTCATTACCATACCCCCATATATTCTTGAAAACATTCAATAAAAACATAAAAACTATTGATGTGAAATACTGACTGTTATTTCATGTAGCACACAAATACTTAATAGCTTATTTGTACACTGAAATTTAAAGTTGATATTTGTGTGCTGCATGAAAAAACAGTATTTAACTTATGTGCAAAACAGAAAACTAGTTTGCACCCCTTGCATTGTAACATGGTTTTGTCCAGGAGATTGAAATAAGATACCTCTTCATTTAAGATCCTTAATGAATCAGGCCCCTGGTTGTAACAAGGAGCATAGTGTGTACCAGTATATTGGGGTCCTATTGCCCTTATTTTATAGGTGCTCGGAGAACCTATGTGGGTGTGGGTGTGGGTGTGTGAGCACTGTTTGTGGGCATCAGGCCCGGCGCTCCCATTAGGCAAGGTTAGGCAATTGCCTAGGGCGCCGGGCTCTGCCGGGCGCCTCAAAATAAAAAAAAAATGACAATGGTCATTTAAACCTGTGCGTAAATCCACGGGGAGGAGAGGGGCGAAGGGGCTATGAATCTTACCTGCATGAAGCTGCTCCTCTTTGCTCTGTCTTCTCCCCTCCGCTCACTGACAGTGACAGGCCATGATGATGACATCACGGCCCGACAGGGTCTGTGAGGGGAGGGGAGAAGACAGAGCAGAGAGGAGCAGCTTCATGCAGGTAAGATAAAGAAAGACATGGGGAGGGGAGCTGAGGGGAGGGAAGCGCAGCGCCAATTTTGACAGGGTACCCACGGCGGCGGGCGCCGATTTTTAAAGGGGGGGGGGCGCCGATTTTCACACTGTGCCTAGGGCGCCAAGGACCCTAGCACCAGCGCTGGTGGGCATCTCTGCAAATCTATAACCTGTGTGATAGGTGAAAGATTGAGCGCTGGAATTGTGTGTTACCCCACACAGTAAACACATCCAAGTCATGAGTGTGCAGAGTGCAGTTTGTGACAAGTAAAGGTGGTCAGGAGTGGTTTCCTGACAAAACAGAGGTGATATATTGTTTGACTGTTTGCTTATTTGCTTATTTGATGTTATTATATCAGAGAGACAGTGGAATCAGCTTTGCCAAACAGCGGGGTAAAAATAAATAGTTTTCTTTCCAATTTGTATATAACAGAATCTCTTGCACAATGTACTATTCTTGCAAATACAGACAGAGGTAAATTTTTTGAGCTATGCCTACAATTATAAAATGTGCACAGAGACCTTAAAAATAATTTGAGGCACTTCTCAGTGACCTCACTACTTCCTAGTGGATTAAAAGACAATATTGGTACAGTGGACACAATGTCTGACTCTCCAGTGTGTAGGTGTCATGTACATTTTAATAACACAAATGGTGACACTTTATTACCCTGGAAAGGACCAGTCTTTATTTTATTTTTCTAATTTATTGCTTTATTATTTACTATATTAGAAATAATAAATTTTATCTTGAAGTGGTAAGATAGTGGCATCAAACAATAGATATGCTAATAAACTATATTGAGAATAATATGTAACCTTTGTTTTGAAAATGAAACTGGAATGGATGCAAATTCTGTGATGTTTGCAAGAGGTAAGAGTGACCTACAACTATTTGACAGAGCTCTCTAGACAAGAGTCCAGGAGTAGTAGGCATTGCAGTTCTGAAAAAAAAGTTCTAAAAAGTGTCCTGAACTTTGACATACACACAACCTGTGGGATAAATGAGTCATGTAGTAAAGAGTATTACTGGATCACACAGCTCTCTGCAAGTTCAGGCAGACCTCCTCAAAGAGGTCAAAGCTTTCAGCAAATGCTTTTATCTAACAGTGCCTGTCTGTTGGCCTAATAAAAGTGTGTGTTTTTCTGAAATGTGTTTTCTCAAGGGGTGTAATGCAGATTTACTATTTGTTAGTCAGGTTGAGCCAGTAATTATTTCAGGCCAATAAGAAATGCTTTCATCAACATTGGTTTATGGCTGAGACCTTTAAGCATCATCAGATACGGACTGAACTCTGTAAAGTTTTATGAGAAACTCACCAAATACATCTTGCAAAACATGGTCTGTTCAGCGAAAGCCAAATACTCTTCATGCAGTGAAGGATCATGATGAGGGTATGTATGTGACAGTAATGGCATGGCTTATACATGTACATGAGTGTCTAGAATGAGATATGAGACAAGACCATTCTGTCCCAGTGGAATGACATTCTTTTTACTGTGCTGGCAATTCTGTCCTGGGCTGTCAAACATCTTAGTGTTTATGTGGAAATAAATACTTATGTCAAAGAATCTCATAGCTCATTGTTTAGATTTTGTGATCTGTAATCATTAGTGAACATTGTGCAGAGGGAGATAGGACACAGGCAAATGCAAAGGAAAACACTGAATCATGTAACACTTTGGAACATAGTGCATTTACTTAAAATTGATTGCAATGAATAAACAATCACAATTAATGCTTTCTGTAAAAACTGACATAAAATGATGAGAGCTCAATGATTGTTTCCCAATGTTATACAACCTTTGCAAATTTAGGAAAACCTAAATCATTGATTGGACTTGGCAAGTAATTTTAAATGCTGTATATTAGCCCAAATACATGATTTTGGGCAATTAAGGGAAATATTTAACAACTGTCAAACATGGGTATTTTCATTGGCATATGGCTCATTATCAAATCCTCCAACATATGAAAAGGGTTGCCGCCAGAGATTTTAACTTTACCTGAAGTTCAAGAGAGAAAGGGGACTATTAAAGATTTTTTGCAAATTTTACCTGTTAATTAACATCTCTTATCGCTACTATGTTGAGTAATTTAACAATTAACTGAATTATCTCCGATAAGCAGCTGTCCCGGCAAATGGTAACAATTACTCTCTGCTACTCTGATCACAGTGTTGAACCAGTGTATTGGCTCAGTGGTTAGCACTTCTGCCTTACAGCACTGGGGTCATGAGTTCAATTCCCAACCATGGCCTCATCTGTGAGGAGTTTGTATGTTCTCCCCCTGTTTGCGTTGGTTTCCTCCGGGTGCTCAGGTTTCCTCCCACACTCCAAAACCATACTGGTAGGTTAATTAGCTGCAAACAAAAATTGACCCTAGTCTGTGTGTGTGTTTGCCTGTCTGTGTCTGTATGTTAGGGAATTTAGACTGTAAGCCCAATGGGGCAGGGACTGATGTGAATGAGTTCTCTGTACAGCGCTGCAGAATTAGTGGCGCTATATAAATAAATGATGATGATGATGATTTCCAGGTTCTGTCCTGGTCTACTCACTGTGCACAAATGTTGAATCATGTGGAAGGAGGGGAGAAGCATTCAGTCTGCCAAGGAAATGATCAGAAGGTCACTCCCTGGCTAGACTTTTACTATAGGGGTGAGAGCTGCTAACACCACCTGAAACTAAGCTTTTCAGAGCTTGGTATATTGACCACAGTTCCTATAGAGGATATTGGGGATGGTGATACTGAGAGATAATTTAGTGAACATCGGAGATATTACAGATATCTCTGGCATTAAACTATTTTTAAATAGCCCATATACTAAAGTTTGCCTTAATTCTGTGGGAACAGACGTGTCCGCAGGATTTAAGGGAAAATAATGTTTGATAAATAGGCCCCGAAGTATCAAAAAGTAAAAATCTGATATCTGATATCATAGACAATAAACAAAATAACTATTACACATTTCGTTATAACAAATAACTTCTTTAGAGTAGTAAAACTAATGAAACACGTTGATACTTTGTATCTTGAAATTTTGAGAAAAGTATTATTTTCCAAATATACTTTATGAGACTTCAGTTGATCCCTAACTATCAGTTTGGAATCTTAATATATATGAACTATAGAGTTGACATATCTTGCTGTTTTTCTAATGCATGGAGGGAGCTACATCGGCAGTTAAGACACTTTTCTGCTCTGGGCAAAGAATCACAATATTAATCCGCAGTAACAGGTTCCAACAGCTGATGACATCATCATTTCTTTATATAGCGCCACTAACTCCACAGCGCTGTACAGAGAACTCATTCACATCAGTCCCTGCCCCATTGGAGCTTACAGTCTAAATTCCCTAATATAGACATACACTCACACACAGACCAAGAGGGAGACAGACAGGGAGAGACTAGGGTCAATTTTGATAGCAGCCAATTAACCTACCAGTATGTTTTTGGGGTGTGGGAGGAAACCGGAGGAAACCCACGGAAACATGGGGAGAACATACAAACTCTTCACAGATAAGGCCATGATCGGGAATCAAACTCATGACCCCAGTGCTGTGAGGCAGAATTGCTAACCACTAGGCCACTGTGGTCTACAAACAAATGAGTGTCTTTAGGGCACCTGACTGGCTGCGTGGGAACATAGATCTGTGACGGGCATCTGGCTGGCTCTGTGGATGGCACATGGAGTATACCTAGCTAATTTGGGGAAACCAAGTGCACGGTATTTGTTGGGGAGCAACTGATTCGGTGTACAACCACTGACAACTATCAAATACAGGTACAGAAAATAAAAAATAGAGAATGCATGTGTAATTTAAACATGAATGTAATAGATGTTTAAGAAGGGGCTGAATAACAATTAATTACAAAACTGTGGTGATGGGGTTATTAGTCATAAATTTTAGTGAAGCAAGATACTTAAGGGGTAAGTTTAATTGAAAATTGAATCAAAAGAGATGAAGGAACATTTAATTCTGAGTATAAAACATGTAGGAAGGATTTCTCAGATTTTAAACTTCAGTCACACCTAGTTTAGCATATTTAATTGTATTAGACTACTGTAGCTTCTCTACTATAAAAAAGAAAGCAACAGGTTTTATTAAAGTATAGTTCCACCTTTGCAAAAAATAATATATCCTATATGAGTCTGAGCTACATATTACGATATTATGAGACCTATAGATATTTTATTCACAACTGGCCCATTTGCGTCTTGGTAAGTGGGTAAAATTCTTTTGAGGCTACTGGATCTCAGTAATTCACTATCCATATGGGGTATATATATGAATCATGTACAGGGGAGCACTAGTTCATCAGTTCCAGTTTGTCTAGAAAAAGTATTTTTGCAGCCATAGCTCGCATGACGTGAGGGCTGTATGACAGTATCTTGCCTAGGGTCCCCCCCTCTACCCTTACCTGTTGGAGTGACCCAAGGTTCTGTTCTTGACCCTCGGCTCTTCTCCCTCTACACCTCCTCCCTTGGTGACCTCATTGTTCCATTGGCCTCCAGTACCACCTCAATGATGATGGCACCAAAACCTATCTTTCATACCCTGACCTCTCCCTTTTCCGTATGTCTCATGTTTCCTGCTGTCTCTCGGCCATCTCATCTTGGATGTCCCAGCATTTTCTCAAACTCAATATTTCCAAGACTGAACTAATCGTCTTTTCCCCTGACAAGGCTCCCTCGCCTCTGACCTCTCTTTCTGTTAATAATGCTACCCTTCTTTGTGTCCCTTAAGTCCAATGCCTTGGGTTAACCTCGACTCCTTCCTCTCCTTCAAACCTTACATTCTGTCCCTCTCAAAATCCTGCTACTTCCACCTCCAGAAAATATCCAAGATACAGCCCTTTCTCACCATGGAAGCCACCAAAACTCTTGTTCGCTCACTAGTAATCTCTTGATTACTGTAACCTCCTTCTCTCTGGCATACCTGGCTCTCAACTTGCCCCTCTTAAGACTATCCTCAATGCTGCTGTCCAACTTATTCTTCTCTCCCGCCGCTCTATCTCTACTGTCCCTCTCTGCCAGCCGCTACACTGGCTCCCCATGGCCTACTGAATTAAATTTAAACTCCTCACTCACCTTCATCATCATCATCATCAGCTATTTATATAGCGCCACTAATTCCGCAGCGCTGTACAGAGAACTCACTCACATCAGTCCCTGCCCCATTGGAGCTTACAGTCTAAATTCCCTAACATACACATACACAGACACAGACACCTTTAAAGCTCTCAATTAATCCTCCCCCTTACATCTCCAACCTCATCTCTAGCAACACTCCTCCGTTCTGCCAATGATTGCTGCCTCACTACTTCACTGATTACCATGTCCCACTCCCACCCTCAGGACTTCGCCCCGGGCCGCTTCCCAGCAGTGGAGCAATCTACCATGCCCTATCAGATTAGCCTCTATTCTCAAATGCTTCAAGTGTGCCCTTAAGACTCATTTCCTTATTCAATCTTATCAGCATTCCTCCTAACTCCCTTGTCTTGACTTTCATCCCCACTCCCCCAATTGATACTGCACTATTTGTGTCTTCACCTTTCCTTAAGAATGTAAGCTCTCATGAGCAGGGCTCTCCCTGTGTTCTCCCTCGACTATTCCATCACCCTCTGTACCTCTTGGTCTGCTTCCATAGCCCTGTTTCCTTAAGCTTAGACATACTTCACGTTGGTCACTACCATCACTTTCACTCACTGTCCCATAAATAATTTCATCTGCATTAACATCTTATCTGTTTATTTGTTTATTCAGAATGTCTGGTCTTTGCATTTTGTTCTTCATGTATCATGTAATGTGCTATGGATCACTGCTTTCTGTATATGTTATGAACAGTGCTGCAGACCTTTTGTGACACCTTATAAATAAAAGATGATAATAATAATAATAATAATAAGGTCTTAATACAGCTCTGGTGCCAGAGTATTTATCTCTTTGATGACAACAAAGTAGCCTTTATTTATACCTCCAAATTTTACACCAGCACAGTTCACTTAGTTATTTGGCAAGAATAACACCAGCTCAAGAGCTGACATTCTGCTTTCACTTCTCTGCCTCCTTATTGCTGTGGTCACCCAAGCATACTCATTCATACTGAGTACAGGTTCACCAACATCCGTGCTCAGCTATACTCAGGACACAGGCAAGTACAGTCTTGGACTTCTTGGTTTTCTCTCAGAGCAAAACATCACAGTTTTCTGTCCTGGCAGTACTCTCAAGCTCACATCCCAAACTCTCGAGCATCATGGCCTCTTTGCACATTCTGGAGACATCTTTTCAGAACTTAGACATACTGAAGCATCTGCAGTATCTTGTTCTTAAGATCACACTGCAATTAGGCTCAGTTGGCATCAATTGAAGGGTTTAAAACTTAAACTAGTGCTACTTGAAATGTAGCCTATCACTCAAGTCTTTCCATTCCTCCAACAAGCCAGTTAGCTGCAAATTGAGCTACTGGAAAAGAACCAACCAAAAATGACAAGTAAATCAGACCAAAAAAAATAAGGAATGAATGAGGAGTGGGCAGGACAGAGACAACTTGTTTTCAGGTTCTCTATCAAGATTTAATACCTGGCGCCGTGAATGTATTAACCGACTATTTCATATTGATTCTTTGAAATGAACACGCCATCAATAACCATTTACATATATGTCCCTTCTTTACTAAGGCATTGTTTTGGTCACATCTTTGTTAAATTATTATCTGGTTGCCGAATTTGACACCCACTGGACATTTTGCATCAAACATCAGAAGGAGGGGTACCATAGACTGCACTGTTATACTCTGTACTTCTCGTGTGAAGTTTGTGTGTGCCATTTATACCAGTTGTTCTAAGTACCCGTTGTACTAAATACATGTGTTTTTCCCTCACTTTTAAGGAGGGACATGAGCGGGCAAAACTAGTGCTGCATCTCTGAGTCTATGTCTACCACAGTTATGGATAAATGGGGCCATATATTCCCCTCTCTCTGTTTATCCCATGGGTGTAAAACAAGTGTAATACAAGTGAGCAAAAGTTGATAACCATATTACAAGCAAGGAGTACCAGGGAGCTTACCTGGCCCAAAGATTGTGAAATGAGAGATTAGAGAATAATTCAAGGAAGTCAGGCTGCAATAGAAGCCCCAGCTAGAAAATTCAACCAGGGAAGGTTATGGATTGGCTGTTGTTAAAAGCTGAGGACACTCTAGAAAGCTGCAGTCAATTCTAAGAATAGGGAACATGGCACAGGTATAAGGCAACTTGTATAGTCCTCCTCGGTGGCTTAGGCCTCTAAGACAATGGCAGCCAAGCTTAAATAACTGGCCATTAGTATGCACAAAGTAATTCCTCGTATCTATTGCTTGCATTCCCACCACCCACAGTCCATGGGTTGAATCAATAGATGATGGTAAAATTTCAATTTTCAATTCGAAGAGACCAGACAGCCTGCTCAAGCACCCCTTCTAATCTGAACTGACATTGCCAAAGTAACATTCTCCACCAGTTTGGGAAAAATCATAAAAAGGACCAGCACCTCAGAGAGGTGATATGTGATCCTAATCATCCCTTCAACACAGAGAGCAGCTGAGGAATAAAGCTATCCATAGTCAGTTACCTAACTGACTCCCAGAAAAAGTTTATTTTGAAATCTGAAACAATTATACAATCGCTGGATCATGCAGTTGAATGTCCAATGGGAAATGCAAGCTATTTTCTTCTGCCTTGGTTCTTGATCCATCATAATCCAATGGGGCAAAAAAAAATCCAAGAAAAAAATCTAAAACTGTATATTAACTTTGCCCGCTGCTAAATGATCAAGGCTGCAAGTCTGTGGGACCAGTGTTCCCTCTAAGCTGAGCAATCTGAAAAGGAAAGAGTTAAAATATCACTCTAATGAGGGCTCCACAGGAAAGGTTTGTATTCACAATCTGCAGGATGTTTCCTAGTAAGATACAGGTTTAACTCTATCATTTCTAGATTGCTCAGCTTAGAGGGAACACTGTGTGGGATCCCCCTTCCTTGTTGGCCATCACAAGCAGGTTTCCATGCTGACCACTTGTAATTATCTGGCAACAGAGGGGAGTCCAGTGGACTCCTAGGTACGATTATTTAGTGTGGCCAAGCTGTTTGAAATGTTATCAAGGCCATCAGTAAATTAATTTAGAAACTGCCTGGTCTATTTCAGGGGGACACGAGGGCATCATGGGATTGCAACCACCCAGGTTGTTATGCCTGGAGAGTTCCATTCCACCAGGCAACTCAATTCATTTGTGATGGGTGCGTATAAATGAAAACCAATATACATATCAAAGTATCAAATATTTACAGATATATGAGGTTACTTGTTTAATTTTTCACATGTTAGAGGGTTCTTGGTAAACTTTTGTAGACCTTATTATTAATGTTAGGAGGCACCTGGAAAACAGTTAGAATCATAAACCATTATGTAATAAGTTTACACTGACTAGAAGTGACATATATAGACTAATCTGGGAGCACAACCTGAGCATTTAGGGACTAGATCATTGCCAAACCAAATGGCCAGCTCCTTTGAAGCACAGTAAGTGTGGCTGGACAATGTCTATATATGGGCAGATTTGATCATTAATCAATAAAAGGAATGGGCAAAGCGCTCTCAATATTACAAAGCCTTGTCAAACAAGAAATATGAGGGGCTGCATTAATTTGTGCGTCATTTGAAATGTATACACAGCTTTGATCATTGTTCTACCACATTTCTCACCAGTTCAGATGGACATCTGAAAGATCTCAAATATATATTGATAGAGATGATCTTTTTGGATCCATAAATATTTCAATTTGCAGCCAATTAGATCTAAAGCAACCCAAGTTAAATTGTATTTAACTTTACAAAACATTAATTGGTTCATATAATCAGATCTGTTGGACCTATGTTGTATTAATTCAGTATTATCCCTTTTGTGATGTTTTTGAAGTATCAGTCACTGTATACCTATTGCCACAGTATTATACCTGAGAGCCTGCTGCTTTATATTCTTGTCAAAGTATGTTATCTGCTTATCTATTTTCTAGTATGAACTAGTTTCAGACAGATTTACAGGAGAAATAAATTAAACCCATTGTTCTCTGACCAGTACATCTTGTCACCTACTGGCAGTTAAAATATGTTTTATAGAAATGAAAGCACTCAGTTTAAATAAATATGCAAAGTTTTATTGTAAATAGAAAAGCAATAGAATATGAAGAAACAATGATTGGTGATAATAGGCATCATATAATATTCATTATGGTTCTAGCAGTACAGGAAATGGATTGTAAAATACTTTCTAGAAAAAGTATTGGCATTCCAACTTTTAAACACCACCCTGACTGATGCTCCCATATTTTGTAAAAGAAAATGGGGAATACCATGTGACATGACATTAGCTCACTTAAGTATTGCCAACCTATTATTTCTTTTGGGTGCTAAATACAGTAAAACCTTTACATGTGTCTATTTCCTCTAATTCTGTTACAGTAGGGACACCATGGGATAAATTTATCAAGCTGCGGGTTTGAAAAATTGGAGATGTTGCCTAAAGTAACCTATCAGATTCTAGCTATCATTTATTAAGTACATTCTACAAAGTGACATCTAGGGGTAAATGTATCATACCCCGTTTTTTTCAACTCGCTGGGAATCGGCGAGTTGACAACTAAAATTTAAAGCGGCGCCGGCTTGTAAAGGCAACATCTCCACTTTTTCAAACCCTCTTCTAGATAAATTTACCCCCATGAATCTAAAGTCCACAAAATAGCCACTTTAGTCAGTTTGAGGACAACTATTGTGAAATAGAAAAACTAATAATGGCTTTATTATAGCAATTCTTTTTTCCAATTTGGTGATTTATTGTCAATTTACAATAAAGTTATATACTGTAAGCATATCTGTGTTCATTATTATTTATTAATTTTAACTAAGAAGTTTGTGAATGTCTAAATTATAATATATTAAAACTATACACAACAAACTGCTATTCAGATTTTTAAGCCAGGTATATTGTGATCATATGACTTCATAGGAAATACTCAAACTGTTTTAACTTTTAGGGGCATATTCAATTGTTGTTTTTCCGCTACAGTTAATACGGTAATTTGTAGCTGGATTTCAGCTCGCGGCTCAGGGAGCTGCGAGCTGAAATCCAGCGAGTAAATTACCGTATTAACTGTTTTTCCGTGCACGATTACCGTAATAATGGTAATCGTGCACGGACCGCGGGATTTTCGCCGTTTCCGCCGACAATTGAATACGCCCCTTAGAGATTTTTTTGCCAAATGTGATAATGTATAAATATAGAAATAAAATGCAATGCTCCCTTGGTTATATGGACCTGTGATGTCCCTGGGTGATGTGGAATTAATGGAACCACCTCTAGGGCAGGTTAGAGAGTAGTGGCAGGACTGGAGCATTTAATGTTCCAACCAATACCCTGGAAAAAGATTCCTCTTCAATTCTGACCCTTCCACCTGCCCTGAGTTTTAGGGTAACTATTAGAGAATGATTGCTACCTCAACTTTGAGTCTAAAATTTTACATTTGGGTTTAAACTCTTGTTTCGTTGCTAGAGCCCTTCCTAATCCAGGGCCATCTTAACAACATTATGGGCCCCCGGGCAAAGCAGTGCACCGGGGCCCCTAGATATAGATATAGATATATAGATGTATACAGATACAGATATAGATATAGATATATAGAGATAGAGATAGATAGATGTACTTGCTTAGTGACCCTTTTAGGTTTTTTTTGCAGGTTTTTTTGTTTTGCAGGATTATTTATTCTCATTAAGAGCCGTGCCTATGGGGCCCCCTTGCCCGTGGGGCCCCCGGGCAGCTGCCCATTGTGCCCAATGGAAAAGATGGCCCTATCCTAATCAGCATGCTTATGATAAAGCTGGGGCTAGAGATTTACATCTGCATGTGCATGAGCGACGAGATTCAGAGAATCATTTGTAACTAGTGAGGCTCAACCAATCAGAAAACTGCTCTGATTTGCTGACTGGGCATTGACCCTCCCTGTTGGTTGGATTCAGTTTCTTTCAATGTGAAGGAGAAGCATTCATCGACCATTAGGGTTTTTTTTTATTTCCATCTGTACTATGATAATTAAGAAATTTCCCTTTCCTTTTGAAATTCAATAAAATGGTAAATGAGGACGATAAATGCAACTCAAAATACACACTTAAATTCCATTAATGTGTGTACATTCATTTTACCGTGCTACTCTAAATCAGACATTAAACATTTATTCAGCATTAAACTATATACATTTTTCAGATCAAAACATATAGTTTCAAGAGCCAAACTTGCAAACTTACCCACTACAGCGCTGTCACAGTACCTGTGCTGAACTGTATCAGTTTGTAATTGTAATCTGCTGCCAGTTTGGGAGACTTGATGACACTAACCTGGGATTACCTAGTGGCAGATTGAAGGTGACTTTAATGATTCAGGTGTTGCACCATTATTGGCGCCCAGCATTCCTCAGGTGCTATTTTAACTGGGTAACCCGGTCATTGCGTTACTATGTTATTGTGTCTCCATACCAGTCACTTGTGCTTGTTATGTTTATTTGTTACCCCAATACCTATTTAACCAATTTATTATTCACCTAAATCTATGGGGATTCTCTCCCATATTCATGATGGTGACTTGCTCCTTATGGAGCCACAACTTGAATGACAGACCTGGAAGCCTGTCACGAACAACCATTACTGAGCAACTTCACTCTGATTGGTCAGGTCGTGAGAAAGCCACTCTATTTGAACAGTAGCATATAGACCCCACGTGTAGTCTAAACGCAATGACCTACATTGATCGTACTGTACTAGTCCTATGCTTGCCCGCCCCTTGCCTCTCGCGCTCTCCCTCTCTAAGCGTAAGGATTCGTAAGTGTAGGATGCGTCCAAACCTGCATATGGACATATACATCCATATTTTTAGTGTGTATGTGCAACCAAGTCATATGGCCCAAGTCAACATTTAATTACACAAGCAATAAATAAAAGAATGTAAAGTAAAATTTACAATAAAGTAATATACTTTAAGCATATCTGTGTTTATTATTATTTATTCATTTTAACTAAGAAGTTTGTGAATGTCTAAATTATAATATCTTAAAACTTTACACAACAAACTGCTAGGCAGATTCTAAAGCCAGGTATATTGTGAGCGTATGACTTCATAGGAAATACTCAAACTGCTTTCACTTTTAGAACTGTTGTATATATATTGTCATAGCTACTTACTGTGTATATTTGTTACAGCACATGAACTGTTGCAGTTCCCTCTATAAAGAAAACCTTTCATTCAGTTGCTCATTCATGGATGAAAGGCTTTCCAAGATGTCAATGTCAAGGGAATTTATTGATTTTTTTTCCCCCCACAGGATAAAATATTTCTTTAAAAAATGATGTTTATAATGTGGTTATTCCCTTTCATTGTTGTATATAATACTCATGGAGCTTTTAAAGTTACAGTTTTGAGACCTAATATGAAATGTTACTATTTTACTTTTATTATAAGGAAAATAGACATTAGTCTGCAATGGGGAGAAGATAATAGATATAGTTAAATAATTATATTTTGTACCTTACTGAAACAAAGTAAAAGCTTCAAAAATAACTTCATATTCCCCAACTGGTTGTAAGATGATTTGCATATTGTTATTATTTTACTTATCTGCTGCTTTGAACAATAACCATTATTAAAATGAAGTCTCTCCATCCTATCTACCTGTGAGTTCATCTTACATGTATCAAGTGAGTTTGACAATACAATCTAGTAGTCTGAGCTCTGACATCACTGAAATAAAACAGGGCTTGTAGCTGAGAGTTCTCTACAAGTATTGCTGCTCTTTTCAGTACTACAGATAAGTTTAGATTTTTAAACATTTTTCCCCAACATAAGACAGCACACATATGGAAAAATGTTTGCAATGAAATTCATTATTAATTTAAGGATAGGAGTTAAAAGATGAGTAAATATCTAATTTTAAATGATTAGATTTTTCAGCAATACCTGGGGCATGCCAGCATGTATACAGAACCACATTATTCCCCAATTGATGAGCCACACCACTTTTATACACATTATACTTCCAGCCTTACCTTTCTTTCATTAATAGATATTATGTCCAATAATAACCATTAATTAAAGTAGGCCAATTTTCCAATATTATATCTCCAAGTGTAGCATAACGTTTAGAAAATGTGTCTTTATGAAATAACATACAAGAAAACCATCATTAAAGGGGTTAACAATAGTAAAGATGACTATTATGTCTACCAATAGCTTACCTCAGGGTTTCCCAAACCCAGTCCTCAGGGCTCCCCAACAGTGCAGGTTTTCTGTATCACATGTGACATAATTAGGACCACCTGTGGATCTGTTACAATGTGTCAGTCAGTAATGAATACACCTGTGCTCCAGCAAGGAGATATGGAAAACCTGCACTGTTGGGGAGCCCTGAGGACTGGGTTTGTGAAACCCTGGCTTACCCCCTTAACAAGTTTAATGAAGGAATATATTTTGTAGTGGTCAGAAACTTAGAAATTAAAATATACTTAAATTCAGCAGGGAATTGTGTTATCGGTGTGGATATTTGTACAGAAAACAATTTGCCAGATCAAGCAAAGAATTGTGCAATTTCTTAGCGGTGGTCTAAAGAAAGTTGCATTAATCAACGTTCCCAAGCGTCTGCCCTTGGCAATGTTGCAGCTATCTGATCTTACCACACACTATCTTCACTTTATTTGTCTTAAGAAATATTGTCATTATTTGTGTATAATCTTCTTTCATAATGACTTTGGAAGATGGTCAAACTTGTACATAATTCTGCAAGTTTCCTGTAATAAACGAATGATGTTTGTTTTTAAGGGTACGGGCGAAGCAATGACTAGACCACAAGTCTCAAAAGGAAGTTAATAAAGACCATTAACTTAAAGTAAATTAAATCTTACAACTCAGACACAAAAACAGCTGTTTTAGTGTATTACTTAAAACCAATATTTTCAGATATAGTGAACTGAAGTGACACTAAAGTCATTTTGTTCTTTGTCCATTCATTCTTAGAATCTATTGATTTCCTGTCCTATGGTGTGATATTTCTTATGCAATGCTTGTCCTCTGAACAACTGAAGCCTAAAGGAACTCGTCTTGCCATAGGTAGCAGAAAGGTAGCTATTCTCTGCCTGAGATATCTGGGGTTTGGGAGATACTCACCCACATCTCAGCTCCCATGATCCTCCTTTTGGATGGAAGCTGGTTGGACGAGCCACTGGAGAAATATATTTGTTAGTTTCTCCTTTAATATGTATATGTAATAGAACATTCTACAATGTTGCAATAACCACAACTAAATACAAAAAATATTTTACTCAATAGGAGGAATACTAAATAATGTGATAAAAGCTGTGTTTGTCTATCCAAATATATATATTACTTTTATTTATAATAATTCTTATTTTCTTGTGATTTTTTAACACTTCTGACTGTATATATACTATTGTACAGCATAGTAATAAAAAAATATTTAGAATTTTGAAACTTCTTGGTGTAATTATTACTATCCCCAATACATGGCCCTCACTTACAAGTTACCTATATAATTATTTTGATATGTTCTCTTGCAGATTCCCATGAGTAATATTGTATGGTTTAATACTTTTTATTTCTATCCATTTATTTCTTGATTAATAAGAAAATCTTAATGTTTCATTGAGTAATGTTAAGAGAAAAAAGTAATTAACTTTGTGCGCATCATTAAAGCATGAGAGAAACCCACCGATCCTATTTGGATATATATGGATAGTAATATAGGTGTCGTAAAAAAAAGAATTCACTCAATGCTATTTTTTGGTAGCAATTTATAACATAAGAAGCTAGGCTCAGCAATATTATATTGCTTTATCCACCTGTAATTTGCAGGAAAACTGACTCATCAGTCCATAATCACAGGTCACTTGAAAGTACCTGTTTCTAGGATGTGAAAATTGACTTGTGTAACCATTATGCCAGCACAATGTTCCCTTATATAATAAAACCTGTCTTCTGAAAATATCTCTCCCTAATTAAAAATATCATATTATTAGTACTCTCATGGCTGCGTGAATAGCTTTATACACTGATTTTCTATATGAGTTATTAAAAAGAGGTATTTGGTAATAAATTAAATGTCTGAAACCATTCAAAAGAAATACAGGCATTTTTACAGTCAATTTACATCTAGCTCAATATGAACTAAACTACATCTGACTTCTCTTCTGAACACTCTCCAAGTATATTATCCTGGTAAAATTCCATCATAAACATTCACTTAAAAACTGGTCATTTTGTTCACCATTGATTCATTTTAGTGTTAATTATGTGAGATATTACAGGAAATAGCTTTTAATATAACCTAAATCATTCAGGAAATAAAAAAATAAAATAGAAATTTATACTAATATCCCTAGTCTTCATCAGGCTTATTTAGTAAGTTCCCCAAAACATATTGGGTCTGATTCATTAAGGAAAGTAAAGCAAAAAAAATTAGTAACTTTGAACCTTGGCAAAATCATGTCCACCTAATAATACTGTCAACATTAGGGTTAAGGTTAGGATTAGGCTTATGGATAAGATTAGGGTTAGGGATATTATTGTTGACCTAATAATTCTCTCTACTGTTGAATTTTCGACCTAATAATACTGCCTACATTAGAATTGTCAACCTTATAATACTGTCTACTTTATTATTGTTGACTTTCTAACCCTGTCTATTTTATTGTGTTGACCATATAAATGAAAATCATGTAACTGTCGAATATATGTATCACACCCATAGGTATATTGCATAAGAACACCTAAAAATAAGAACCTGCCTTTGTTGATGATTATAGTGCTGATGTGTGCTCTATTTTTTACGGATAATGCTTCAAATACATCAAAGAAATACTGACCTATCCACATAACAATAAAAATAGTACTCTCTGTTTACCAATCTAAACAACACTTGAGATAAAGATGTCACATCATGGAGGGAAAAATAAAATAAAATGGCAAACCATAATTTAATTGTGTATTCTAAAGCTGGACCATGCTATAACTACATTGCTCTTACAGGCTGCATCATTAAGTTAAATAAAGCTCTATTGAAGAGGACTGGATAAGCTGTAATACTTAGCTGCAATGAAAATTAGTTGCCTGAGTGTGATCTAGCTTCAGGAGTTCCAAAAGTAGGCAACCCTTTAAGTCAAAAGTTTATCGATGGTGTATGGAACATTTTTTATCTATAATATGGTTCAGATAATCTGCCCCACATTCGCATAGCAATTCACTGAATTCATGTGAATTTTCCTGTATTAAGTACAGAAGAATGTATAAAGGACAGTACCTTGCTTTTGTCATACATTCACTTAAACTTTGTCTTTAACAAGATTTAGAATGAAGAGATGAGTAATAAAGATCTCAGTGCATTGTTCATGGAATGAAAGGAAAGTACATATTACTAATGGTACTCTCCCACCATTCAGTTCTAAACATTGTGTACACATTCCACAAATCAGATCTTTTATTAGTATTTGCTCAGTATAAGAGGAGACAACAGTGACTCCATAAATGTCATAAGGCTTTTTCACTGTTATCCTTTTAATATCGACTTTATAATTCTTAATATGTCTACTAGCCTTAATAGCATTTGATGATTAGATAAGTAATGGTAGTTTTGACAGCTTCCAATGCTACAATTTTGCATGTCCAAAAAAGTTTATTTGACGGAACAGAAAGAGGAAGTTTAGAATAAGATACGTTTTGTTTGCAATTTCTTGCTTGTAGATGCCAATAAGCCATTTAACAAGATTCCAGTTAATGGAAGTTTTATTGTCTCCATCCCCCCTCCTGTACAGTGCAAATAACGTTCACTTGCAAGTATCTGAGCTATCATTGACAATCTGTAGCTGGTGACTTGCCTTGGGCTCCACTCAGCAGGATTGTGGCCACTTGCTTTCTGCCTCTGTTACATAGCCCTTTGTTGTAGACCATGCAAGAAACCTTTGATCATCCTGACAGTGTAAAATTTACAGCAGTGCACCAAATTTCATTTCATGTGTATTTTTTTTTTTTAATATAATATCTGCTTCAAGAAATCAATGATAAGCTGTTAAACTAAAGAGCATGTATAACATCTACAGCACAGTATATTAATGGTCTTTAGTAGATAGATGGGTACTGATCTGATCATAAAAAATGGATAAAAGATTACATATCAGATAGAGCGAAACTTTTAATAACTCAACATGACTTTTCTTAATGGGTTTTATTCATTTTAATCATTATAGTGTCAATGATGATTATAGCCTTATTAGATTCAAGTGATTGAAGGTTTTATTTATACGATGCTCTAAGTCTGCAGTCAGAGATATCTGCTGTTGTAAAATGGGACACTTTTGGAAATATGACTCCTGTTTACACATGATTATAATTATCATTGCATACATTGGTACATACATACGTGCATATAATGTTAGACAACTCCATGGGTTTACATTTGAATTTTTATGTCACATAAAATTTTCCACACATTTTTTGTAAATAAAATAGCATACATTGCTTCAGATATATTACACATAACATTTTTACATATCTAAACAGCTAAGCAAAAAAAAATAACAAAGTTATAAGGAAGTCAGATAAAGCTAAGGGAATATCAAAGAAGAGAAAGGAGACTCATATTGCACACTCAAAAACATATAAGACATACTATTGTATCTGTGTAATCGAATGGTAAATGCTAGAAAAACAAACAAACCTCTCTCGTTCTGCTTATTCTCTCTTCCTACCATTTTCTCTTAGCCCCTTGACATAACAACAATTTTATACTCAGTGCTTGAAGTGGAAATTTAAAAGTGGTGATATAATGGAAATGTAAGTGAATGGGATTTGATAGGTTACAATGAAAGCAGTAGGAGAAGTGGCTGTATGGCATACACGGTATACATCCCCACTTTGACCACTGGTTATACTGGTTACACCTGACTGGGATGGACCAAAATAAAGTTGTGGGGTGTAAACAGATAGCTAATAGTTTGGCATAGATCTTAAGGTCAATAGTAAGCAGGGAGATAGGATGGTTCTTTAAACAAGAAGACATGTTTATTAGGCTTGGTAAGTACAGCCATATGACTTTACAGGGTCTGGGTGTTCTGGACTTGTCGTTAAAAGTATGTAGCATGAAAGGTGATATAAAGGTTATTTGTAGTATAGACCAGTAGGACTATCATTTTTACATGCCTTCCATTAACAAACTTAAAAAGTCTCGGCCTGATTCATCTTCAGACGTAAATCCTTTTGCATAAAATTGTTCTGCACATGCTCATTGAACGTAATTGAATGCAATTCATGTTCAATCAGAAATGACACTTACTACTGCCTATGACTTGAAGGGTGAAATGGGAGAGGGAAGGGGCGGACGAATGTAGCCTAGATACAGTAGAGACTTTTCCAAGTAGATGTAGGAGATTCAAGGTCAGCCATACGCAGAAGAACGCTTGATTTTAGACATAAGGTGTAACTGGCGGAATATAGTGATGAACAAACACAGCATTCACTCTCAAAATCTAATGGGATGATTGACATTTCACCTGCAGACCTGTCACCACTCATCTCAGCCAACAACACTATAGAAGATCATTGCAGATGGATGCCAGAGGAGATAGTGGTGTTGACAACAATGATAGAGAGATCAGGAGGGGAGGTGACTCTTGATGAAGGGAAGACAATGAGTTCCGTTTTGGCCATGGTAAGTTTTAGAAAGTGTAAGGACATCCAGGATGAGATTGCAACTGGATACCCAAGAGAGGAGGGAATGGGAGAGATCAGAAGATGAGATGTAGAGTTGAGTGTTGTAGGCATAGATGTGGTACTGAAAGCCAAGGGAACTGATGAGTTCACCCAGTGAGGAGGTGTACAGAAGAAATAGCAGATGGAAAAGGACAGAACCCTGTGGAACTCCTATGGGAGGGATGAATGTGTGTGTGGGGGGGGATTCAGGGGTAGAAACAGAGGAGGAGCGGTTGGTGAGGTAGGAACTGAACCAAGAAATGACAGTGTCAGAAAGGTCAAGGGTGTGGAGTAGGAGATGATGATCCATGGTGGCAAAGACTGCAAAGAGGTCCAGGAGGAAAAGCAGGGAGAAGTGGTCCCTGGATTTGGCTGACAGAAGGTCTTTGGAGGCTTTGGTCAAGGAGGTTTCTGAGGAGTAGAGGGGGCAGAAGCCAGATTGAAGAGAATCACGGAGGGAGTTGTCAGAGAGGTAGCTGCTGAAACAAGGTGGGAGGAGCAGGCAATGGGGAAGAGAGAACGAAGAAGGTGAGATGGGATCCAGGGGGCAGGTTGAGGGTGGAGAAGATAATATAAGGGAATGGACTTTTTCACCTGTAGTGGGGTGGAAGGAGCACAAGAGGTGGTGGCTGGAGGGAGAGGAGGGTGGAGTGGTAGGGGTGGCAGAAGAATGTTAGGAAAAGGACATATTGTGTCTAAATTTTTGGAAGGGGGGGGCAAAGAAGTGTTTTGAAAGTGGCAAAAAGGCAGTGAAGATTGGAGGACTGTGAAGAGATGAGAGACTTGAAGAATGAGTGTTTAGCGAGGGAGACAGTGAAACTGTATGATGAGAAGATGAACTTGAAACAAAGGAAGTCTGCCAAGGAACAAGATTTCTTCCAGTGGTGTTTGGTGGTACATGCGCATTGTTAAGTGGAACTAGGTAAAGTTGGAGCACTAAAGTTGGGTTTAAGAGCAATAAAGGTAGACAGAAGAGGTGCGGACGGCAGAGTCAAGAGCGGTGTTGTGGGTGTAGTGGAAGGCAGCTTGGTTGGGGCAGCCCAGGGTCCATAAAGGGGAGAGGAGAGTTTGTTGTGGATGAATCTGGAATTCCAGAGATCACAGGAGAAAGGGAAGTGGGGAGATAAGGATGACATTAGCAGGGTTGGTGGTTTGTGGTGTGTGGGGGTGGGCTGGATCTTGGACAAAAATGAGTGCTGTGGGTGAGCATGGGTATTGGACCAGCGCAAGGAGACGAGATGAAAGACTAAAGGAGTAGGGAGAGTAAGGATAGGCAGGGAGAGAATTGACTAGCAAATGATTGGGCGAAGGGTGCAGGGGTATTAGGAAGGGGATCAGGCAAAGAGAAGAATGAAACATTAAAACATTAAAAGTGTAAATATTTGGATGGACCAAGGTGTATGTTTTGTCTATAATGTGTAATTTCATAGGAGACCCCAAAATCTACAATGCATAAGGGAATTTTTTCACAATGTTACCATCCGGTGTGGGGTTCCATGGGTGAAAGAGGCCAAGGTTGCCATATAAGAGGAAGATGACGTTGATCCTAGTCCTCTAGATTCACAAGATTATTCGGTCTTCAATGCAAATGTGATTTCATATTTCTTTACAAGTACCTTTTGGGTTTGCTTAAAATGTAATGTTTACAATAAATAGACAAATAACCAATGAAACCTTTTTTTTTATCAAAACAGTGCATTTAGTGAAACAAACGAGTAAAATAACAAACACAAGTGAAACACAATTAATGTTTTTGATTTGCGTCCTCTTCAACCCCTGTTTTCATGTTTTGCTTGCTCGGAGCTGCCTCGGGATCACCCAAGTAGCAGGTATCATATAAGCTGGAGGGGCAACATGAGCCACGGGGATAGGAAGGGCAACATGAGCAACAGAGGCAGGAAGGATAACAAGTGCCACAGGGGCAGGAGGGGACAATAGGTACCACAGGGTACCACAGGGTAAGCAGTTGGATACCTAATATAATGAAAAAGGGTCATTGGTCAATCTCTCAAATGTAGTATGGACCATGGTATGCATGTGTCCTATGTGATCCATCTTTTGGTCTAATGATGCTGTGCTTTCATACATTTTATGAATCAATTGTTGAGAGATTGACCAATGGCCACTTTCTCATGGTTCTTCATATAGATGTTTCTACTAACCCTTCACAGGTGTCCTCACCTGTGGGATCCTGTTCCACCTTACTTGGTTTCTTGGCATCTACATCTAACATAATGGAAGAAAAAAATGACATCATAATCATGTATGTTTTTGCCCATAACGTCCATGTTTTTGCATTATTTCATTAGATTTCATAACATAGAGTAATTTCACATTTGATTTCCTTTATGTGTGTATATGTGGGGTCGTTAAGAAAAAAACAATATACCAAATGATTTGGCAATATCCATAAGTGCAAATGTCACATTTTTGGCTTGATAGCAAATTTACCTAAGCATCCATTTATAACTTATTCTCCAAGGGATCATCAAAACAATATATCTTGACTACATGGCCAGTAGGCTGACTAGGCTGCAGTCTAGGGTGCTAGACCTTGGTGGGGTTGTTGTTGAAAAATTGACAACCTGTAAAAAGTCAAGTGGAGATTAGTTTAGAAAATACAGGAATATTTACATTCCTGTTGGGGGTGTTTTGATTTGTTTAGTCACAACATTCCAGTCATTTGAATAATTAATGCATGTATTATGAAAAGCAATTTGCCTGAAAGGGATTGTTGTGTGATTAGGGGTGAACTCTCGCCCGTATCGATCCTCACCTTGCACCAATTGGTCGCCAATGCTGTACAAGCTAGAAGACTGAGGTCTAAGAACTCCATGGGACCGCCCCCTGTCCTTTAAGCATGTCTGCGGTGATCTCTAACTATGTTCTTAAGATGAAGCTTAAAGTCCCGCCACCTGTGTCAATTATTAAAAAAAGGACATGGAACCCCTTTCTCCACCCCTGGAACAACCACTTTCCTCACCCCCAGAGGAACCCCTTTTCGCCATCTCTGGAGGAGCACCCTCAGGAGGAAGACCAGAAGGACTCCTGGCAGGGACCCCTCATAATTGTGGAGGAACCCCTGGAGGAGGCCATGGTGGAGCTCTAGCAGGAGGATACAGGGAGAACAGGACTAGACAAAAGATTGCTATCCTACAGGCAGAGCCGTAACGACGGCGGTGCGGGCGGTGCGACCGCCCCGGGCGCAAGCCCAAGGAGGCGCAGCCACCCGATACCTGCCTCTGTGCCCAGAAGCAACCACGGATCCAATCCAGCTCGCCTACAAGCAAAAATTCATTAGCAGCATCAAAAGCAGTGCAGTGGAGCGCATGTGCGTTCCACCGAAAGCAGGAAGTTCGGCATTTGGAACGCATTTGCGTTCCAAATGCCGAACTTCCTGTTTTCGGTGGAACTCACATGCGCTCCACTGCTTCTGATGCCGGGAAATAATTGTAACCATCCGGATATAACTTACCAAAGTAAGTAAGTAATTTAATCAATCCTTCTATATTTCCAAGTTACTGGAGTTCATAGTATGATTGTTCAGTGGGTACTGCATATTGCTAATTGTAATGGTCAGTGGGTGATGCCAACTGTTGATTCTAATAGTCAGTGGGTGATGTCAGCTTCTGATTGTTCAGTGACTGTTGCTGGCTATTGATTGTTGAGAGGGTGATGCCTATCGCTGATTTTATGTAGGTGATACCTGCTGCTGATTGCGCAGCCTGTGATGCCAGCTGCTTATTATTCAGTGGGTGATGTCTGTTACTGATTATTTAGTGTGCTGTGCTCACTATTGACTGCTCAGAAGGTGCTGTCTGTTCTTAGTTATATATTGCCATAACCTATAGGTAGATGCCTGTACTAGGTGTCAGCAGAATGTAAATAAGAATGTTCGGCAGAGCCATAACGACTGCGGTGCGACCGCCAAGGGCGCAATCCCAAGGGGGGTGCAGCCGCCCAATACCTGCCTCTGTGCCCATAAGAAACCACGGCTCTAATCCAGCTCCCCTACAAGCAACAATTCCTTCCTGGCATCAGAAGCAGTGGAACGCATGTGCGTTCCGGGGTAAATGCATGGTCCTCTAAGGAACCCACAGACCGCAAGTGCAAATACTAGTTAACCACTGTGTTTGACATGTGGTGCCACTGGTATTTAACCCAGTGCCATATATCTATATAGATATATCTATATAGATATAAATATATATACATGCATTTGGCTTTTCATGCATTTGCAAATATGTGTAACAGAATATTTTCAGTAATGTGCCAACCACACCCCTACATTAGGTTGGCCACACCCACTCGGCAAATGTCACTCCCACTTAGATGGGGGGCGCCGGTGCCCTGTCTCGCCCAGGGCACTAAATTGTCTAGTTACGGCACTGCCTACAGGTGTCTGACTTCATGGGCCTATTAAGTGTTTGTTGCAAAGCAATCCAGATCAAAACAGATGCATGTGCCTCCAAAATGCAGTCCTCTGGCTAGTACCGTGTTCACACTAAGATTAATGTTTCAGAGAATTTCTATTTATGCAGCACCTCTGAACTCTGCAGAGCTAGAAAAATGTGGGAACAAACTACACCCATAGAGCAATTATATGTTTCATACACCTAATAATGTTGCAATAATGTTGTAATGTTAAAATGTAGACGCTTAATTTTGTTTTTCCAGGTGCAAAAGAAACAGTCCCTATGCTCATAATAATCAGAAAAATTGAAAGAAAAGCAAAAGTCCATAAGCAAATATCAGAACATAAAAAAAAAAGATTTATAAGTTTGATTTAAATTGTTTTTATTTCTTTATTTTGATATAAAAAGTTTATAGTGAATGGTAAGAAATATGCAACGTATGTTCGTATTGCATTCTAGAGGAATCAGATGAACTGTAACTAACTGCAATACCGGTTGAAAAAACGGTGCATCTGCTAGATTTGAATGTTCAGACGAAAAATTAGGAAAATCTCATTTTTGAAGATAGGTGTTTGGATGTGCTCTGTCCTGGGATCCTGCTCACATAAAAATGTGCTAAATCTTTAGTTATATTTTGTGAAGAACAATGTATAATAGCATCAGCATTTGTGAAACCAGTAATATAACTATTATGGTATAAATGTTTTAGGGCATTGGATTGAGATCTACAGCACTTGTTGACACACGTAGAGGGTATCAGTGGAGATGGAAGTAAGTACAACTCACAACCACAAAATGCACTTTTTCTTACTGCACATGTGGTATAGCATCATTTACATCTCAGTCTGCTCTCAGGGAAGTGTAGGGGTATATTCAATTAAAATAAAAATGTACTTTTAAAATGCTGTATGTATTATTTACATTTTTCCCTGTTGCATTATAAGTCCTTGGGTGCCAAGGCATGTTGGCACTTGTGGTTTACCAAGTAGAACTACAAGAACCAGCATGCCCAAACACTTAATGATGGCCTGGGCATGCTGAGATCTGTAGTTCACGACCAGGGCCGGATTAAGGGAATGGAGGACCCTGGGCTAAGGGGGCCTCCATTCCCCCGTGAGGGCCCCCCCCCGTGATCCGAGCCATTTTTTGAAATTTTATTTATTTAATGGCCTTAACGTGCTGTTGTGTAGGATAACTCTATTGACATATGCTGTAAACGTATGTAATGAAAATGCACACATTTTGCCTTCTAAGGCTTGAATGTCATGTAAGAGCTGCAAGCTTTGCTGTCTGGTTTATTTTATTTTTTTGATGATAGGTCCCTAATTTAATTAAAGAACCTCTAGATTTATTTTTAGTCTAATTGCTGTAGTAGGGTCTAGAATATTCTTAATTTATATACAATGGGGGTTTTCTTAATAAGGATTGCTTTAGGAAAGCAATATCAATATATTCGAAGTGCAAAAATAAAACAAAAAACCATAGAGTCTGAGGTCTATTTTCCACTGTCTAAATCATAGACATTAAGCGTTGATTGTTTTATCAGCATATGAACTTTTCTATGAACCAATGGAACTGTCCAAGCAGGAGGGAGTGATAGGGAGAAATAAGAGGGAAGACAAGGAGATTGGATGAAGTCATTCCAGACTCTACTGTTCAATGGATATGAGGGAAGTGCCAGAACTTGTTTTCATCACCATGCACCCGTGTTGGGGTGGTCAACTTCCTCTCACCCATCACTATGGATAAGTCAGCTCAAGTTATTAGTGCATATGCAACTTTAGACAAGTATGCACATGAGTATTATCATGGAATGATGCAAAATAGTCTGTAAAACTGCTAGTACTGATCACAATTGAGAATTGAGAAGCAATAATCTTGAAGAGATGATCACTGGATCTGTGAACAAGTGTGTAAACTTCACTGTAAACAAACATGGAAAAATGTATTCAAACATAAATCTTTACATTCTAATGAAGGCCCTAAGGTAAGCACCATTCAGGGGAAAACAGAAAACACTATGGCCCATCTGCAAATGAATCCTGGAGCAATCAGAACTCCTAAACATGAATATCATCATCATCATCATCATCACCATTTATTTATGGTGATCATGATTTACAGCGCCACTGATTCTGCAGTGCTGTACAAAGAACTCATTCACATCAGTTCCTGCCCCATTGGAGCTTACAGTCTAAATTCCCTAACACACACACACACACACACACACACACACACACACACACACACACACACACATAGAGATAGACAGAGAGAGGGAGACTAGGGTCAATTTTTGATAGCAGCCAATTAACCTACTAGTATGTTTTTGGAGTGTGCATTCTAAATCTTTATGTATAGAATGTTCATCATCCTTCTCTTATTCCTGTCTAACCTATGAGCAGAAAGTGGAAGAGCTATTTTGAATAGCTCAGAGGCCACGTGGCCTATGAAGAAGAATCTCCCACTCTGAAGTAGTGGTTCAAGGTGGTGATACAGGGGTTAGATGTCAGTGAGCCTTGCGATATGAGAAGCTCTCAGGCTATCCAGCTATTCAGTTCAGTGAGTTATGCTCCCTCCACACTGTGCAATGAATCCTAAATTCATCCTATGCAAAAATATTTTTAAATGCCTATTATTACTTGGTCAATGACATTTTATGTATTTGAGATAATACGTACTAGTATTGATTTGGATACAAAGCCATGTCATAAGCGGCCCCCCACTGTTTCTCTCCTCCTACATCACCCCACTGTTTCTCCCCTACTACATCACCCCACTGTTTCTCACCTCCTACATCACCCCACTGTTTCTCCCCTTCTGCATCACCCCACTGTTTCTCCCCTCCTACATCACCCCACTGTTTCTCCCCTCCTACATCACCCCACTGTTTTCTCCCTTCCTACATCACCCCACTGTTTCATTCCTCCTACATCTCCCCACTGTTTCTCCCCTCATACATCACCCCACTGTTTTCTCCCCTTCTGCATCACCCCACTGTTTCTCCCCTCTTACATTACCCCACTGTTTCTCCCCTTCTGAATCACCCCACTATTTCTCCCCTCCTACATCACCCCACTGTTTCTCACCTTCTGCATCACCCCACTGTTTCTCCCCTCCTACATCACCCCACTGTTTCTCCCCTTCTGCATCACCCCACTGTTTCTCCCCTCCTACATCACCCCACTGTTTCATTCCTCCTACATCACCCCCACGGTTTCTCCCCTCCTACATCACCCCACTGTTTCTCCCCTCCTACATCACCCCACTGTTTTCTCCCCTTCTGCATCACCCCACTGTTTCTCCCCTCCTACATCATCCCACTGTTTCTCCCCTCCTACATCACCCCACTGTTTCTCCCCTTCTGCATCACCCCCACTGTTTCTCCCCTCCTACATCACCCCACTGTTTCATTCCTCCTACATCACCCCACTGTTTTCTCCCCTTCTGCATCACCCCACTGTTTCTCCCCTCCTACATCACCCCACTGTTTCATTCCTCCTACATCACCCCACTGTTTTCTCCCCTTCTGCATCACCCCACTGTTTCTCCCCTCCTACATCACCCCACTGTTTCTCCCCTCCTACATCACCCCACTGTTTCTCCCCTTCTGCATCACCCCACTGTTTCTCCCCTCCTACATCACCCCACTGTTTCATTCCTCCTACATCACCCCACTGTTTTCTCCCCTTCTGCATCACCCCACTGTTTCTCCCCTCCTACATCACCCCACTGTTTCTCCCCTCCTACATCACCCCACTGTTTCTCCCCTTCTGCATCACCCCACTGTTTCTCCCCTCCTACATCACCCCACTGTTTCATTCCTCCTACATCACCCCACTGTTTTCTCCCCTTCTGCATCACCCCACTGTTTCTCCCCTCCTACATCATCCCACTGTTTCTCCCCTTCTGCATCACCCCACTGTT
Organism: Mixophyes fleayi; assembly: GCF_038048845.1. NCBI lineage: Eukaryota > Metazoa > Chordata > Amphibia > Anura > Limnodynastidae > Mixophyes > Mixophyes fleayi. The sequence goes on from NC_134406.1 coordinate 59,967,222, forward strand.
TCTCCCCTCCTACATCACCCCACTGTTTCTCCCCTCCTACATCACCCCACTGTTTCTCCCCTCCTACATCACCCCACTGTTTCTCCCCTTCTGCATCACCCCACTGTTTCTCCCCTCCTACATCACCCCACTGTTTCATTCCTCCTACATCACCCCACTGTTTTCTCCCCTTCTGCATCACCCCACTGTTTCTCCCCTCCTACATCATCCCACTGTTTCTCCCCTTCTGCATCACCCCACTGTTTCTCCCCTCCTACATCACCCCACTGTTTCATTCCTCCTACATCACCCCACTGTTTTCTCCCCTTCTGCATCACCCCACTGTTTCTCCCCTCCTACATCATCCCACTGTTTCTCCCCCTCTGCATCACCCCACTGTTTTTCCCCTCCTACATCACCTCACTGTTTCTCCCCTTCTGCTTCACCCCACTGTTTCTCCCTTCCTACATCACCCCCACTGTTTCTCCCCTCCTACATCACCCCACTGTTTCTCCCCTCCTACATCACCCGACTGTTTCTCCCCTTCTACATCATCCCACTGTTTCTCCCCTTCTGCATCACCCCACTGTTTCTCCCCTCCTACATCACCCCACTGTTTCTCCCCTTCTGCTTCACCCCACTGTTTCTCCCTTCCTACATCACCCCACTGTTTCATTCCTCCTACATCACCCCACTGTTTTCTCCCCTTCTGCATCACCCCACTGTTTCTCCCCTCCCACATCATCCCACTGTTTCTCCCTTTCTGCATCACCCCACTGTTTCTCCCCTCCTACATCACCCCACTGTTTCTCTCCTTCTGCTTCACCCCACTGTTTCTCCCTTCCTACATCACCCCACTGTTTCTCCCTTCTTACATCACCCCACTGTTTCTCCCCTACTACATTACCCCACTGTTACTCCCCTCCTACATCACCCCACTGTTTCTCCCCTCCTACATCATCCCACTGTTTCATTCCTCCTCTGCATCATCACACCTATTCCCACACTGCTTTTACTTACCTTTCTATGGTCTTTTCCTCTTCTCTTCCTCTTCTGACTTCTTATCTTCGGCACCCTCCTCTGTGCGACTCCTCATTGACAGTGTTGTGACTGTCAGTGAGCAGGGAGCACAGAGGACGGCGCCGGGGGGCGCCAGAGAATTTTTTTTTCTTTGTAGCAGTGCCGGTGGACAGCGGGGAAGGCAGGTGGGGGAAGCGCCTCCCCGGCATGGTGCCCCTCCGCCTTGCTTACCATGCTTACTGCATTCTGCCGGCCCGGAGCCACAGTATCAAACCAAAAATAACTTAAGTAATTTATATAACAACTAAAATTAATATGTGAAATATAAAACAGAAAACAGAACTGCAATAGAGTACCTAATTACTGCAATTTAAGCAAGCCACAAGTCAGCAAACCCACCAACATGACCCCTTCCACCAGGTACAAGAGGCTATGGTCCTTGACTTCCCACATCATTTATAATTGTTGTCACCTTTGCTGTAACTTTTATTAGGTATATTTAACATATACTGAAATTACCTTATTTGGAAATCAGACGGTATAAATAAGCTTAAGCAATATCAAAAGGATACAACATTGTACTGAATTATATAGCGGTATAGTTATTACTTCTAATCTCTCCAGAGTGGGCGAGGAGTGATATAAATGTTGTATCCTTTACATACCGTTTAAGCTATTTCCGAATAAGTGACTTTGGATCATTTTGATGCTTTAAGGTAATTTAAGTCTATGTTAAATTTAAATATACCTAATAAAAGTTCCATTTTACATTTGGAGAAACAATGTAGGGCACTGCAATATACCCTTAATATGCTTGTACTGCAGCTCTTCAAAGACAGAGTCTGATTCTGTCAAAGGGCAATAGATACATACAAATAGGAAAAGTGCAAAGCCACAAGCATAAAATATGAATACAAATAAACAATTTATTATGAGCATATATACTTGTTCAACATGTAAACAGGATAAGATATAAAGCTAATAAACTGATATAGGCAGTAAGTAGCTAATATACAGCTGTAAGTAAGCTGACTTCAATTAGTCCAAAGGTATACCCGGATCCAAGGCTAGAAAAAAATATATAGATATATGGTACCATATGTGGAAAAAATATACTGCTGTTGCAGAAACCGATCACGGAATGGCACTTATGCCGAAGATTATATCCTTTTGTGACTCAATCTGTGGCAAATGGTTATATTCCCTGTAACAGTGTCCAGATAACAAGCACCGATAGGTGCAATTTAGCACCAAAAAGTTCAAACAGGTACTTAGCTTTGCTCCATAAGCCCGTGGACTTTATCCACCATGAGTAGTTACAGCCACATGTCTTCAATCCGATAAAAATGGCAATCTATAGTGAGCTATATCGACAGTAGTATAAGTAAACCCCGGGGTTGTAAACTGGCCAGTACCCAGTAAGTGGTCTCAGATAACAGTTCTGACGCGTTTCCCGGCGTACCGCCGCTTCATCAGAGGCAAATATAATAGAGAGACTCAACAGCACTTCCTTATATATGTAAGTCTCATCACATGGAACTTGGTCATATGATCGTCATCTGATCATCCGGAAGTATCCGACAGTCTGACATTCAATGCGGAGATGTCCGAACTCCTATGTAACAAATCACATGACCGGAAAAAGGTGATTTACGTGTAACGCTTATCCTTTTGTATATAAACTCAGGTATAAGATTTTCCTAGAAATTATAACAGTTTAGAACTAAACAGATTTTCATAATCAATGACTATGTATGTCAAACCTAGCATGATCCACATAACTAGCATCCTAAAATAAAATAAAATGAAAAACAATAAAACATTAGATAAACGAGAGTAAAAATAGAAATGAAATAAAAATAAAAATATAAAATAACCAACAATCGCATAAATCCCATATGAAAACTGGATATAGAAAAAGTAACCAAATAGGTTCTATCAGGTTGTAAGATGATCTACCGAAGATGTTGCAATAGTAATAAACTACCAGCCCTGATGATGAACAAATCCTAATATCATGGAAATGAATAATAAGCCTGAAAGAACACACGTATTACAAAGATTGGATAAAGTAAATACCCTACCTAAAAAAATGTAAATCAGAATGGCAAAATAAATCAAAATAGATGGCATGCCTATGTACACAAAGATACACCTGAAACTAGACAGTTAAATATTGTTGAGTTCAATGGTATCATTGAGGCCATACGGTATTAAAGTTTTTAGTCTGAAGATCCAAAATGCTTCAAGCTTACAGAGACAGTTGAAACGATCCCCCCCCCCTATTAGTTGGATTAATCTGTTCAATTGCTCGTACCTTTAAACCTTCTATTTTGCTTTTTTGACAAACATTGATATGTGACGATAAACTGTGTGACCTAATACCCTTGATGATGTTACGCAATGTTCTAAAAATCGCACATTTAATGTACGGATCATACGACCCACGTACTGCATTCCACACTTGCAGTTAATAAGGTATATCACGTAAGAGGAACGACAGTCCAAGATTTTCTCAATCTCAAAACTCTCTCCTGTTGAAAAGGAAATAAAGGACGTGCATCTATGATCAGCAAATAAGCAGGTAATACACCTACTTTTTCCGCATTTATAAAAACCATTGGATCTGGTCGTCAGCCAACACTCTGAGGGCATTTTCAATGAAACAGGTACATTGTTTATATTATTTTTTAAAAAAACTAGGTGATAATTTATTTTTAAGATTTTTCGATTTCCTAAAGACTATATTGCTACCTCTATTGACATATTGCCCTATGTAATCATCAATTTCTAACAAAGCAGAATTCTTAGTTATAATACGTCTGATCTCTTTTGCATAGCTGTTATATTTGGTAATAAATACCATAGATTTGTCAGAAGCAACCTTATCAGGATGTGTGGTTAAAAGACAGTCCCTATCGGTACCTAAGGCTTCAGTATATGCCTTTTGTACAATCGTTTCTGGATAACACTGTTCAATAAAGGTTTCAAAAAGTTTTTCAGAGTGTTTATTGAAATCTTTCAAATCTGTACAATTTCTTCGCATACGGAAGAACTGGCTTTTGGGTATACTATTTTTCCAAGAATGAAGATGACTACTATTATAATGTACATATCTGTGTAAGTCAACAGGTTTAGAATAGCTTTCAGTTACAATAGAAGAATCTTCTATTCGTAGTGTAACATCTAAATAATTAATCTCTGTTGGATGATGAGTACTGGTAAAACTTAAACCAAAATCATTAGTGTTAAGATGTGACATAAAAGTGGAAACAGAATCAGAGACCCCGTCCCAAATAAAAAATAAATCATCAATATAGCGGCCAAAGAGGACCAGGCCTGCCCCAAACTCGGAACCCCATATGTACCGCTCCTCGAACAATCCCATATAGAGGTTCGCAAAACTCGGGGCGAACCTGGTCCCCATCGCCGTACCTTTGACCTGTAAATAATACTGATGGTCAAAAGGAAAATAATTCTGGTGTAAAATAAAGTGAATAGCATCCAAGACAAAGTCACATAATGACTGATCCATAACATCTTGTTGAAATAAATAATGTTTCACTGCAGCTATACCTTTATGGTGAGGAATGTTTGAATATAACGCCTCTACGTCACAAGTCAAAAATTGATAAGAGGGTTTCCAAACTATATTTTTGACTAGATTCAAAAAACTAATAGTGTCTTTAATATGTGACTTGAGTTTAATGACCAGAGGTTGCAAATGTGAATCAGCGAAAAATGAAAGATTACTGGATAAAGACCCAACACCTGAAATAATAGTTCGACCGGGAGGTGATGTGAGTGATTTATGAATTTTAGGTAAATGATAATACACAGGGATAATAGGATACTGAATAAATAAAAAAGCCAAAGTTTCTTTGGAAATTACACCATTAACCAGAGCATCATCCAACAGATCTTTCAAATGACTCTGAAAAATTAGGGTAGGATGTTTATCCAACTTAATGTAAAAAAGACTATTATTGAGCTGTCTCATAGCTTCACGATAGTAATCAGCTACATTCTGGATGAACAAACTCCCCCCTTTATCCGCTGATTTAACAATAATCCCAGAGTCACTCATCAGTTCCTTTAGTGCTTTCCTTTCTCTAGGGGTCAAGTTGTCCCTAAGGGGTTCCTTCTCTGCCTTAGCACATGGGGTTCTAAATTCCCCCATTGTATTCTGATAAAAACTCTCTATGAGAGGACCCTTGAACTGAAGGGGATAAAAATTTGATTTGTTACGAAATATTCCATGTCTATTAGAGGAATTAATGTCAAAAAGTTCTATTTCAGAAATCTCATCTGGTTCAGAGCTTTCTTCTTTCAGAGATTCTAAATGTAGAAGTGCCAATCTATCATCCTTATCTAGCACAGTCGGAGATGCCTCACTTTTAGCTTTCCTCAGTGCTTTATAGGCAAAATACCTCTTTCTGCTTAATGTTCTTTCATACCTGTTTAGATCGACAAACAGGGCAAAAAGATTGGGTTTACTTGCCGGGGCAAATTTAAGCCCCTTTTCCAGTAATTTAAGTTCTGTTTGAGATAATTCTTTAGATGAAAGATTAAAAACACCTTTGCCAGTTAGTAACGGCGTGTGTTTTTTCCATGACTTAGTAAAGCCTCCTCTGGATCCCCTGATTCTTCTTCTCTTGTTCTTTTGAATGAAAGAAAGTTTTTTTCCTGTGCCTTTTGTGCATATGTTGGAGCGAACAATCCGTCTCCTAAAAAAGAGGCAGAATTAGAGGAGGCAGAGGCGACTTGTTCATTACTCCCATGTTAATCATGATTGATCGTGCTCCTAGCTGGAGGACTTTTAGTGATGGGTTCATATTCATACTTGATCTAATTTATAATCTTCACGATCTCTATCTAGTTTATTGTCTTTGCGTGTTATAAGGGATTTTTCAAAATCCTCTACCCTCATATTGATCTTGTGATCCCTTTCCTTAAAACCCTCTATACCTTCATATTGTTTAAGGGATACTTGTAGATTCTCAATTTCTACTTGTAAGGAATCAACCTTATTGCTTCTATATTGAGTCAGAAGTCGCATCAAAGAAAAAGAGCAATTATCCAAAAGTGTGTTCCATTCTTTAGTAAAAATGGGATTTTCCTGAAAGGAAGCAGATTTAAAGAGCCGTAAGCCCCTTGGGATAATGCCTCCATCTAGATATTTTTGTAATGTAATCTGATCCCACCAATGGCGAGTCTCAGATAGACATAGAGTTTCTAATTTATTGAAAAGTTTATACATTTCAAGATTGTTATCCCCAGTGGTGCTAGAAAGAGAACTATTGGGCCGATTAGTATAGCCCTGCCTCCTTTGTAGTCTCTCAGTCACACATTTGAGTGGAGACATATTGGAGAACAATGACGAACAAAGATGTTCAAAAAAATAAGATAACAAACAATCAGCTAATGTCTACTATTTGTTTATAAGAGTGAAAGAAATATAACAAAAGAACAAATTCTGACACTGAGCTAACTTCTTACCAGCTGGAAAATTACGTTGCATCTGTAATAGAGGACCTTGCTGTGTGTTCCAACTCAAGACAGAAAAACTAAAAAATACAGCGCTGCAAAAAACTGGTGCAAATAATTAAATAAATTTGATTAAATGCACTAAGGCAGAATAATTGTAAATTGTATTGTATTGTATTATAATGCAAAATGTTAACAAACTCTGAATGATTAAGCCCTTTAGTTCAAACAATACACCTCATTATGGCCATATAAAACTACCCCATTGTACAGGCATATATAAGCAATATCTGGATATTTGTGGTCAAACAAATATTAACCTCTATCAGCCCCATCTCACTAGTATTTAATATGGTATTGAGACCACAGAGAGCATCCATGTAACCGCCACACAATAAAGAGATCATGCCCCTCAAAGCTGCTCTATTTTGTATATACCCCCTACGACATTTCATTACACCCGCTGGTATTTTTCATTACCCACAAAAAAACTTGAAACAGGGAATAGTCTATAAAAATATATGTATAGATAAAAAAAATCTTATTAATACAAAAATTTATGTCATTATCCATCTTCGGTCATTTTTATTTCCCCTCCTACATTGCCTGATCTCTGCAGCCATTTTTATTACCCCGTCCTACAGGCATTGTGCCCCCTGTAGCCATTGTTCTTACTACCCTCTGCAGGTATTTCCTAATCCCTCCTCCAGCAGTCATTTTTACTTACTCCACCTGTGCAGGTATTTACTTACCACTCCCCTCCCTCCCCTGCAGTTATTTTTACTTCCCCTACAGCCATTACCTCCTCCCCAGTCATTTTTTTATTACCCCTCTCCCCCCTGCAGGTATTTCCTTACCTGGTATTTCCGTAGTCTGCTGTTATTCACTCTCCGCCATCAGAAGCTAAACCGCGCTTTCAGTGGCTCCCATGCAGCTGCGTGTGATGTCATGATGCCTGCGCGTGACATCACAACTGGAGCGCCAGGAGCCAGTACAAGGGGGAGCCGGGAGCGCCAGGAGCCGGCCCGGCCCATCTAGCCATAGGTCCTTGTGGAAAATTCCAGAATTGCCAGATGGCCAGTTCGGCCCTGATGTCACAGCCCAATGCCACAGTTCCAAGAGGAGAAGAAGCCACTCTATTCCTGCTTCGCACAAGGTAAGAAGCAGAGGACTGGGTAACGCCTGTTTGGGGGAGCCAGATGGGAGGGGAGCACAGGGAGATTTCTGTGCCTCCTACAAAAGATTACCAAGAGTAAGGCACTTATGTAATTTTCCATTGCATACGATTAGATATGTTGGTCTTATATATTCACAATCATTCTGAATTTGTAAATATAACGGGAATAAGTGAACTGTAAGTAGATCATTGGTCTGGGATAAATATAAGGGAAAAAGGAGAAGAGGTCATTGGGTGTCATGCAGTAGGGCTTAGTCACACACATTGTAGACAAGTTGGAAGCTCTACTTGTCAATTGACCCGGGGGAAAGATCCATGACACAGTTTCCATGAGTGCAATTGTGAAAAAGTGGATTTAAGAGGGATTAGCTTAGTGACTAATTTTCCAAGACATCACTCCATATGGATTCTGTTTTAGTAGCTAACTAGCAGAGATCTGGGATTTGTTTTAATAAATCTGTAATCTAAGACAGTGTTTGATTATTTATTATGAAAGTGAGTTGACATTAAGTCATGGAACAATTAAGAAAGTAATGAATAAAGCACATAAGCATTTGCTGGTCCATGTTTATTACAAATTGTTGCTCACGAATGTATTTTTATGGAATATTTTTTAAAAGTATGAAAATGGGGTTGGAAATGGGTCTGTGAGTCTCTGTGCTCGATCACTGATGTAAGTTACGAAGTGATAGTGATGACGGTCAGCTTAGATGCATCCAGCTAAATATACCTCTGTTGTGTGTTGCAATTTATGACTGCATTTTTTGTTCTGCTTTTCTCGAAAATTGCATCCGACTCTACATAAGAGGCCCTGTGTCTATATTGCTCTAACACACCACTGTCAGCTGCTCACTAATGACTTTGTTACTAAAACTGCTTGTGCAGCACCAGTTTACACCCACCAAAGACTGTGATGGAGATAACGTAGCCATCCTGATAGAGACTGATCCAGTGAACAGGGAGCTACATTACAATTCTCTATTCCAGTGGATTCCAAACTTTTTCAGTTCAAGGCACCCTTAGGGTCTCCAAAATTTTTTCAAGGCACCCCTAAGACAAAACAATTACCAAGTAGTCTCCTGCCTTGCTTACCACTGGCCCTGGCCGAGGCACCCCTGTGCGATCTCTAAGGCACCCCAGGGAGCCTAGGCGCACAGTTTGGGAACCACTGCTCCATTCTATCCTTTAATTTATGCAGTGACAACATATTTCACATCACTCTACAAGCAAATGACTTTATTCAGGAACATTAGTTCCTATATCAGTGGTCTTAAAGTCTAATTTCCCAATCACTGGTATACAAATACACACACATTCACTTTAGTCAGAAGCCAATTAACCTTTACACTATCTAATGTTTTAAATAAATATTATTTTACTTTATAGAAATTATACACAAAACTCAAACTCTTGTTTTTACATTTGGGTGCAGTATAAGTCACTTTACTGCAGCTAAAACAACATTAACAAGGAACACCCTGATTCTCCCAGCTCTTCATATCAGAAGGAGTTACATTTTGTTGTCTAAATGCTAATCCGCACATTTACTATCACATATGGGCACATTGTAATTGACATAGTCACAGAACATCACAAAAAATAGCATTCGAGTGGAATGTGATAGATTTCTGCTGCTTCATAAATCTTTATGTAATTTTCTGCATATTTATAATTGTATGGGATGCTTACCAGAACTGTTTGCTGCTAAATATAATTCCGAGACTCGGAGTAGCAGCCTATTAAACACATTAAAGGAAAATAGATGGAGGTAGCCCAGTGACCTAGGCAAAGGTAGCCCACTCCTGGACCAGCCCAGGGGGCAGATGTAACCCCCAGCCCAGCCTGCCACTGCAAACAACCTTTGCAACTACAGATTAATTGTTAAAACAGTTTGTATATACAGTTAACTGTGAGAGAGGCATTTGTTAATTTGGCATGCTCAAATGGTGTATTTAAACAAAAGGCAGCAGAAATATTATTATTAATCACAAGATATAAATAAAATACGGCAATAGATGACCTTTAACCTGGTTAAACATAAGGTACACTTATATATACGACTGAACTTATATTTGCAAATGGTCACCTTATGACACTTGCCGTCACTATTATAAACAAAGAGCTTGATAAATAGGCCCAAGAGAATGGCAAGTCTGTTCAGTAATCTTACAGAATCAATAGCCACTGTGCTCAGCTCCAAATTAACATTGGATTATTGTAACCTGCAGTGAGATATTTATACCATTAAGTGGAGTTTATAGTACAGAGGAGCAATAAATCTAATTAAAATAAATTCAACACAGCGAATGACCTAGTTATAGACAATACTTATCCAATTTTATATATCATGTACTACTTTGCTTTCATAAGAAGGCTGTTAACACGAAGCAGTATCAAGACAGATCTCAAAGTAATGGCAAGCTAATTAAGCTTTATGTCACATATATAGTTAATGATATCATGGTAGCGTTATCAGTAAAAGGACCACCATGCATCAGCTTCATTAAACACAATTCCCAACTCGGCAAAGCCTAAACCCGTGATTCTTAATCCTGTCCTTGGGCACCGACAGTAGTACATGCTTTTCTTAACTCCTCACATAATCACAAGGGCAGTAAAAGTAGAACATGTGGACTACTGAGAATAAATCAGTAACAAATCTACCAATGGGAGATCTGGAAAACATACACTGTTGGGGTGCCTGGGGATAGTCCCACATTCTATAAAATGGAGTACCCACCTTCAGTATCAATTTTGTGATGGACCCCACTTCTCTGTAGCACTGGGTCCACCCCAATGTGGCATTATCTTGCTTCCGGTAGGCAATGTAACTATATGTAAAAGGCCCAATGCTGCTACTATTAGCACTGGAATTTTCAGAAGTTATTATGAAGCGACACATTAAAACTTGGAGTTGGGCTCGACATAATGGTCCTCTGCAGATTGCTCTGTTGGTCTTCCTCTGTAAAGAACTAATTTCATCAGAGGAAAAGGGTCTCCAGTATCAAACAGATGCCTGATGCTGGTAAGTCAGTTTTATAAAAGGTTCATTAAAAATCACAGCTGTAAACAGACACAGAGTAGGGTAAAATGGTAAATCACTGGCTCAAAGACATGTTTTCGGGGATTAACAGCAGTCCATGGCTTTTTCTTCAGGGGGCACAAGTAGAAAACATTGTATGCAGATAATCCCCCACAAGCAATGCACTAATACTCCCACCTTCCTGTGTGCTGCACCTATATGACTCTTGTGTTTGGCTCTCTGCTTTCTTATTCCTGTCTTGTGTTGTCTCCTGCAATTGCCCATATACCTGAGAGCTGCTTCATGAATTGCTACTCCTTCATTTTCCTGCCTATTGTTTCCCACAGTTATAGGATAAAGATAGACTATGAGGAAAGGGAGAAGGTCATAGTTGGCCTGTAAGAGTCTACCTGTAATCTGTGATTAGGGAGTTTAGGGTTAGGCTGCATTGGAAGATTAGATATAGTTTTATGTTTTAAATGTAATTCTTTGACTCAGTGCTCACCTGACCTGGCAGAGTGGGCCCAAAGAATGTAGAGATAGGGAAGCAGGAACTACTGGCTGAGGACAGTTCAATGTTTCCTCAGGCACTGGAAATTACTTATCTCAACAAGCAGAGAGATAATAAGTGATGTCAGAGCCCACCACATGCAGAGAGTTACACTTCAGAGAGAAGAGCAGGCTTTGCAAACAGAGAGGAGGGAGATGCAGTCATTGTAGAGATCGCAGTTTTACAGAGTGGAGTGAATGGAGGGGAAAGGCAGTGCAGCTAAGCCACTAAAGCTGACAGAGAACACAAGAGCTGCCAGCAGAGTGAGTACTGTGAAGAAGGGAGCTGAAGAGAGATGCACAGTAAGAGAGGGTAACATTGTTACAGAGAGACTGAAAAGGGCTGTAATACCATATAATAGAAAGAGCTGCTAGTCTAACAGAGAAAGCTGTCAATCTTGCAGAAAGGACTTCCAGTCTAACAAGAAGAGCTGCCAGGTTATTAGAGAGGGCTGCCTGAATCACAGAGCGAAATACCAGTGTCAGAGTTAGTGCTGCTATTATCACACAGGGAGTCTTTAAGTGTCAAAGATCTATAGGGTGTCCAGGTCAAATCTAAAAGTTGAAACCTCATACAGATGTCATTATTATTATTATTATTATTATTATTATTATGACTGCTATTCCCATCATCTTCTCCAAGAGAGAGATATATTTCTTCATTTCTCTTATGATAAAGGTACTCAGTGTAACTCTTGATGGTTGACTTCATATTATAATTGTTGTGGTGATACTCACCATTACATGCTGCTACCTCATCTTTTTCCAACTGAGAGCATGGGTTCATACCAAAAGTTTAATCCCTCTGACCCTGGTGCTTTTCCATTTTATGGTGTCATCTGATAGGACATTAGCTAGTTTAGGATGTGCTTGTAGGTCTAAATGTGAATACTTCCTCCATTAAGCCCACAAATGATTATATGTGATAAACAGCACAATTAATCTGGAACTTCTACAAGTCACATAGTGACATATTCAATCCGGTTATCATTGCTGACTCTGTACACTAAACATGTCTGAGTATGCTCTTAAATCATATCTTTATTTGGCCATCGATTAACAAGCAGTGGTTTTGGAAACTGTGCCCCTAATGCATTAACAGTTATGAAATCCAAAAATAGTCAAGTGGATAAGTTATGATACAACTGTTTTTTATAATCAAATAAAGATTTGATTTTAGAGCATATTCAGTCTGAATGTTCCATGTGCAAACTTTGGAGACCGTATAATGTTATACTGTGCAAAATATGCAACTGAAAAATATGCATTAAATATTGTCTTAAATGCAGTTAACGGCTTATTAGGTCTGTTTTGCTATTAAATATCTCTTTTAAGATTAAGATGTTTAGAATGCTAATGACCATATCTAGCACATTAATCGCAAACTAGCAGTGCTCTCTTTCCTCACTCCTGCCTCCCCACCCATCAGCACATACAGGCAGTGAGGATCATAGCGCTGCTAAGTGACACATTAACATACTGAGGATGCTTCTCAGCTGTCCCTTTTCCTGGCAGACTGAAGGGGGCAGGGTGCTTGTTTTGGCTTTGAATAACCTCTGGTTAACAAAATAGAAGCAGTCTCAAAGGTGACAGGTCCAATTTAAGCAACTGAGAACTGGGGGAATTGTTTTACAGTTCACAACATATGATCATGTGTTAGCCAACAAACATGTATTTATAATAGAATATGTCTCAACATGTGCAATATATACTCCAAATTGAACATTACAAATTATACTGCTACTACAGTCTTTTAAATTTAAAGGATATATATAAATTCAATTTTAATAGATATTTCCCAATTTATAGTTAGATGCCTTTCAAACAATATTTGTTCCTTTTTAAGGTTAAAAATTAACATTTAAAAGATAAATACAATTTTGCACACATTTTTTCATCTTTAAAATGTGCATTGTAGACCCTAAGGGTTTCTATTGTAAATATAATCCCTACTTTGTATTTCTATTGATTGGTCAGATTCTAACACGAGCAGAGTCTATGTAGCTGCTCTTGTAGTGTCTGCATCTTCAGGGGTCCTTTCTGCTGTGTTTTATGTTTTATGTTAAAAGTCTACTAGCTTGAATGCACTAGCACAAATAGTCTTTACACTCAGAAGCTTTTGAACCAAAGTTCGAATTTAAAGATTATCCTCAAGTATATCTAAGTAGTGCAGAAACATAAACATTGGTATGGATATTATGATACACAATCAACTACCTCTTCAGTAGTCCAGATATCTAATCCTGCGGGGAAGTTATGTCTTTCTAAAAGGGACACTTCACTTGCATAAAATTACTTTGGCTTGTGTTTATGGCACTAGCTCTAAAGCTGGGTACACACTACAGAAATTTTGACCAACTTTTTATGCCGAGCGATTTTATATGCGATCGATGTTCCGATCGCTCGGTCCATGGACTGCATACACACTAGCCTTGTTTAGGACGATAAAGGGAAGAGCGGACGTCCCTTTAGCGACTTTTTACAGCCATGTTGTCGTGAACAAGGACATTGTGACCAAGAAGAAAACAGTTTTAAAATTACCAAACAAGCCTCTGTTATATCTTGCTGAGTGTTTCAGACACAGACATAAAAATGTACAGACTTCAGCTGTGACAGATAAGTGAAGCAAGCATAAACCTATCAATGGGTTCTCTATGTGAGTAATATAACAAACTTAAAAAACCATTTTACCATAGTTGCCATCAAAGCTCTATCTGTTGCAATTTGACAAAACCAAAACATGTCTGGAATAATCATGTTGGTCGAACGGAGCATAATTTGGCATTTTTTGCTTAGACTTTGATTATCCTGAAATGCCCAGTTGAATCTCTTTCTGAGATTTTATAAGAGTTGGATAATATTATTAACTTATCCTCTATTAAGATAATTCCAACCAAAACTGAAACACTGGGTATATCAATGTGTCAAAATACTTTACAGGACTTTAAATTGAAAAATCCCTTTTACTGGTTCTCGTCCAACAATGCTTATGTAGGGCATAAATGAAACACTACTACTTTACTACTTTATCAGGCCAAATATTTTTCATTGGGATCAAAAAAATGAGACGTGACCAATCCTTCCATATGTTGAGAGGAAGAATGAGCCCTGTCAAAGTGTCCATTCCCCCTAAAATTACCTATTCCAAACATTCTCTATTAGTGTACCTAAAACATTTCTCAGCTCCATAGATAAATTTATATCTTTCTTTTTGTGGATGAAATGATCCCAATGAACAAATCAGAAGTTTGGACAAGTCACAAGAATTTAGAGGGACTGAGGCTCACTAAGCTTTCTACATATTAATAAGTAACAGTAAATGACGTATAACAGAGCTCATAGCTAATAGCTTATAGCTTGATTGTTTCCTCTCTCATGCTATCATTTGATTGCATAGTTAACACCAATTTCCTATCCATAATGCTAACATCATTTAGACCCTTTCTCAGCAGGCTCATCAGGATAACCTCTTTCTGAAAATTTGGCTAACATTTCTTTGGCCTATTGAAGAAAAGCAGTATTGCAGGAACAGTTTTGCTTGATCTTCATTAGTTTTCCTTTTGGAACATTATCCTCTTATGCTTTATGGTGAGCGCTCCGGGACGCCCAAATTTATTTGCATGCCCGGTTTTCTGAAGTTTAACCATGGAGCCACTGACCAACAGTCAGGTCCATGAAATTAATCTGATGAAGTTGCATCATTAGCAATGAAATGCGTAAGGAAATAAACAATTATTTGTCTTTTACACAAGAGACCTCTTGGATCAATTATGCATGCATTCAATATTCTTGTCTTTGATGATGAGCTTTATGAAGCTTTCATTGCAATATATCAACAGGAGTTTGAAATTGTGAAAGATTTAAGTGCTTTCATTGCAACACATTTTGCATTGAACACAGTCTGCTTGGTGGAGAATATCATTTTCGTGAAGACACAGGACTTTGTGCAAGTATACTCTTGGCTAATCTGTGTACTCTAAATTTGACCTCCTTATTTTTTGCAGCTATACAATCAGTAGCTTGAACAATTATTAATCATCAAAGATTAAAGTGCATCATATGATATATATGTTTTCCTTGAGCTCAAGTGATATTGTGGTGTTTGTGTGGTGGATTGTTTTTAATAAGTGTGTATTTTTTATTATCATACAAATTGTTTCTTATGTGAGCTACAAGCGCTGTTATATTTTATTTTTTGAAGGTTTCTTGAGAGTTGCAGGTGCGAATAACAGCTGTAGCTAATTATATACCCAGCACCATAAAATGAGCTTTTTTGGGGTTATTCAGTAACATATTAACAAGCTGGGAATGATAACTGAATCACTCCGTGAAACCTTGGGAGGATGCAGTGAAATCTATACTGGGTAATACCCAGTATGGATTTCACCCAGTGGGTATACTGGTTTGGGCAGCTTACCGTGGATCCATGTCATCCGTTAAATCTTTTTAAACTCACTTGAGCTAATAACTAAAGTATTGGATAAAAGTTATAACACAGTTTTGCTTACCCTTGGAGGAAAGCGGGTTTAGATCGATTTTTTCACCTAATGGGTGAGCATAAACCACGTTCCATCACAGACCTGAGTGAGAGACATGTTCTTCCAAGCAATTTATATTTTCACTATATGCAAATTAAAAGCTTCATACAAGCCCAGACACAATCATCTACGTTGAGGCTGCCAACACCTTTTGAGAGGCACTGTATTTACAGTCCGGGTCGCCGAGGCTATATAACGATCCTGTATAGCTCTCTCGTGTCCTCCTCATCTCCTCCTATGGAACCGTTTGAGCAGATGTGGGAACAAGATCTTGGGATGACCCTGGGCGAGGAGGGATGGTCGCTTATTCGTGAAAGGGTTTCGAGGTCGTCCATTAATACAGCCATCCGCGAAAATTCATATAAGATTTATACCAGATGGTACATGGTCCCTGAGAAACTTCATTCTATCTTTCCCCAAACTTCAGATCTTTGTTGGCGCAACTGTGGGGCGGTGGAATCTTTCTTTCATATTTGGTGGGATTGCCCTCTGGTGTCTAGATTTTGGGATGATGTAATATCACTGGTTCGACAGGTCACCTTAATCAATGTGCCTAAGAATCCACTCTTGGTGCTTCTATATAAACCTATCAAAGGCATCGGATAAGCTTATCCGACACATCTATAATGCAGCTAAGTTACAAATAGCTAGTGAATGGAAGAAGGTCTCACAACCTTCTAGAAAAGGGTGTTATGAAAAGAACTTGGCACACTGCATCCATGAAATATGTGACTAGTCTTCTCCATGACACAGTTCCCACGTTCCACAAAGTGTGGGACCCTTGGTATAGCTTTAACAACAGTTCTATGCCAGGCCTCTTGTAAGCCTTAGATGCTCTCCCCTTCCCCTTTTTTGTTTTTAATCCCTGTGGCTATATCTCTTCTACTCTTTAAATGTTCCCTATGTTCGCCTCTCCCCCCTTTTTTTACTATCATACTGATATGTTGGGTTCTCAACTGGGGACATACATCCAACTTGGATTGCTCCTCCCCCCTCCCTCCAACATCCTTCCCCCTCTACCCCCAATAAAAAATAAAAAATCCCGGCAGTTTATGCTATTTGCTTGATATGTACAATGGTGCAGGATTTGGAAAATTTTGTATTTCAACTAAGGATGAGCGGGCTCGGATTTAGTAAATCAGAACAGCCCCGAATAGTGCGGATCCGAGCCCGATCCGAGCACTGTTCGGGTATTCCCGCCGATTAGCAAAACTCAAAACGAGGCTATGACTCATATCCCGCCGTCGGATCTCGCGATACTCGGATTCTTTAAATTCGCCGCATTGATCAGGGAAGCGGGAGGTTGTGTTTTGTTAGTGGTGTCCTCTTTCCTGGTCATTCCTGTGCTCTGTCCTGCTGAGTCCAGTGGTGCTGTGTCCTGTGCTCTGTCCTGCTGAGTCCAGTGGTGCTTTGTCCTGTGCTCTGTCCTGCTGAGTCCAGTGGTACTGTGTCCTGTGCTCTGTCCTGCTGAGTCCAGTGGTGCTGTGTCCTGTGCTCTGTCCTGCTGAGTCCAGTGGTGTTGTGTCCTGTGCTCTGTCCTGCTAAGTCCATTGGTAGTACTGCTATAGATCAACGTTCACTGTTCCTGCAGTCTAAAAAAATTGGTACTGCAATCTAACTACGTTCACTGTTCCTGCAGTATAAAAGAATTAGTACTGCAATATATAACTACGTTCACTGTTCCTGCAGTATAAAAGAATTAGTACTGCAATATATAACTACGTTCACTGTTCCTGCAGTATAAAAGAATTAGTACTGCAATATATAACTACGTTCATTGTTCCTGCAGTATAAAAGAATTAATACTGCAATATATAACTACGTTCACTGTTCCTGCAGTATAAAGGAATTTGCACTGCAATATATAACTACGTTCACTGTTCCTGCAGCATTAAAGAATTAGTACTGCAATATATAACTACGTTCACTGTTCCTGCAGTATAAAAGAATTAGCACTGCAATATATAACTACGTTCACTGTTCCTGCAGTATAAAGGAATTTGTACTGCAATATCTAATTACGTTCACTGTTCCTGCAGTATAAAAGAATTAGTACTGCAATATATAACTACGTTCACTGTTCCTGCAGTATAAAAGAATTAGTACTGCAATATATAACTACATTCACTGTTCCTGCAGTATAAAAGAATTAGTACTGCAATATATAACTACGTTCACTGTTCCTGCAGTATAAAGTAATTTGTACTGCAATATATAACTACGTTCACTGTTCCTGCAGTATAAAAGAATTAGTACTACAATATATAACTACGTTCACTGTTCCTGCAGTATAAAAAAGGAATTAGTACTGCAATATATAACTACATTCACTGTTCCTGCAGTATAAAGGAATTTGTACTGCAATATATAACTACGTTCACTGTTCCTGCAGTATAAAAGAATTAGTACTGGAATATATATTTACGTTCACTGTTCCTGCAGTATAAAGGAATTTGTACTGCAATATATAACTACGTTCACTGTTCCTGCAGTATAAAGGAATTTGTACTACAATATATAACTATGTTCACTGTTCCTGCAGTATAAAAAAGGAATTAGTACTGCAATATATAACTACATTCACTGTTCCTGCAGTATAAAGGAATTTGTACTGCAATATATAACTACGTTCACTGTTCCTGCAGTATAAAGGAATTTGTACTGCAATATATAACTACGTTCACTGTTCCTGCAGTATAAAGGAATTTGTACTGCAATATATAACTACGTTCACTGTTCCTGCAGTCTAAAAAAATTGGTACTGAAATCTAACTACGTTCACTGTTCCTGCAGTCTAAAAAAAGTGGTACTGTAATCTAACTACGTTCACTGTTCCTGCAGTCTAAAAAAATATAATATAATATTAATATATATATATAATATTAATATTAATAAAAAAATATAATGGAGTACAAAAATTTGGAGGATAAAGTAGGGAAAGATCAAGAACCACTTCCTCCTAATGCTGAAGCTGCTGCCACTAGTCATGACATAGACGATGAAATGCCATCAACGTCGTCTGCCAAGGCCGATGCCCAATCTCCTAGTAGAGGGCATGTAAAATCCAAAAAGTCAAAGTTTACTAAAATTAGCAAAAAAAGAAAATTAAAATCATCTGAGGAGAAACGTAAACTTGCCAATATGCCATTTACGACACGGAGTGGCAAGGAACGGCTTAGGCCCTGGCCCGTGTTCATGACTAGTGGTTTAGCTTCACCCAAGGATCTAAGCCCTCCTCCTCCCCCCCTCTCTAAAAAATTTAAGAGAGGTAAGCTGTCATCAACAACACAACAAACAACTCTGCCTTCTAAAGAGATGGCATCACAAATTCCCAAGGCGAGTCCAAGGGTGTTGGTGGTTGCGAAGCCTGACCTTCCCATCACTGTACGGGAAGAGGTGGCTCCTTCCAACATTTGCAGCATGCCCTCTGCATATGCTGGAAGGATCACCCACAGTGCAGTTACAGATTTGGCTAATGAAGGTGTCACTGTTGTACATCGGGAGGAGGATATTGATGTAGCTGGCGCTGAGGAGGAACTTGACGAGGAGGATGCTGATGTGGTTATCTTAAATGAGGCACCAGGGGGGGAAACAGTTGTTGTCCATGGGATGAAAAAGCACATCGTCATGCCTGGCCAGAAGACCAAGAAATCCACCTCTTCGGTCTGGAATTATTTCTATCCCAATCCGGACAACAAATGTATTGCCATATGTACCTTATGTAAAGCTCAAATAAGCAGGGGTAAGGATCTTGGCCACCTAGGGACATCCTCCCTTATATGTCACCTGAAGAACCTTCATAATTCAGTGTTTAGTTCAGGAACTGTGGCTAGGATCGTCAGCAGTCCAGGGACACCTTGGTCCTGTTGTATCCACACCAGCAACACCCTCCTTATCAATTTCCTCCTCGATCTCGATTGGAGATAGTCCTGCAGGCCATGTCACCGGCATGACTGAGTCCTCTTCAATCCGGGATTCTTCCGGAGGATCCTGCAGCGCTACGCCTACTACTGCCGCTGCTGCTGTTGCTGCTGGTAGTCGGTCATCTTCCCAGAGGGGAAGTCGTAAGACCGCTACGTCTTTCACTAAACAATTGACCGTACAACAGTCGTTTGCCATGAGCACGAAGTACGACAGTAGTCATCCTATGGCAAAGCGGATAACTGCGTCCTTAACAGCTATGTTGGTGTTAGACGTGTGTCCGGTGTCCGCCATCAGTGGAGTGGGATTTAGACGGTTGATGGAGGTATTGTGTCCCCGGTACCAAATCCCGTTGAGATTCCACTTCACTAGGCAGGCGATACCCGGGATGTACAGAGAAGTACGAAAAAGTGTCCTCAGTGCTCTGAAAAATGCGGTTGTACCCACTGTCCACTTAACCACTGACATGTGGACAAGTGGTTCAGGGCAAACTAAGGACTATATGACTGTGACATCCCACTGGGTAGATGCTTCGTCTTCCGCAGCAACAGCAGCATCATTAGCAGCATCTCCAAAACGCCTGCTCGTTCCAAGGCAGGCAACGTTGTGTATCACCTGTTTTAGTAAGAGGCACAACACTGACAACCTCTTAGAGAAACTGAGGGAAATAATCTCGCAGTGGCTTACCCCACTTACACTCTCCTGGGGATTTGTGGTGTCGGACAACGCCAGTAACATTCTTCGGGCATTGCATATGGGCAATTTCCAGCACGTGCCATGTTTTGCCCACACAATAAATTTGGTGGTGCAGCATTACCTGAAAAGTGACAGGGGTGTGCAGGATATGCTTGCAGTGGCCCGCAAAATTGCTGAACACTTTTGGCATTCTGCCACTGCCTACCGCAGACTCGAGCAACAACAGAAAAGCCTGAACCTGTCCTGCCATCACCTCAAACAAGAGGTTGTGACGCGCTGTAACTCCACCCTCTATATGCTGCAGAGGATGGAGGAGCAGCAAAAGGCTATTCAAGCCTAGACAGCCACCTACGACATAGGCAAAGGAGTGGGGATGCGCCTGAGTCAAGCGCAGTAGAGACTGATTTCCGTGTTGTGCAAGGTTCTCCAGCCGTTTGAACTTGCCACACGAGAAGTCAGTTCCGACACTGCCAGCTTGAGTCAGGATATTCCCCTGATCAGGCTGTTGCAGAAGCAGCTGGAGAAAGTGAGGGAGGAGCTGGTAAACCATTGCGATTCCACAAAGCATGTAGCTCTTGTGGATGAAGCCCTTCGTACGCTTTGCCAGGATCTGAGGGTGGTCACTCTTTTAAAGTCAGAGGAATACATTCTGGCCACTGAGCTCGATCCTCTGTTTAAAGTTGTGTCTCTGTTTCCGGCAGACACAAGTCTACAGCGGTGCAAAGACCTGCTGGTCAGGAGATTGTCATCTGAAGAAAACCGTGACGTGGCAACAGCTCCGCCTTCATTTTCTTCCACACCTGTGGCTGCGAGAAAACAGCTGAGATTTCCTAAACGATCCACTGGCGGGGATGCAGAGAACATCTGGTCCGGACTGATGGGCCTGCCAACCATTGCTGACATGTCTACTGTCGCTGGTGGAGGATTACTTTGCTGACACCATCCAAGTAGACATGTCAGACAGTCCTTACTTTTACTGGCAGGAAAAAAAGGCACCTCTTTTTTTTCTTTGCCAGCTCGTTTTGTGGGGGTCCAAACGAACCAATCATTTCAGACACAGTTTTGTAGGCCCTGTCGCTGAAATGATTGGTTTGTTAAAGTGCGCATGTCCTATTTCAACAACATAAGGGTGGGTGGGAGGGCCCAAGGACAATTCCATCTTGCACCTCTTTTTTTGGCATTATGTGCTCTTTGGGGCCTAGTCTTTCAAACTGCCATCCTGTCTGCCACTGCAGTGCCACTCCTAGATGGGCCACGTGTTTGTGCCGCCCACTTGTGTCGCTTAGCTTAGACATCCAGCTACCTCGGTGCAACCTTTTGGCCTAAAAACAATATTGTGAGGTGTGAGGTGTTCAGAATAGACTGGAAATTAGTGTAAATGAATGTTATTGAGGTTAATAATAGCGTGGAGTGAAAAAAATGCAAAAATCTGGATTTTAGCACTTTTTATGCTTTTTTAAAAAAAAATCAGAATCCAAAACCCAAAATCAGAACCAAAACCTTGAGTGTGTTGTTTTGGCAAAACCCATTCGAACCCAAAACCTCAAGGTAATCAGAACCCAAAACCCAAAACACGAAAAGTGGCCGGTGCACACCCCTAATTTCAACATTCATCCTGCAGATCTTTAACCCCCTCCTGGAATGTACCCTGTCATGAAAAATAGCTTTATATGTTTTCTGTTGTTTTTCTGCGTTTTTTATTTTTCTTATATGCATTTATATACTTTGTATTCCCGGTACTTGGATAATGCTTTAGACATGTACTGTTGTACTTTATATACACCTGCTGTTATAAATAAAAAGTTAAAAAAATAAATAAATGATAACACAGATGTGCAAATCATTTTACTATCAATTCGGAAAACTTCAATTTTAACCCATAGTAGGTTTTCTGTATAATTAATAAACACTATTATTGAATATTTACAGTTTCTTTATTAACATTTAATGTATATGAATAGTCAGAAACATTTTTTAGAAGCATTGGAAAACATTTACAGACATAAGGGCCATACTTGGTAAGCAAGAGGTTAAGAAACATATATGTGATTATTCCTATTGAAAACTAAAGTATTGCTATACATTTTTCAAATAACTCTTCGTTTTATTAAATAAGTGCACTATCCTTGTCAATTGTTATACCTTTTATGTACCTTAGAGTATCTGAAACCTAATTATCTATGGCTCTGATGATCTCATACTTAAGACTGGGGAAGACTTTTGAGGCTCACCAACTACCCCATATCTATACTTGATAAATCCTATAGCTAAGAATAGGGAAGATTTTAGATGTACAGCATATTGATAAGCAGCTTTCAGGTGGCAATAGTGGTACATGCATTGATTCTAATTATTATTTTGATTACACTATTTCTTGTTATTGGGTGCCTCTGTTGTTCTTCTTTACATAGAGCCCAAGACCCAGCAACAATAGGAGGTCACAGTCCTGTATATTATATTTGTGTGTCCTAGATCATTTAATTTGATATATTGTGTGAATTCTATTAGTTAAGGACTCTAGTTACTGCAAATTATATATACATATAGTCTTTAAGCCAGACAAGATGTGGCAGTAGCAGTGTAACCCACACTGTTCACCAGGTCCTGTTGGACATTTCACCTACTTGACAGGTTGGGGGTGCTGTGTAGAACACTGGGTAATTTAAGACACTTTTATTTGTCATCATTATATGTGCGTGTGTTCGATTTGCACCCTTTGTAATTTATGCTCACCTACTAATGTATACTATTCGTCCCAGCAATTTGATAAAGTAATTAATGTAAAGCATACTTTTGCAGACTTTGATAAATCCCTATCTTCATGTTTCCCTTTAATATGTCTCTATTTAATGTCTTTAAGGCTGGGTACACACTACAGAAGATTTCTCCGGATGCAATATCGTTAACCATTTTACCAATGACTGAAAGTCCCGTTCAGCATGCCGATTCATGTGTACACACTATACATGGTTTACAATATTTACCTTCAAATCTGTGCTCTACATCTGTCATAACCATCGCCTGAAAAGATCCTGATTCTGTAAACTCTATGGAGATCTGCCTACACTACTGGACGTGAGTGCATACACACTGCAGAATTTTTCCATCATCGTTTTATCGTTTATAGAGATTTTGAGCGTACACACTAATGTAATATCGGAACTAATGGTCGTTTATTGGGTGATTGGCCCGATAATCAGGTGAAAAACCTGTAGTGTGTACCCAGCCTTAGATTGTCCATTCCTACAAGCAAATTCCTCTATTGTGTCTCTTAAGAGCACTTTCAACCTTTCTGTTTGTATGACTTCTCCGTTTGTATTGTACAGCACTACAGAATATGCTGATACTTCATAAATGTTTCATAAAAATAAAAATTAGCTTTAATAAATCAAAAATAAAATGTATTATTGTATGTCTTAGAAATGTAGTCAAACTGTTATTGTTTATACGTAAACAGACACACTTATCTTATTCTATTTTTGACTATTTCAAAAACTAAGATGTTAGTATACATGTAAATATCTACATTTTCAATCATTTTAAGGTTAATTATTTGATCTTGTCACTTACTTTACTTTAGTGGTTTATTGTTTTCTACCTTTCTATTTATTTATGGTGACATACAATATTGTGGTTGTTTACTTTTGCTGTACATGAATGCCTTTTTACTATGAGGGAATGGTAGAGATTCAGTATGACCCATTCAGATACAATGCTTGGTATTAAACTTTTTAAGGCCATCACAAATTTATGTTATTTCCTGTTGCTCTATTTTCAGGTAATTAACAGCAGATTGTTTCATAGGACATCCTTCATAAAAACCATTCTCCATTGGTTCAAAGTCACTGATCTCAGTACAGTCTTCACACTTTTTTGCTAGAAGGAAGTAGTTTGTTTCATTGAATGACTCCTCAGATGCCCATTGTGAGGGAACTTTCAAGAGTGTTTCGAGTATTTCAAATTGAGATTTAGGTTTAAAAAAAAAATTACATAACTATTAAAGTTTGTCAAATTAATACATGTACATATTAATGAATGTGTAACAACAACAATATTGTCATCATCTATTGATGATTATTTTCTAAATCTTGGGAATGTGAAATTAGATTAATTATATGCTCATTCACATATACACACATAAAGTCATGGCCAAAAAATTTGAGAATGACACAAGTATTGGTTTTCACAAAGTTTGCTGCTTCAGTGTTTTTAGACCTTTTTGTCAGATGTTGCTATGGTATACTGTAGTAAAATTACAAGCATTTCATAAGTGTGAAAGGCTTTTATTGACAATTACATTAAGTTTATGCAAAGAGTCAATATTTGCACTATTGACCATTCTTTTTGAAGACGTCTGCAATCCGCCCTGGCATGCTGTCAATCAATTTCTGGGCCACATACTGACTGATGGCCGCCTGTTCTTGCGTAATCAATGCTTGGACTTTGTCAGAATTTTGTGGGTTTTTGCTTGTCCACCCGCCTCTTAAGGATTGAACACAAGTTCTCAATGGGATTAAGGTCTGCGGAGTTTCCTGGCTATGGACCCAAACTTTCGATGTTTTGATCCCAGACACACTTAGTTATCATTTTTGCCTTATGGCAAGGTGCTCCATCATGCTGGAAAAGGCATCGTTCGTCACCAAACTGTACTTGGATGGTTGGGAGAAGTTGCTCTTGGAGGATGTTTTGGTTGGTACCATTCTTTATTCATGATTGTGTTCTTAGGCAAAATTGTGAGTTGGCAAACTCCCTTGGCTGAGAAGCAACCCAACACATGAATGGTCTCAGGATGCTTTACTGTTGGCATGACACAGGACTGATGGTAGCGCACACCTTTCCTTCTCCGGACAAGTGTTTTTTAAAGATGTCCCAAACAATCTGAAAGGGGATTCATCAGAGAAAATGACTTTACCCCAGTCCTCAGCAATTAAATTCCTGTACCTTTTGCAGAATATCAGTCTGTCCCTGATGTTTTTCCTGAAGAGAAGTGGCTTCTTTGCTGACCTTCTTGACACCAGGCCATCCTCCAAAAGTCTTCTCTTCACTGTGCGTGCAGATGCACTCACACCTGCCTGCTGCCATTCCTGAGCAAGCTCTTCACTGTTGTTGCCCGATCCCACAGATGAATCAACTTTAGGAGATGGTCCTGGTGCTTGCTGGACGTTCTTAGGCGCCCTGAAGCCTTCATCACAACTATTGAACCTGTCTCCTTTAAGTTCTTGATGATTCGATAAATGGTTGATTTAGGTGCAATCTTACTAGCAGCAAAATCCTTGGCTGTGAAGCCCTTTTTGTGAAAAGCAATGGTGACTGCACATGTTTCCTTGCAGATAACCATGGTTAACAGAGGAACAACAATAATTTCAAGCACCCCTCCTTTTTAAAGCTTCCAGTCTATTATTTTAACTCAATCAGCATGACAGAGTGATCTCCAGCCTTGTCCTCGTCAACACTCTCACCTGTGTTAACAAGAGAATCACTGACCTGATGTCAGCTGGTCCTTTTGTGACAGGGCTGTAATGCAGTGGAAATGTTGTTTTTGGGATAAAGTTAATTGTCATGGCAAACAGGGACTTTGAAATTAATTGCAATTTATCTGATCACTCTTCATGACATTCTGGAGTATATGCAAATTGCCATCATAAAAACCGAGGCAGCAGACTTTGTGAAAAATAATATTTGTGTCATTCTCAAAACTTTTGGCCATGACTGTATATATAGTGTTATATAGAGTCATTTCACACATTTGCAATACAGAGGGTATGATTTACACTGCAAAACAACTTAGCTTTGCACCAGTGTGCCTGTATCAAGTGAAGGACTTGTTGGCTGGCAGCTGAGCGCAGTAGGAAGTTGTTCCATTTATTTTTGAACTTGTAGTGAGCCACTGCCCCTCTTGCACCTCTTGTCATTTAGAAATTAATTAAGCAACATGCTTTTTCTCATATAGCACTAGTTGGTTCACTTTCTGACTTTCAATCATGTCAATTCTTATAAAGGTGAGTGGAGGGGAAGAAGATTTACAGCAGGGTTGTCCAACCCGCGGCCCGCGGGCCGCATGCAGCCCAGCACGCCTGTAAATGTGGCCCAGAAGGAGTTTTGCTTGTGGCAAGGGGACAGCACTGTTAATGGAAAAAAAAAATCCTGCAAAAAAAAGAAAAGAAAATACTTACCTTTCGGTCACGCGATCACGTCAGCTGGTACTCCGGCTCCCTCCCTTGTCTCCTCCTCCGTGCGGTGCTCGCTGATGTCATCACGCCCAACATCCATTGCGGAGCGCAGCACAGAGGAGTCACCCGCGCGAGAAGAACAATCAGCAGCACAGAATTGGAGAAGAGAAGAGGACAGGAGAACAAGCCGATTAAAAGGTAAGTTAAGGGGAATTTTTTTTATTATTTCAAGGGACGCTGACCAGTGAATAAAAGTCACCTGGTCCTGGAGCATCATGGACCTTATCTCCCTGCTACATACTTCTACTTGTAATACTAATGGGGCATTATATATTTTTCTCTTTGGCCCATTATAAGTTGTTATCCCTTAACTAACATAGTGGTGTAATTAGCAAAACAGGTCACAATTTGGGGTCACAGTGATGTATAAGTCAGGTACTGCAGGCCTGGTCAGGGCACCCTGATATACAATGCCTGGCTTAAATGCACTTTATTGATATTGCATCGAAACAATACAAAAAGTGATTATAGTATAATAACTAGAGAGGATTTTTTGAAAAGGGCGATTGAAAGGTAAGTATAGGGGGATTTGAAAAAAAAAGGTGATATATATATATATATATATATATATATATATATATATATATATATATCACTTTTTTTCTCATATATATATGTTAACTATGTTTTCCATGTTTTTTTGGATGATCAGCTATCGTTATTGTTAGTGTATCTTATGTGCGGCCCAAACCAACTCGTCGTCTTCCAATGTGGCCCAGGGAAGCTAAAAGGTTGGACACCCCTGATTTACAGGCTCCTAAGCAGGGTTGGTGGAAGCAAGCATCTTCTGCTCTTCTATGTCAGAGAGGGAGTGTGGACAATGGGTAATTATTAGGACACTCTTAAAACACTGGATAAGTGATAATGTCCCTCTATGCTACTCCATGTCTGTGATTGGCCAGACTCCCACTCTGAGAAGCAGAGGATACCAGCCCCACCGCCCACTTGCTAAGATAAGAAGCAGCATGGGTGGGGCACTGCTTTCATGGAGGGGGGCGTGTTTTGGGAAGAAAGGCCACCAATGACACCCCCAGAGCAAGCTATGGCCCAGAACAGACCCATACTTAAATCTAGACAGATACAATACAAGTTACAGAAGATGCATGACCTTGGTGGGCACTCGCTTTCACACTGAATATTTTAGTACAAGCAGTTGCAGGACCAGTACCAGTAAAAGCAATTGCCATGGTCTGAGCCCTCTTTTACAACTGCAGATGGTGTATGCAATGTTGACTATTTTCCATTTTCACAAAATTCATCACAATCATTATTCCTTTAATTATGTATTCCCTTAACGCTTGAAAGAACTGTTGTTTTGAGAAATCATAACGCTTTTTTTTTTTTAATGGCCCTGTCTGAGTCGTTCTACTTACATGAACTTTGTTAACAGTACTTATTCCAGTGCTGGTACGGAGATGCTTCATCCATGACAAGAGCAGTAAAGCTGTGTACTGCAGTGTCATTCCAGGAAAAAAATTAAATAACAAATAATATCCTTTTTCAGCTGTCATCTCACCAGGTGAATGCACAATGAGCTAGGGAAAAGAGGGACAACAGAATTGCACAATATTGTTTAATAGTTTTAAGTATCGTAACAAATTTATTTTAGATTTATTCTCCTCGCCCACCCACTTTTTTGCACTAAATCTGCCACTTCTGCCACAATGTTACTTTTATTAATTTCACACATTTGCAATAATAAAAGAAATAAAAATAAAACAATAACTGTCTTT
Organism: Mixophyes fleayi; assembly: GCF_038048845.1. Taxonomy (NCBI): domain Eukaryota; kingdom Metazoa; phylum Chordata; class Amphibia; order Anura; family Limnodynastidae; genus Mixophyes; species Mixophyes fleayi. Next base: position 59,995,574 of record NC_134406.1, read on the forward strand.
AAGAACTATATTTGCTCTGATGCCGACACACACCCTCAGAAGATTTTCAATCTAGAAATAAATAATATGCATAAATAGTTCCACTACTAGGGCTAGATTTACTAAGCTGCGGGTTTGAAAAAGTGGGGATGTTGCCTATAGCAACCAATCAGATTTTAGCTTTCATTTATTTAGTACTTTCTACAAAATGACAGCTAGAATCTGATTGGTTGCTATAGGCAGCATCCCCACTTTTTCAAACCCGCAGCTTAGTAAATCTAGCCCTTAGTCTTTTTGATGTGAAGAGCTATTTTTTGGCTCTGTGATTATTACTTTTTCGGAGTATCAGAAATATAGTTTAGAGTTTGCTTAAATGATGCTGCTGCCATAACTGTGCTATATTAATTATTACAATTAATTAATTCATTATCAAGGTGAATCCAGCCAAAGACAATCACCACTGTTACTGTGAAGCATAATTACTTTTAGTAGTAGTAACTATATGGTAACACTTTTCATTACACAGCAGCAGACAGTACACCCCCTGCTATACCCTGCAGGGCAGAAAGAAGGACGAATCTCTGATCTACAACTTCCCAGTCTACAGGGATGTGATTACCATCAAATTAGTTATTCACTGATTGATTGATAAATTAAATATATGATTATGATGTAGTTATTATTATGTAATTATTTTCTACAGTTGTGTGCATGTACTGCGGAGTGCTCTAAGCTTTGGTTCCTCTCCTACCCACTCCCAACATAAAATGACAGGATGAAGTGGTATATTGTCACACTGCAGAGTCCAAAGCTTGTGAGATTCTGATATCACAGGAAACTAACGCTTTGCTTAGCGTTCAGATCCGAGGCGAGTGGGAAATTCCAAGTCAACCGTATAACTCGGAGAGCTCATGTTCAATAGAATCCAAACCTATTATGTCTAACCCTCAATCACTTTATAAATCGGTGGCTGGCATGCAGTATACACAATTTTCATGTAGCTCTTATGTTGTAAATGAATATACATTTTTTCTCCTAAGACTTTAGAGGCTGTGCTATTTGTCTGTTATTTAGTCATATTTTACAGATAAATTATTTTATTTCATATTAGGTTTGTTGTATATGTGTGATGTTTTGTTTGGATATTAAAGAGTATGTAATTCCTTATAAAAATAAGTAAATCATATCTTTAAAAGCATCAATGCTTTAAGTAGTTGACTATAGCTGAAAGAAGAAATAAAATATAAAAACTGCTCCAATTCACACAAATCAGTGCATTAACTAAAACCATAAACAGTAGCATACAAGGCTTTTCATGCCATCTAATCTACAACATTTATATACTTCTGATGTTTACATAATGACTTTTATAATGCAGAATGTGGACAAGTGTTTCTTCATTTTAAGAATTATTTTATTTTTTACAATAAAGCACTAATCATTTTCAAAGCATAGTGCAATAGGAAGACAAACGCAACTTAAAAACAATATACTGGAGCTAACAAAATATAAATCTGAATTAACGTACTAAAATATAGAAATGTATTTTTTTACAGAGTGGAACTCTCCCTGTATAGCATTTTTAGCGTATCTCAATCATTAAACGAATCTATTCTTGTACGCCTTCCTTACACGTACATCAGCTAAAGGTGGGTTTTCATTGAGTTGACGTATATAAGCGCTTGCAGAGAAGCAGCAGTTTGCATAGGGGAAGAGTTGGGCTTCTTTTAATAGAGCAGAAACATTAGTAACCCCACCTCCCCGCCCCCTCCCACACACACACTGGATTCTTGATATTCCTTTCTGTCGGTTAAAAGCCTCTAGGAACCTCCAAGGTAGTGTCTACCTTAAATAAACTGTACACTTTATATGCAGTCTTTTTTGTAACATAGTAACATAGTTGATGAGGTGGAAAAAAGACACCAGTCCATCAAGTTCAACCTATTTTGGATCTCCTGCGGCCCCTCACTTATATTTGAAATTGATCCAGAGTAAGCAACCGCCAATCTGTTTCAATTGTGACAATCCCCCCAGACCCACAATTGTAGTAGTGGACATAGGCTTCAAGAAAATGTCTGCCATTATTGTTATTATTTTTTGGTTTTAGTGGCTTGGTCTTACTTATGTTTTGACTCTAGTTTTTTCTGTGACTTTTGAAAAAATAAAATGCAGAAAGTAACTTACTGTACTGTGCTCCTCTGCAGTTTTGTGTCCACCGAGAGTGGCGTGAAGCATTGTGTGAGTAACTATAACACTAATTTCATTTTTATCTTAATTGGATATAAGGGGAGATTAGTATTAATTTTGTAGAATTTATCTACAGTGTTAGAATAGCTGGGTTACATGGTAAAGACATATTTATGTAAAAAAAAGGTTAATATTAATGCATTTTTAACATTAATGTACAGATTATTTTATACCTCTTTCAATTTATTTTCTTATATTGCATGTTTCTAATTTTATTATTATTTCAGGAAGTATTTTTTTTTTGCTTTGTTCCAAAATCAAGCATTTGGAACTCCCCTCCAGAAATCTGCGTTTGTCCCTCCAGTCTCCGGATCTCATCACATAATTTTAAGGGTAGCTGTTTTATGCCTCCATATCGCACTTTAGTGGAGACATGTATATCCAATGCACTCTGAGCAAGGTAATAAAAAGTACAACAAACACACAATTGCCATAAATAATAAAGACAGTCCCGTTGCCCACTTACTCTTTTGATTAATGCAAGTTATAACATGAACAGCAGTTTAGGTGGAAAATAGAAAACTATTTTTGGTGAAAGGGGTACAGTAATGTTTGAAGCTTGAAGCTTGGACTTTGATGTGACATTGAAGTTTTACAAAGTGCACCTCATCAGTATTGTCTGCCGCTCCTCATGCCTAGGAGCACTCCTAGTTTGTGGAGCATCTCCCAAGTAAGGAAGGTGTGTGTGCACCTTATATTGTGCTTGGTGGACCATCTAGTCCACCTATGCAAAGTCCAAGTGTCTGCACTACATAAATCACTTAGACTGTATCTAGCTGAATGAACTCAAGTTATGTAACTCAAACAGTTGTGACATCACTAGAATTTCTTTGTGTGAATGTGAATGCAGGCAAACTGAGTTTGAGAGGGTTCCTGGGACAAATCTCCTCTCCTAGACAGCACTAGTACTGTAGATACACTGCAAGCTAGGCCTAATAGTAGTTTGCATGACTATATTGATACTACTATTAGGAAATACTCATCTGTCTCATCTGGTTAAAGTAGAAAAATGAATGAAAAAATGGTTGCACTTCTCCCCAGCATAGTAATCGGAAGTAATAAAGGGCATTGAGAAATAATGAGTTAAATTAAGGTTAAACCTCCCACTACATCCATAATATGTTACACTAGGAAATGTATACACTAGAGATGAAGGTACTTGGTAGGTTAAAATTTCACATTGGTAGATGACACGTCTGAGCAATGATCAGCTGTGCTACCCAGCAAGTCTATTTAGAAGCACTTTCCATTTTAAATATAGCAATAAAACAGCAGAACAGCAAACCTCGGTAAGACAGAAAGCAATAGATTCAAATCCAATCTAAATCTGACAGCACCCAGAACATGAATTCACTTGGGTAAGTCAAGAATCATTTATATGGCCATAAATGGGTGGGACAGCTATAATGTGACCATTAAATTAGTAAATTATAACAGGGGAGTAGAAAAGTTGAATAAATCATCTGAGATAACAGGTAATCTTTGTTCATTTTTCTGATATTGTCTTGTGTTCACTAATTGTTATCATTAAGATATTTGCTTAAAATAATGGGGAAATTAACAGTGAACGAAAGAATGTTTCAGTATACAACTGTTCTTGTTGCTTTTTACCTAAATCATTAAATAACATTTCATTTTGATGAATATATATATTGCCAATATTCTATACTAGTTTACAGCTACTTAATTGTGTTACTGCAGAATCATCAGCATGGCCTGTTTAGCACTTATAGGAAGCTTGGAATACCGGGACACTGTATAATCACCTCATTGCACAGAGCTTCCTAAGAAATCAACCAATCACTATTTTAGAAACTTTCTTGCTCCAAACATGAACCACTGAATTCAGCACAGACAGATTTACAAGCCCTATGATCTACAATCCGTTTTATAAATTGACATCTAAAACGGTTTCTATTTACCAGGGGCGGACTGGGTAATATTCGGGATACAATATTTCCCGAATATTACCGGCGTCCGCATCACAAGACACGAGGTGCGGACGCGTTAGCGCACTGTCGGCCGCATCACATGACACACGATGCAGCCGCGTCATCAATGATGCGGCCTCATCGCGTGTCATGTGATGCGGCCGCCTGTGCGCCCCCAGGGCTGAACTTTGCCAGCCCGCGCCTGCTATTTTTTACACCATCCTTAACTTTTTGCTTCCACCCAGCAAGTCATATGCGTAAAATGATAGAAATAATGTGATAAAGAAATTTCAATCACACAACAGAAAAAATGCTATATAAAGAAAATCTACCATTTACTGCTTCAATATTGTGTAAATTTAACAAGTGCAACTTGTTTGCATTGTTCTGCTAGTACACTTCACTAACACACCTTCTCCCACACTTCTCAGACACAATAAATTAGCATTTTCATGGATATTTGCCTAGCTCAGACACTGTCTATAAAATATTGTATCTGGTTACAGATTGCAACTTGCAATCATTGAAAAAAGTCACCCAGACTTTTTATTAGGTACATGAAAGACTTATTAAAACCCCCAAGTCCTACAAATCTCAATTAAATTCATTGAAAAAGACAGCAAACTTGGGAACAGAAGTGTTCACATTTGTCATTTTGTAACCAGGTGGTACTCATTTAGCAAAATATAAAGAGGGGGTATGGATGTCACATTTGACAGGTCCATTGTCATTATTAGTATGGTTAACTAAGCTGGTCTTGCTACAAGTCACAACAAAAGGGCTTTCAAATAGCATGTTGACAATTTTATTGCACTAAATGGAAACGTATCTGCAAAACCAAAGCAAGCAATAACAACACAGTAGATTGTCAGTCATTGATTTTTGCAACAATGCTTTCTATTAAAACCGGTGCTTTTGGGCAAATTGAAGAAAAATACACAAAGCAGGATTTATATTTCAGGAGCCCCACAGAATTAGTAGTAGTAATGCTACAGCTGCATCAACCGAGAAGGGTTCTCTATAAATCTAGAATAGTAAAAGGGGGAAAAGTAATTGAGTTATTGCCAAAGAGAACATAGTAAAATAGCAACTTAGCTATAAATTGGTGTAACTGGTTCACTTCAGTAGGTTCCAAGATGCAAAATGTCACAAACCTGTCTGCACAATTGCACCATCTCAGGACCTGCTCTCACTCGCTATGCTCCCAGTGCTCACCTAGTTGCAGACACTGTTAGAAGTGCAGGCTCCTGAATAAGAGCTTTCTTAGCTGTCACACCTGATTAGACACGCTATGTTACATGTGCATACATTGGAGCAAATGCCTATGACATCAATCAGGCCTCTATTTAAATCACTCTGCTCCTTTGACTAGTGTTTGAGCAGCAGGTTATATACCTATATTTGGCACAGCTGCATTGCTATTTTACTGTATTACTGCGTACCTGTCACTGTTTATGATATTTGCATAGTGGTTACTGGTTTGGTGGAGTTCAATGGCAGGACAGTTTATAGCATAGTGAAAAAGGTGTATGTTTAAGTACAGAGAATGGGTTTGAGTTTAGCTAGAGGTCCAGTGCCAGATAGGTAGTTGGTCAATAACCAGCCGTTAAGACCCAGAGAAGTTAGTTACACAAGAGCCTGGGGTCAGGAGCCAGAGAGGTTGTCATCTGAGAACCATGGGTCGAAGCAACCAGGAAGGTACAGAATACAGAGTACTGGTTCACAGAGACAAGGTCAAGTGTTCACAAGAAGCTGCTCTATAGTTCTGAACCTGTGGTAACTCTCCGCAGGTGCTGACAAGTCATTACCAGCAGCAGGTTATTAGGCCCTTCCCCGTTTCAGGTCTACGCAGGGAAATAAAAAGTTGCAGCAGGTCGTTAACTGAGCTTGTGACTCACTGCACAGAGGCTGCTCTGTTGCGACCCATGGTTGGCAGTTTGAGCTCCAGATTCCTCCTGTGCATTGGCATAAAAATCATGTGTCTGCAGCAGAGAAGAGACATGTTCTCAAAAAGTGGCCCTTATGGGCTATCCATCAGGCCTTTAGGACCTATGAAACTCACACAGCAGCGCAAGCCAGGGACTGTACAGGACCTAAGAGTACCAACCTAGTTTCTTCTTTTTACCACATTCGACCCTTGGTTTTGTTTCATGTTTGTACATATGCTGCTATCCTGACCTCAGCCTGTCTGTCAGCCACTATCTAGTGGCTCACCTAGGGGCCATGACTTTTGCTGTGTTCCCCGCAGAATATCCATCCCCTCTGGGGACCATTGGTGAAAACTGGGGCTCCCATTAGACACCATCCTCTGGGTTTGCTCATAGTGGAGATCTTAGTAAACGTACTGCCTGATAAGAGAATAGGAGATGTCCCAATGTAGGTAAGATGCAGTGGCAGAAAAATAGCATGCAAGTAGAAGTTATGATAGATCACCTCTTGTAAAAGGTATCATACTTCCTGGGCAACCAAAAACCACATGCACACAAAGACTGAATCTCAAACGGACAAATTTCATTGTAGTGTATCCTTAAACTGGAACAATAATCCCCTGCCATTCTGGTACGCAAACTCTTCTGGGCTAATTGTAAAACACACTGCTTACATCGAACCCAAGCCAACTCTTTGAAGTAAATGGGTTCCACTCACCTCACTACCGCCCATCAGCGCTTTTCCAACCATGCTTATCACAGTACAGTGTTCTCCTACCACTCCAGAGGTTTCTCCAGCCTTGGGACTCCACTCCAGACATCAATCCCACGCACCATGTGTGGGCAGCATGGTGGCTTAGTGGTAAGCACTTCTGCCTCACAGCACTGGGATCATAAGTTCAATTATTAACCAATTCCTTATTTGTGTGGAGATTGTATGTTCTCCCCGTGTTTGCGTGGGTTTCCTCTGGGAGCTCCGGTTTCCTCCCACATTCCAAAAACATACTGGTAGATTAATTGGCTGCTATCAAAATTGACCCTAGTCTGTGTCTGTGTGTGTGTTAGGGAATTTAGACTGTAAGCTCTATTGGGGCAGGGACTGATGTAAGTTCTCTGTACAGCGCTGCAGAATTAGTGGTGTTATATAAATAAATGATGATGATGATGTAGTTTCACATACCTCCGGGGCTAGACCAGCACACCCATACCATACCACAAGAACACGCATCAAGTGGCTCAAAATACCTCCGTGGCTAGAGCAGCACACCCGCACCATACTTTGGCCTGCGCATCCATGTGGCCCATTATTACCTCCGTGGCTAGTCCAGAACACCCATACAATACCTCAGCCCACACACCAAGTGGCCCTTCATACCTCTGGGGCTAGACTAGCCCACCAGTTACCAGAACCCGTGCACCTCCAAGCACACAGCCTCGGGCCAGAATCATAACCTGGGCAACAATAACACCGAATCCAGCAGTCAGGAATGGGTGTGAGGAGTGCTTGTCTGGATCCCAAGAGAAGTAATTGACTCCTCCTTGTCCTTATATAGTCTGACTCCTTGATCTTGTGATCTTACCCCCACCATGACCTGTACATAGGCATCACCACCTCCTTGCTTAGTTAGTCCTTAATAAGGCCGAATAGTTATGTACACAAACCTCAGGCTTAATTCATTGCTCAGTTCTAATTGTCCTCTTTTGGCTAAAAGTTGCTAAATAAAATGACTGCATCATAATTCAATGGGATTACTGACAGGAAGTCTGCTGTGTGTAGGAAAATTGCAAGTTTATAAGCTTCCAAACGTTTAGGTTACATACACACTCGGGTCAAACTTATGCATTTAAGACATGTTTCTAATGCCGCTAAGCGCATGTAAACAGATGTGAAAGTATGCATCATTGTACCAAATGAGACATTTGGGACAATGTGCAGCAGTGCATTTTTTAACACTTCTTGTTCCACTTCAGTGTGTCTGACACACGTCAATGAGGTTAAAAACTTACATTCATCTCAATGGAAGTGCAAAGTAAATGCAATGAGACGCGGTCAAGAAGAATTTTTCATATGCATTTCCCAGTGCGTTTGACCTGAAAAAGATGACAGCTTTTTGTTTTGACACAGGACACAGTCGAAGAGAGCTGAGAAGCCATTTGTAAAGCCTAGTGTCAGATTGGGATGTTTTGTCAAATTAAGAGAAGCGTGAGAAAGAAAATTTTTATTATGGAAAAGAGTATTTGACAGCATCTCTGCAAAAATCTATGTAAATAATCATTGTAATATAATTTAAAATAAGAGCTAAACCTAAAACATCTGCTGTGTAATACAGTGCTTGAATTCACATGTACATATGTATATATATATATATATATAGGGTCTCATTAAGAGTTGAGTGTGCATCAAATTTTGTGGTGTAAATATATGCATTGCCATGTTGCATACCTCCTTTATCTTTTCAAAATCGGAGCATGCCCATGCATCCTACAAAAAAGTTGTGTGGCCATACACATGAGATGAGTCTAGCACTTCTAGGGGCCAATTGAAGTCCAAGAATATCTGCGCAAGGTGCTTCCTGAACGGCCGCGAAACAACTTGTGTGTATTTTCTTTTTACTGAAGTAACGCTCAGTTTTGCTCGCGCCCTGTAGATGTGCGAGCAAAAGTGAACTTTAATTTTTACCATAATATCGGTAAAAATGCGTGGCCGTGATGCTTTTAGAAACATTGCGGCCAATTGTATCCCGCTAAAGTATTAGGTCACCTCTATTACCCTTTCACCCTCCTTAAAAAGACCACGACAATGATGTTGGCACAGTTCTCCACCGCTCTGACGCACTGTGCAGAGCAGTGGTGAATGGGGCATACTTGTCAAAGTTCCCAGTAAGCCGGGACAAGCGTCTTGGCCTCCAGGATGACGGTACAGTCCTACAGAATGAAGACTATCCCACCTAAATTGAGACTTTGGGAGGTGTGCCAAAATGCGTACATATCTAGATCTGTGCGTATCATACACTTGCAGCCTCATGCTCCTGGAGAAGCAGAATAGCGGTTTGCAAGAGTAATAGTATACTAAGGGTAAACTAATGAGACTAGGATGCATCCACAAATTCACTTCTTAGGAGGTATATGTTATCTGGTTCTTAAGGCCTGGTGTAAATACATGATAATATTTTGTACTGACCCCTCCAGCTGATGGCCATATTATATTAAGTTGACTATTATTATATTAAGCTAAAAATGAGTTATGTACCGTGCATCACCCATTGTGAAAGTATATAAGCTCTGCATATATTATGCTTGAGATGAGCTATCATAAATAGCAGGAGAGTCTATGTCCAGTTGTTCCCTGCCTCTCTTTCTCTCTGTCTCTCGCTCTCTCTCTTTGTGTTTGTGTATCTCTCTGTCCCTCTGTCCCTTCATTTTTTCTGTCCTTCTCTCCCCGTCTACTTTCTTCTCCATGCTTGATCTTTTCTCTACATCTACCCTGCTGAAGTGCATGCAGGGAAACCAATGATGATGACCCAGCACAATTGTTACTCAAAATAACTTTAATTTTTGGGAGCACAGATACTACTTTCCCAGCAGTGAAAGGGACTTCAGAGCACACTAAGTTTGGGAGCAGCACTAAGGGGTCAAGTGTTCCCCCATGCAGGGGCTTACTGGCAGACTTTAGCCCAGGGGGGCAAACACATAGCACTGGCTATAAGTAGTGGACCATACTTAAAGGTTTTCGGTACAATATATTTTCATCAATATGAAAAAAAGCCAAAAACAAACCTCATTTTATATTGCATTTTATTTTTTATATCTTCTCCCTACAACACCTTTTTTACATGCCTGGCTTATTATAATGGGACATATATATTTATATCGATAGATAGATAGATAGATAGATAGATAGATAGATAGATAGATAGATAGATAGATATAGATATATATAAAACACTATATCGCTATAAGATCACAACAATAAGAGCACAAACAACAGATATGTCTGTCCCATTATCACACTGCTGCCCTTATCATCACACTGCTGCCTCCCCCAATTGCACTGCTGCCTCCCCACACTGTGACCCGCTCATCGCACTGTGACCGCTCATCACACTGTGAACGCTCATCACACTGTAAACGCTCATCACACTGTCCCCCTCTGCTCACATGCTTTACACACACATGCCTCCTCTGCCCACATGCTTTACACACACATGCCTCCTCTGCCCACATGCTTTACACACACATGCCTCCTCTGCCCACATGCTTTACACACACATGCCTCCTCTGCCCACATGCTTTACACACACATGCCTCCTCTGCCCACATGCTTTACACACACATGCCTCCTCTGCCCACATGCTTTACACACACATGCCTCCTCTGCCCACGTGCTTTACACACACATGCCTCCTCTGCTCACGTGCTTTACACACACATGCCTCCTCTGCTCACGTGCTTTACACACACATGCCCCCTCTGCCCACGTGCTTTACACACACATGCCCCCTTTGCTCACATACTTTACACATAGATATGTCCGGTCTGCTAACATGCATTATTTACATATGTCCCCTCCCCATCACATTACCCCTTCTTCTTACCTTTTTCTCCACCAGTGACTTCCAGCCCACCTCTGACACAATGGAACCATCACTACCTTGGAAGACAATCAGAAACAATGCGGGCCCGACATAAGGGTGTACTTTGAACTACCAGACGCACTCAGTGCATAAACGTATGGCCTTACATATACATTTGTGAATGGTACTGATTTCCCTTTTATAAGAGATCTTGTATTTTTGGTTAAATGGTCTTTAAGAGAAGACAGGGCACAATGTATCTCTAGAAGTAAGAATTCACAAAAATATATCTTTCAAAAAGAAAAAACATGGACCTTTATCTGCTACAATATTTTACTGCAGGACTCTACATCTATTTAATAATCTCCCAGAATGAAAATGATTATCATGCTAAAATGATTTTATTATCTCGTATACCAGATTCCAGTATAATGAATAAACAATTATTATAATTAAGAAATAAATACAAAGTTAGTGGTGTGTGTTCATCATACATTATCTGTAAGCACTGATGATGAGGCATATTACAGATTTTAATTAGGTTCTTTATAACATAATGGGAACAAATGATTAGTCCCAATTCTGTTCAGTTATTCTTTGAATAAGTGTGTGTAGTAAATGTTTAGCTACATGTGTATTTATTGCTTATTTCCATTAAAGATTTGCTAGCACCTATCATAAATAAAGTGTAATTCCCATGGGTGAGAAATATTGATGGTAATACTGATTGGCAGCACCGTGGTTAAGTGGTTAGCACTTCTGCCTCACAGCGCTGGGGTCATGAGTTCAACTCCCGACCATGGCCTTAGTGGAGTGGAGTTTGTATGTTCTCCCTGTGTTTGTGTGGGTGTTCTCCGGGTTTCCTCCCACACTCCAAAAACATAGTAGTAGGATAATTGGCTGCTATCAAAATTGACCCTAGTCTGTGTGTATGTGTATGTATGATAGGGAATTTAGACTATAAGCTCCAATGGGGCAGGGACTGATGTGAATGAGTTCTCTGTACAGCGCTGTGGGATCAGTGGCGCTATATAAAAAAATGATGATGATGATTCACCAAATGGTATTACAGTGCCTCCATCCGGATATGTCCCTGTAGGCTAACTGTAGGTATTGAATGAGGATTCCACCTCCCAAGGGTCAACCCAAATTAATCCCTTCCACACTCTTCAGACACAAATAAGCTCAACTGTGTAAAGAGGCGACAAGACAATGTATCAATGCTTATTAATGAATACATAAGTGCTTACAGAGGTCAAAGTGGAATTTTAGAAGTTGTGGTATGTTAAATGCAACTGAACGGCCAGGGGCCACCTAGCCCCTTAAGCTAAAGGGAATTTGATTTTAATTGTAGTTGTTTTGTTTTTTAATACTAGTTAGTAAAATACAAGACATAGTGATGCAAAGTTTTCCGCTCTGTGTCCCCTACCTCTCCCATATCTTATATGCACACACACGATGAGAAACACAGACATGCACACACATACCCATAGGGAACTGATATTCGCCTCTGTCAATAAAATAGTACAGGTTTACTGTGTGGCCAACGCAGACTTGCCTACTTTTGGGACCTCCCACAGGGGAGGTTCAAACGGTAAGTACGGGGAGGTGACAATGTGATTTGTATCATCATGACTCCGCCCCTGCTGCACAATGACATGCTCACGTCATCACACGGGGAGCGGTGCCATGAAGAAGTGAATCTCATCATCAGGATCCACCCTGTAAGGCCTGATGATGCAATGGTGTCATCAAGGCCCTTTGCAAGAGGAGGGACTGCTCTCCCGGGGAGAATTACCAATATGAGGTCTAAGGCAGAGTACCTGTGCAAAGTAACAGATTTGGAAGAAGAAGTTACAGTGACACATGTTGGTTATTGAGATGCCACGCCAGCTTTGTCAGGGAAGCTACTGCTGGATGGAAAGTGCTTATGAATTAGAGATGCTCACTGACCCCCATGTTTTGGTTTTGGTTTTGGTTTTGGATCTGGATTACCTTCGTGTTTTGGTTTTGCTTTTGCTTTTGCAAAACCGCCCTTGCGTGTTTTGGTTTTGGTTTTGTTTGGTTTTGTTTTGCAATTTGTTAAAAATATTACATTTATTTGTGCTAAAATAACATAATTTAGGTATTATTTTGTAGCTACATTATTATTAACCTCACTAACACTAATTTCCAGTCATTTTTTATTCAATTTTGACCACCTCCTATGTCACAATATGATTTTCATACACTTGAAAAGAAAAATTGCTGCAGTTCTAACAAGAAGGCCATTGTCATGCCTGGGCATAAGACCAAAAATCCACCTCTTAAGTGTGGAATTATTTTTACACAAATCCTGACAACAGTTGTCTAGCCATTTGTAGCATTGTAAAGCCACAGTCAGTAAAGGTAGGGACCTTAACCATCTGGGATCCCCATCCATGTTTCGTCATTTTTCAGCGAGTTCTTGGAAAACTGTTGGGAAAATCAGAAACTTAGGTTAAAAAAATAACAACAAGCATTCCAGCATAATCTACCTCCCTTCTCTCAGCTACATCCCAGCACCTGCAATCTTCCCCCCCAACACCTTCATAATCAATATCCCCTGAACCAACAATTGCCAGTTAAACAATCCTTTGCAAGAGGAAGCAAGAATGAAAGCTCTCACCCAGTCGCAAAGCGGATCACAGACGCCCTGGGTACTATGCTAGTGTTAGATCTGCGTCCAATGTCCACTATTAATGCAGTTGGTTTAAGACATTTAATTAAGGTGTTCTGTCCCTGTTAGCAAATGTCATCACTATACCATTTTACTAGAAAAGCTATTTCTCTCCTGTACTGGAAAGTTCCTAAAAATTTAATTATTGGGCGACAAAATGGCATTCTACCCACTGTACACTTAACTACAGATATGTGGACAAGCGGAACTGGGCAAACGAAAGATTATATGACTGTGAAAGCCCACTGGGTTGGTCATTCGCCTTCCCCAGCATGGACAGCAGCAGCATGTACCCAAGTACGTCACATTTTCGAGACGTAGGCTACTCTGTGTATCAGCGGCTTCAGTAAGAAGCATACAGCTGACAATCTGTTCCAAAAACTAAGGGATGTCATTGAAAGATGGCTAATTCTGCTTGGACTCTCCTGAGGATATGTCATTTCTGATTGCGACCCCAATATTGGTCAAGCATTACAGCGGGGTTAAATTCCATCACATTTCCTGTTTTGCACACACAATCAACTTGGTGTTACAGAACTTTTTAAAAATGACATGCAGGAGATGCTGTTTGTGCCCAGAAACATTTAGGGTCAATTTCTGGTTTCTGGAACAGCATGTAGGAGAATGCAGCAGCTGCAAGAAGACTAGCATTTGAGGGGAATATACTTTAGTCCAGCGAAGTAGTTACCTGTGAAGAAAGTGCAGACACGGTTAGCTTGAGTCAAGTGATTGCCTTAATAATACATTTTGAAAAGGTGCTACAGAAAATTATAGTGTGAAATAAAACAAAGTAAATGTGCTAACTATATTTTAATTGTAGATTAAATACTTAATTTTCTTCTCAAGGATCCCAGACTTATCAACATTTTATTTGTACGTCTTCTCCTTCAGTTTCTCTGGCAACTGCTTGTTGTAAAAAAAATTGCTTTCCCAAGACACCCAGTGGTGATGCAGATGAGTCCGCACAACATTTTGATATTTGCTCTGCTGTAAAAGAATTGCCCAAAAATCGTGACAGCTCTGCCCTAAAATCAACTAGTAATTCCATTTGGAAGGCCATTATAGGCAATTACATTATACTACACAGACTTCTATGATGGTGGGATGAATTAGTATTGTTTGAGAAAGATTATCACTAAACCCTGCCACCTTTCCTGTTTCGGAGAGAGCTATGGTACAATAAAATGTAACTGCAGATTTAGACCAAGACTGTCAGCCCTATTATTTCTATTTCAGCAATTACAATTAGCAATGGAGCAATGGAGCTCTTCTCTTTGGGTGTTACCTATATAACGCAGTACAACTTGCCTGCAAATTCTACAGACAAGCCTGCTTGTCTTCCTCTTCATCAATGACTCTTAGCAATTGAGCACTCGTCTTTGGGTGTATATTACACCCAAACATTATTAGTGCAAATTAGGAAAAATACAGTTTAATCCCTGATAGGCCCTCCACCATCCTTTGTATGTTAAAAGTAGGATTGGTTGGAGTTATGGTCAAGGTCACACATTTTTTTGACAAATCCTTCAAACCAGCCCAGATGTGAAACTGTTGTGGTCTGCCACCTGCATCATCCCTGCTTGTGTTTGGAAAGTGCAAATTGGTACCAGAACCTCACGTGCCAGAACTGCTGCCACTAGTGCCACACTGCTGCCTCTGGTGCAGGACTTACACAATCAACCGCATCATCATTAGCGCCCTCGTCGGATACCCAAATCTCCCCCACATCCTCTTCTAAAGACAAAGTGTCATCATCACTTGGTGTATCACCGGCTACACTCGGGCTGTTCAGGCACACATCAGCAGAACTGCTGAAAGGGCCCCTCTTTATGGGTACACTAACAGAATGCTCACGATTAGACATCCCACTGTTGGATGGACTCTCCACAGGGATTGGTGTCATTTGTGAATCAGAGCAAACATTATCCTGTAATGCCTTACTGTTATCTTGCAGCTCGGCTTTGACGTGTAACAGTAGCTGTGCACCACTTTTAGACTCCAAATTACTTGGTCTTGCTTGGTCACGAGTGACCATACAAGAAGAAGGCTCAGTAACATTTTTTGATCTGCCACTAATAGAGAAAGGCGAAGGGCTCATTCTTTCTTTGCCACTGCGTGTGTAGAATGACATGTTGGCAAAAAATAATTTTATCGGCAGTTTACTTTTCCTCAGTTACACTTCTTTTGCGCTTCAACACTGTAAATTTTTTTGGGGTGTGTGTTTTTTTCCCTGATTTAAAAAGACTATGTACTTTTACATCGCCAGATGATGTACTGGGAACACTACCATCAGGACTGGTGACAGAACCTGGTTGCTGATTCTGCTCATATGTGGACTGCTTTGAATCCATTTTAATGAGCCCAAAGCACTTGTAGTGCCAAAAATTGTATTAGATAGATACTGCTGACAAATATGATTTTTTTTGACAGCCAGAAAAATGTGTGTAAAACACTGGGGAATATTGGACACCCCAAATCACTTGTAGTGCAAAATATTGTCTTATATAGATACTGCTGACAAATATGACTTTTGCCAGCCAGAAAAATTACTGTAAAACACTGGGGAATATGGGACACCCCAAAAGCACTTGTAGTGCAAAATATTGTTTTAGATACTGCTGACAAATATGACTTTTGACAGCCAGAAAAATTACTGTAAAAGACTGGGGAATATGTGAGACCCCAAAAACACTTGTAGTGCAAAATATTGTTTTAGATACTGCTGACAAATATGACTTTTGACAGCCAGAAAAATTACTGCAAAACAATGGGGAATAAGGAACACCCCAAAAGCGCTTGGAGTGCCAGAAATTGAAAAAAAAAACCTCCTCTATCCTCCTCTTTTACTGCTCTAACAATTGGTATCAATATTAGAATTGCATAGAATAGAAACAATAATGTGTCCAATTATTGCTCTGTCCCTGCGCTGATATAGCCTGTGACCTAACCCTGCTCTCTCCCTCTGTCAAATGGCGATGGATTGCTGTGGAGGCAGGTATTTAAGCTTTTCAAATCTCACGAGAACCGAGCAGAAATACGAATACGTCCCAATGACGTTTTGCCTCGATTTAGATTCCGAATGGGCGGGAGAGTACCGAGGCTGCTCGGCTCGGTACTCGGATAGGCGAAATTTGGATGGATTCGGATCTCGGGGAACCGAGCCCGCCCATCTCTAGTTCTAACACCAATGACAGGAATTTTACAGTTGTGTTTTACAGTAAATTTAGTACATTATTCTTCTCTAACAAGTGGTTTGCCAGTTCACCCTATCTAGCAAACCACTTGTAAGAGTCGACCAATATGCTGAAACTCCTTTGCCAAATCCCAGGATAAAATTTCCAGCACAGAAAACAAACATATATTATTAGTTGATTCATGTTGGTTAATAAAGTATTCATATAAATATCTGCAATTAAATAAGAACTATGGGCCTGATTCATTAAGGATCTTAACTTAAGGAACTTCTTATTTTAGTTTCCTGGACAAAACCATGTTACAATGCAAGGGGTGCAAATAAGTATTCTGTTTAGTTAAATACTGACTGTTTTTTCTTGTAGCACACAAATACTTGATAGCTTATTTGTACACTGAAATTTAAAGTTGATGTTTGTGTGCTACATGAAAAAACAGTCAGTATTTAACTTATGTGGAAAACAGAATGCTAATTTGCACCCCTTGCATTGTAACATGGTTTTGTCCAGGAGACTAAAATAAGAAGTTCCTTAAGTTAAGATCCTTAATGAATCAGGCCCTATGTTATTGAAATTTGATTGCAAACAAAAAATAAAATAAACAAATATTTCAGTCACAGCTAGACAGGGGTAAATTGATTTGACTGATTCTGAAATGAAGCCATATTTTAGTGATTCACATTGCAGAATCAGGCCAATTACAGCACAGTAAGGATTTACAAATATCTATAGACCAATCAAATGAGCTTATAGACCCTCTGATACTCATTCTTCCTGTTCTTAAATGTCTGTGATTGCTGCTATTTGTGAATGTTACTTGTGACATGAAGTGTGACTTATCAGTGGTCTGGCCTCTGGCTACTCTAATCTTTGTTTTCACTTCTGTTCTGTGCACCCTTCTTACATTTACATCCTACTTAGCCTCATAGATCCAATAGATTTGTGAAGTGGAATTTTGTACATTTTACAAATTGTCCATCTCTTCAATTGTAAATTTAGCTTTGTTGCCCTTGCTGTAATGGGTAGAGTGAATTGAAGCTATAATCACGTAAATAAGAATGAATGCACATTTTTTTCTTTCTTTTTTAAAAACAAATTTTACCGCACTTTGCAAATATTGAGCGAAAATTCAGCTCTACTACAGCGACCAGCGTATTTGGGTCTTTACACAACCTTAGGCAAAGCTCATATGTGATAGACAGGCTGTGATCAGAGGCTTCCTGAATGTTTCTCATGAAGACACAATGCTGAGCACGCAGCCATAAGCGAGCCTGCAAATCGAACCATCAGTGCTAAGTAGGTTTAAGTCCAAATGAAGAATGCCAATAGAAATAACTCTAGGGACTTTTTAACAGATGTACACTTGTAAATCTAACAGGATTTCCTCCTGCCTTAGGTGAAATGAAGACTGTCTCATTAAACTGTCTGCAAGCCACTATGCGCCACATTGCTTTTCTTAACAGCAGCAAAACAGCCTACACAGCAGCAGAAACAGACATTTAATTCCCCCCTGCAATATGCAACATGTATAAATTCAATAAATAAGATGTTAACATATACACAGGATACGTTCAAATCTTTACGTTTAGTTATACTGTATGTATATATATATATATATATATATATATATATATATATAGTAATGGATACATACTGGTAGAGAAGAATATTTACACTTTAAATGAGAATACACATACTACTATTAACACAGAGATATTAATGTGAAACTAACTTTTTATTACCAATATAGAGCAATATTTTTTATATTTTATTCAAAATTGTCTTTAATTAATATTTACAGGTATCTATAAAGACAATCACAACATTTTTTCAGATTCCAACCTACTAGATCAGTCTTTTAAAGGATCCCTAAAATTAAAGTTTTCATAGTCAGTAACATTTGGTTGGTTAGTTTAGTAGTCATATGTACCAAATTGGCCAATCATTGTATAGTGCATGGCCCTATTTTAAATAATCAAAATCTGAATGCCTTTGGTCCAACAGCATGAAAAATTAGGTTGCCATGGGCACATGAGTGAGGTCATTGGTCAATTGTTAAATAATTGTTATGAGCCACTGTGGTGCCCCGTATCGCCGCGACTCTGTTTCCTTCCCAGATGCGTTCCGGCCGTCACCATGACGACCGGGACATCATTTCCTCTTCCGTCATGACCGTTGCCAGGACAACGGTCAAGTATCTCTCTGCTAATACCGCCGCGTCCCAGCGTGATCTATAGCCGAGTGTGTGCACAAGTAGTTTTATATGTGGTGCACTTAGGGAGCCAGAGGGACAGTTTTATTGTTTATAGTATTGGCCAATTTATACATTATACTTTTTCCAGGGTTGTTGCTTATGTCCCATGCAGCCTATAGTAATTAATTAGCAGCCTCTTGGGCTGATTGACTGCCCTGTGCCTCCCCTTTTTCTGATTGGCTCATCAAAGTATTTATGGCAGAGAGGGCTTAGCCTCCCTGCCGGTTATAGTGTTAGTGTGCTGCACAAACTGCTGACCTGCTGTTGGATACTTTTCCTGCCCTTAGATTGCTAACACGTTGTGACCCTTGGCTTGTTTATTGGACCCTGCTCCTACGCTTGTGACCCTTTGACCTTTGCCTGTTTCCTGGACTCCTCTGTTTGCTGCTGGTACTGACCTCTGGCCTGTTTCACGACCTTCCTTGCTTGTTTCTGACCCTCGACTCTGGCCTGTCCCGGATATCAGCCTGCAGTATTTCGTTTAACTCCATCCTGTACCGCGCTTATACTGATAAGCGTTTACTACCCTAGAGCCTAAGTCCTGGGGGCATCTGAGTACCTCCGAACAACAACAGTTCTACGGAAAAAGCGGCTGCTAAAGGTGAAGACCTCTAATAGCTTGGTTCTAAAGGCTCATCTACTAGCCGTGGTCATAACAATAATATAATAACATGTCCAGACAATTTCCATTGCAATTCAGTCAGTTCAGCAATGTAAATTGCGACAATTTGATTAGATCTGTGCAATTTCCAGGAGATCCAGGTGATCTTTGATAAAGTCTTCATACGAGAACTAAACGGGTCACAATAATACCATACACTTGTTACTAAGACCGGGATGAGAAGCAGCTGTGTGATTACCTGGATATATGCTTAGTGCTCAATCTGTTGCCAAGTCACAAAAGGACTGTTCTATATTGATGAGAAATGCTTAGTATCCTACACGCAGCTGTAGGTGAAGATCTACATATTATGGAAAACTGAGGACAGTGAAAGCTCCCTGATTAACAGCTGACAACTTACCGGACACAGAGGGAGATTGGAAGGAAGAGGGATATACTCCCTAGGTGACATCTACCCAGATCCAGTGAGACTGTTACTTGCTGTTCTTTATGATTAAAAACACTCTTATTTGATGTGTAAAGATCTATTCCATATATAGGGCATTTCTTTATTGGTCCGAGAGTGGCGTGGAGGATAAAGACCCATGCAAATTATGTAGATTCAGGTTCGATCCCAGGAGTGGACCTTTGGAATAAAAGTCAGCTTACTGAGAAATCATTGGGATACCATCATTATTTGAATAGCTCTGTAGTACCCACAGGATTGCGCTCTACATGGTGAACTGGCCACTCACCTTAGGAGTGCTTCAAATTGTTTCATCAAGAGACGATTTTTATAGAACACATATACCAGGTTTTCACCAATATTAAGCTTCTCCGAGGAGATAAACCCGTTCCTTTTTTTTGGACATTACCAAATACACATTGCAGATAGTGGAATTACATATCTGTGTGATTTGATGAGCTATGATCTATTTTATCATTGTTATTATGATATATTATATGAGATGAATTACATACGTGATGAATCCAAAAAAATTTTTTATTTAGATTCAAACTCTGCTGTTTCCGTATTGATATCCATGTAAGCATGTATAATGTATCTGTCTAAAGGCCCCATTTCTTTATATATTCATGTTTACTGGATGGTTGCAGTAAAGATCTCACCCTAGTAATCTTGGCAATATCTATTTCTTCTATGTGACATAAGGTTGACCAGACGATACCTGCCAACATCACTAATAAGGCCATGACATCAATCCATCTAGGTCATACTCTGATCAGTCCACATCTAAACTCAACGGGGGCATATTCAATTCTGATCCCGATTCGCGGGATCGTGCCGGAACGGCCGCAAACGTAATCCGCGGTACTGCAATAATGTGGATTTTCGTTCGCAGCCTGTAGGGCTGCGTACGAAAATCTGCGTTATTGCGATACCGTATTACCGGCAGTACTGCGCATTTTCCGCGTTCGGAATTGAATATGCCCCTCTAAGTTCACTCATCCAAATAATAAAACCATGCCTCCATTTTTTCTGCAGAAATTATGACTGTCCCACCAAAAACTGATTTGTTGGGGCCAAAGTTAAAAAGTGGAGCAAAAGGGAAAACCTGAGTATCTGTAGAGGAATACCCAGTCTAGCCAAGCCTATAGACATATCTGCACTCATACTAACATTCCGGATATGCTGGTGCAATCCATCTCACCTGACCCAGTACCTGATTTAGTGGGAGGGCACTGAACCAGAGCAATCCTAGCGAGGGGAATCTAGACCCTGCCACCATCTCTTGGGTCCATGGGGGGTGCACCTGTTTATAGACCAAGACAAACCATGTACTCTAGCTTATGGATGTACATCAACATATGTTGCATGATCACAGACAACAACTGCTGTGTAGGAACCACCACCAAATAGCTAAGGTATACTCCGCAAATTCAATGCATTTAGGGATCAAAAACAAGCATGCAATCTGTAAATCAAATGGGATAAATTTAGGGGAATCTATAACGGAAGAGGATTTGGGAGAGCTCGTAGACAGTAGACTTAGCAATAGTGCTCAATGTCAAGCAGCAACTGCAAGGACCAATAAAGTTTTGGCATGCATAAAAAGGGGCATAGATGTAAGGGAAGAAGGTGTAATTTTGCCACTATATAAATAATTGGTAAGACCCCATCTTAAATATGGGTACAACTCTATAAAAAAGACTTTTTGGAACTAGAAAGGGTTCAGAAAAGGATGAAAAAATTGATAAAGTGTATGGAGTCACTAAGTTATGAGAAATGGTTATCCAGTTTATTCTTGTTTACTTTGGAAAAGAGGCGTCTAAGAGGGAATATGAATACTATGTAGAAATACATTAATGGTCAATACAGAAAACTTTCACGGAAACTTTTTACCCCAAGGACTATACGCAGGACACTCAGTCACCCCCTAAGGTTAGAGGAGAGAAAGTTTCACAACCAGCCAATGAAAGGGTTCTTTACAGTAAGAGCAGTCAATATATGCAATTCAGGAAGGTTATGATGGCAGATTCAATTGATATGTTCAAGAAAGGGTTAGGCAAATCTTTTGCAAAACAGGGTATCCAGGGTTATGACCGTTAATTACAAAGAAGGATAGTAGTGGATCCAGGGAGAAATAGGACTGCAGCATTGGGTCAGGAGGGATTTTTTCCAATTGAAACAGATTGGTGGTTGCTTCATCTGGAATAATTTCAAATATAAGAGAGGGATCGCAAGAGATCCAAAATAGATTGAACTTGATGGACTGGTGTTGTTTTTCAACCTCATCAACTATGTTATTAATTATGTAGCTAACTAAAGAAACTCTGGAGTTGTCAACCAAAACCAAGTTTTAACTCAGAACTGGTGGGCAGAGAGAAGAGATAGAGCTGAGACCTAGGGCAATGGCTTTGACCCAGGACAATGGCTAGGTCTTAAAAGGACCATGGTTTAAGATTACTCCCATACACATTCATAAATATCATTTTGAATTGTACATTTCAAGGTCAGTTTTATGCCCGAATTGCAGTTCAAAAAGATGGCCTTTACCTGGTAAAAAAAAATATTTTAAGAAACACATTGAGCATGAGTCATTAAGGAGAGCAAAGCAAAAAAAGGAGTAACTTTGTACCTTGGCAAAACCATGTTGCATTGGAGGGGAGGTAAATTTATAATATGTGGACAGATTTATAATTGGGATAGGTCATGTCCTAGTTCAACTTTAAATTTCAGTGTAAAATAAAGCTATCAAGTATTTGTGTGTTAGATGAAAAAACAGCCAGCATTTAACTTATATGCAAAAAAAATAAACTAATTTGCACCCTTTGCATTGTAACATGGTTTGTCCAGGATCAAATTTACTCCTTTTTTTGCCTTGCACTCCTTAATGACTCCTTGGCCCTTATGTATAACAGACAGGCATGATCTCATTATGAACAATGCTTTTTGTGCAACTCCTTGTATTCTAAAATATTTAAGCTAACACTCTAAACAAAGTATACACAGTGTCAGTGATTTTTTTTAGAATTGTTCTGATGAAGTAGATTGCACATTTTAGCCACATGCTATTGATACGGGATTACTCTCTACAACTATGTGTATATTATGGATCACACATTTCTAATATACAAACCTGTCACACAAGCACATTTCTCAAACCTTTACCTCTATTTCTTTTTCCTGTGTAGAAAAGGCAGACAAATGCAATAATTGGTAAAGATGGCATTTTGCTCTTAATGGCGATCTATTTCATCCAGCAGCTTGTAGCTAATAGGACTGTTATTTACTTCTTTCAGGAAAAGTACTGAATAGTGTGAAATGCACTAGTCAATAATGTTGGATAGCTAGATAAATAATACTTATACTGTTTTCTGACAAATGCTCCTGGATCAAAATATATAAATAACACTGCACTATTGTCAGCTTACTGAACTGGAAAATGTAATTTTAGACAAAAGCAGGTCCAGGATATCAAAGCTTAAATGTGGTAAATGACTGTAGAGAAATTGTGCTTATGTGTAACCACCTAAATATAAATGTATATTTTTACATTTTAAACCTGTTATATTAAAAAAACAAACACATTACATGTTTGGTGTTGCACAGTGCGTAATTCAACTACAAAACATGGAGGCAGCTATTATGTGGCTCATAAGAATGTAGCTTATTCCTGCACCAGGGACTATTGCGGAAAGGTAATTTCAGCATTGGCAGCAAGTTCTGACCGTTCAGCAGACAAATAAACTATACTTCATGCTTTTCTAATTAAATTTTTTTAAGTGCAAAATTGTATATCAGACATAATAAAACACCACACGTTAGTGTGATTGTGGTAGAACCGCGGCTGTGCTCCACCGAATCTCCATGTTAAGGTTGCTTAGGACACCTTCATTACTTTCTCTATTCCCAAAAGTGATAATGAGCTCCTCTGGCAGGTTATGCTGTGTGTGCTAAGATTTACTTCAAGGTTAATTACGTTCATTTGACCAGTGTCAGAGCACCTGTTATATTCATTCATCATCCCCTGCATGTGTGTGTACCAAATACTGACCCAGGGGGACAAGAGCAACCTGTAGAGCCAAGAAGATCATCAGAATGTTCGCAGCAGCACAGAGTATTTCTGGAAATTAGTGTGTTTGAGTCCTTGGGGTGCCATTCAATTCCCTGTGGTGTGTCAATATCTGGCCGCGCTCATTTCCAGGTACTATGGTCCCCGAACATACACACTCCACGGTACATCACAGGGAGGTTACTTCCCCCGTTGAGTCTTTGTATTTTACTTTCATCTCCACTACCTTTTGTCTATGCTTCACATTGTTTGTTTACCAGTTGTGATTGGTTATTGTAAAGACCATATATATATAAAGTTACATTTCTCAATAATGTAGTTTACTCTTATCTTATTCATTCATGGAATATAAATGTAATATAATATTTTCTCTTATGAGCCAGAACATATTTAAAATATGACAGTGATCAGTGTAAAATGATGAAAAGGTTAAGATAGTCGTGTTGTTGTGTCATTTACAGCCACATTATATACACCCTGTTGCATGGAAGCTACTGTCAGTCACATTGCACATATCCCTTTGCTAACCTTGTACACATTTGTCAGCTACATAATCAAACTTAATTACTCCTACCCCATTGATTATATTGGCAGTTATATCTGCACAGATTACATTGGCAGTTGTATTGTACAGACCTCATAGTTTGCAACATTGCAAGACACATGGACAGACTAATTGCATATGTCCCATGCTCTATGTACAGCGTTGAGGACCCTTTGTGGAGCCTTATAAATAAAAGATAATAATATGTGTATATAGTTCTTTTCCAGCAAAGCTACACAAACCCCATTGAATAGATCTCACTGCATGGAACCCATTGTCAGTCATGTTAGACAAACTCTATTACATAGAGCCTATTGCCAGCCACATCCATCCCAGATATACATATCTATACCAGACTTTAACTGTGTGCCCACGAGGAGGCAGAGTTTATTGAGAGGACTGGGAGACCGATTGAACGTAGTGAGTGCAGTATACTTGTAATCAATGAATAAATATTGTCCACAAAGGTGTTAGTGTGAAATGAAAAGCAAACCAAAAAGTGTGTGCATAGATTAGACCTGCAATACAAGCTTTTTTTTATTGCACATAGTAATCTGTGGCTGATTTATTGACCTGTATGATCAGGTCACATGGGGAATTGTCCATTTTGTTTCCTTGTCAGCACTACCTGGCAGAGTATCACTTTATCATTGATAGTGCTTTTTCTACTGCTATTAAACCTACTATAACAGGTCACAGATAGCCCCGGGTAAGGAAAACCATTTGTGCTCTCTCTTGCTAGGTAGTCTGTGTTACATGACCCATTGCTGGTCTGTAATGTCAGATCATTTTTCTTTTGAAGTATATATATATATAGGCTTGCTTTTCCACAGCGGCACAGAACAAATCTGCACCACCCAGAAGGCCAGTCTCACTTCTAGGACTGAATCAGGCCAGCGTCATGTCAAGCTGACTACAATACAGACAACTCTGTACAACATACTGTATTAAAACTAGAGATGGTCACTGACCCCCGTGTTTTGGTTTTGGATTCGGTTTTGGATCTGGATTACCGTCGTGTTTTGGTTTTGGTTTTGGTTTTGCAAAACCGCCATTGCGTGTTTTGGTTTTGGTTTTGGTTTTGTTTGGTTTTGTTTTGCTATTTTGTTGGAAAATACATGTTTTTGTGCCTAAAATAACCCAATTTAGTGCTCCAACTGTTTTAGAGATAAGTAATCTAATTGTTGAGGTAATAAATCATCCAAAAAAACTGTTTAATTCTTCAGTGGTAGGCCTTCATTTATTCTACACACAAAACAGATTGTCTTCCTCTCCATCTATGCATATTGGCAATGCAGCCATTGTCTTTGAATCTATATTACACCCTACACTTATAGTTAAATATGTAAAGAAATGGAAAAAGACAGTTTGCTTTCTGTCTCTATAGGCCCCCTCCACTTTTTTTTAAAAAAAAAAAATTCAGCCATTATAGACTGTACAATATTAATTGACATGGAGAAAGCCAGTTTGGTTTCTGTCTCTCTAGGCCCCCCTCCACTTGTATAAAATACCAAAAAATCCAGCCGTTATAGACTGTACAATATTAATTGACATGGAGAAAGCCAGTTTGGTTTCTGTCTCTCTGGGCCCCCCTCCACTTGTATAAAATACTAATAAATTCAGCCGTTATATACTGTACAATATAAATTGAAATGGACAAAGGCAGTTTGGTATCTGTCTGCATCAGATCCTCTCTCCACTAGGAGTAAAATAGAAAACTATTCAGCCGTTATATAATCTAGAATATAAATAGAAATTGAGAAAGGCAATTTGGTATCTGTCTGCATCATAATCATCAACATCATCATTAGCGCCCTCGTCGCCTACACAAATCTCCCCCTCATCCTCTTCTAATTCCAAAGTGGCATCCTCAATTTGGGTATCACCGGCTACACTCGGGCTATTAAGGCACACATCAGCAGAATGCTCACGATTAGACATCCCACTGTTGGATGGACTCTCCACAGGGATTGTTGTCATTTGTGAATCAGAGCAAATATTCTCCTGTAATGCCTCACTGTTATCTTGCAGCTCGGCTTTGACGCGTAACAGTAGTTGTGCACCAATTGTAGGCTGGGTAACTTTTTGGGATCTGCCACTAATAGCCAAAGGTGAAGGCCTCATTCTCTCTTTGCCACTGCGTGTGTAGAATGGCATGCTTGCAATTTTTTTTTTATCGTCACTTAACTTTTGCTCAGTTACACTTCTTTTTCGCTTCAATACAGTAAATTTTTTTTTGGTTTTTGTTTTTTGCACTAATTTGAAAACACTCTGTTGTTTGACATCGCCTTGGCCAGATGACGTACTGGGAACACTAACATCAGGACTGGTGACAGAACCTGGTTGCTCATTTAGATCATATGTGGACTGCTTTGAATCCATTGCGTAGATACTGCTGACAGATATGACTTTTGACAGCCAGAAATATTAATGCACAATTAGAGAGGACACCCCAAAAACACTGAGGAGTGCTAACATTTATTGAGTAGATACTGCTGACAGATATGACTTTTGACAGCCAGAAATATTAATGCACAATTAGAGAGGACACCCCAAAAACACTGAGGAGTGCTTAAAATTATTGAGTAGATACTGCTGACAGATATGACTTTTGACAGCCAGAAATATTAATGCACAATTAGAGAGGACACCCCAAAAACACTGAGGAGTGCTAACATTTATTGAGTAGATACTGCTGACAGATATGACTTTTGACAGCCAGAAATATTAATGCACAATTAGGGAGGACACCCCAAAAACACTGAGGAGTGCTAAAATTTATTGAGTAGATACTGCTGACAGATATGACTTTTGACAGCCAGAAATATTAATGCACAATTAGAGAGGACACCCCAAAAACACTGAGGAGTGCTTAAAATTATTGAGTAGATACTGCTGACAGATATGACTTTTGACAGCCAGAAATATTAATGCACAATTAGAGAGGACACCCCAAAAACACTGAGGAGTGCTTAAAATTATTGAGTAGATACTGCTGACAGATATGACTTTTGACAGCCAGAAATATTAATGCACAATTAGAGAGGACACCCCAAAAACACTGAGGAGTGCTAACATTTATTGAGTAGATACTGCTGACAGATATGACTTTTGACAGCCAGAAATATTAATGCACAATTATGGGGGACAACCCAAAAGCGCTGGGGAGTGCCAAATATGAAGAAAAAATAATAAACCTCTATCCTCCTCTCTGCACTAGCGATTTTGGTTAGAGCAATTGCAAGAACAATATTGTATTCTTTCTCTGTCCCTGCTCTAATTAGCCTATGACTACACCCTGCTCTCTCCCTCTGTCAAATGGCGATGGATTGCTGTGGAGGCGTGTATTTATAAAGTTGAAGTATCGCGAGAACCGAGTCCCGAGATCCGACGACGTCACAATGACGTTCGGCCTCGATTTGGATTCGGAATTGGCGGGAGAGTACCGAGCTGCTCAGCTCGGTACTCGGATACCCAAAGTTCGGGTGGGTTCGGTTCTCGGAGAACCGGACCCGCCCATCTCTAATTAAAACATCAAAGGAGCTTTTATCTTTGTGAAAAGCAGTAGATTAATTAGGACATTTGCACAAATAACATATATGAGTAAACAGCAAATGTTACCAACAAAAGGCAAGACAATGCTTATTTTTTAAAAATCATCTAAATACATTTGTCCTAGTATTTTTGTCTCCTATGTTCTTTGAAAGCTTATTCTTTGTAGGTACAGTAATCTAAATACAAGTATCGTGTCCTATTGTCTATTCCAGGGTTTCCCAAACCCAGTCCTCAGGGCTCCCTAACAGTGCAGGTTTTCCATATCTCCTTGCTGGAGCACAGGTGTA
Organism: Mixophyes fleayi; assembly: GCF_038048845.1. Classification (NCBI taxonomy): domain Eukaryota; kingdom Metazoa; phylum Chordata; class Amphibia; order Anura; family Limnodynastidae; genus Mixophyes; species Mixophyes fleayi. Next base: position 60,023,898 of record NC_134406.1, read on the forward strand.
TTCATTACTGACTGACACATTGTAACAGATCCACAGGTGGTCCTAATTATGTCACATGTGATCCAGAAAACCTGCACTGTTAGGGAGTCCTGAGGACTGGGTTTGGGAAACCCTGGTCTATTGTATTGAGTTTTATTTCCATTAATTAAAAAAAAAAAAACACGTTTAGAGAACACAGAATAAAGTGTTCCCACCAACTTTATTCATTGTCATTTTTGTGATAAATATTAATCCCCTTGCCTCTTATGCATTAAAAGTGAACTCCATGAAAGTTTTTATTTTTTTAATGAAATGAATGCCCGATGTCAGGCCTACTGTGGTATAAACGATGCTCCAGGAACTCAAAGCCTGGACTTGGCTGTAGATTGGGGTTGTCAATGCACCTGATTGGATAAGCAGCATTAACAACCTCCACCTGCAGGCTGTTAGCCCTGGAGCATCATGTGATTGCAGCATCCAGCAGTGATAACCAAGTCATGGAGTTTTATTTGACAGAAATATTCTTTAATTTTACAGTAGTCTATGATTTTTTTGTCAAACATATCTGTATTTAAAAATAATACTGGATGTATTACTATAGGACAGTATGTTAGAAAAATAATGTACACTGACAAAGGTTTGCGGTTTAAACCTACTTTGAAAGCATTGTGAAACAGCATGCACATACATGCCTCCCCAGTCTTCTGATCTCTCATCCACTTATTGATTTTTTTAGACAGAAATACATAGAATGCTGAGAAAACACCTCATGTACTGTCAATCAGTTTGCATTAGACATTGGACAAAGTGTAACTGTATCATTGTAAACTGCACAAAAACTAACTGTAAAATACTACTAGTTGCCAATTTGGCTAGTTTAAAAATAATATATTGATATTCTTCATAGTTAATTTCCCAAAAAGGTAAAATATTTGCTATGTTAGTGGCTGTCAAACTGTGGGAAATGCCACTTACGGGATGGGCATGGAGTGGTAGGCAGGGGGCGCGCAGTGGCAAGGGAAAGTCCAGTGTGCAGGGTGTAAAATAATGGCGTTACATATACTGCTTTACACCCACCACAATAAAAGTCATTCCATCCCCTCCGCAACATATACAAGCAGTGCGTAGAGGAGGGATGTCCCTGGTACCACACACCATCATGACTATCAGCATCAGTGATTGGCTGTGACCAGGGCAATGCGGTGATGTCATCAACATGCTGAATGTGTCCACAACCTATCAATGACCAGAAGTAGTAGCATGATGTGTGATAACAGCCAGAGACATTCATGGGGACGTGGGAGTGGGAGGAGGGTGAATTACAGGGCTGGGAGAATAAACTGCAGAGGAGAACAAATTAATCAGAAGGGAAGGAAGAATGAATTACGGGGAATGAATTACAGGTGGAGAGGCAGAGTGAATTACAGGGGGTCAGAAGAAGAACGAATCTCAAGTGGGGGTGGGGAGCTTGAATTACAGAAGAGTGGAGGGCTATTGAAAAAATTGTGCAGATAAGGAATTACAGGAGGATGAATTAAAGGAGAGGGCTGTAAAGGAGAAATGAATTACAGTTGAGTGTGGGGTGGAAGAATAACAAGGAATGAAATAACATGGAATTGGGACACTGGGGGAGGTGAAATTAATTACAGGAGTTTGAATGCATTTGAATAACGCGCAAGAAATATATATATCTACAGTCCCCTAGATCAGCATTTCTCCCACTTACACCAAATAGAGTTAGTATAACTCCATACAAATGATAAATAAAATTCACCTGCTCATAATTCTTAAAGTTCTGTCTGTGTCTGTGTATATATTAAGGAATTTAGACTATAAGCTCCAGTGGGGCAGGGACTGATGTGAGTGAGTTCTCTGTACAGCGCTGCGGAATCAGTGGCGCTATATAAATAAATGGTGATGATGAAAGTTCCTCAACCAGACAACGACTAATCTGAAAAATTGAATAAAAGACACAGGGAGAATGCAAATAGTGTAGTATGTAAATTTAATGTAATACAATTACTTAATGCAAATTGCAATAATGAAAATTAAATACTGCATACTTTGAAATATAGATTGAGGGCATATTTGTAGATAATCTTTGGTTCCCTTAGCTTAGATCTTGCACATCAAATTGGGATCAGGTAAAATTAATTGTACAGAGCTTCAATATCCCTAGGAATAAAAGCAAATGGCCACACGGTTATATATGTACAAAACCTTTTGTGCAAATCTTTATTAATAAACTTGTACAAAATCTTATCTGGATATTCCAGTCTTGCTGGGTAGGGTTGTAACGAGCGGTTCTACAGTCCTGCCAGCGTGCCTTAGGTCCAGGCCGGAAGTGATAACATTGATTGATGTGGAGGATCTTCCAAGCCAGGGATTCAGACTGACTGGAAACTACGTGTGGGAGAAGTTTTGTCAGCAGAGTTTTGTCTTATACCAAGAGTATGTCTGAATATTTTTCATGTACATAATATTTATCAACATTAATGAAAGGGAAACAAGGCACTCTTACAACCATACCTGCCCACTCTCCCGGAATGTCTGGCAGACTCCCGAATTCCAGGTAGGTCTCCTGGACTCCCGGGAAAGCAGACGATTCTCCAGCATCATGACCGATGAGAGCCTCAATACATGATTCAATGTGAATTGCTTCACAAATGGGCCTCCAGGTTCCGTTTCACTCCTACTTCAGCTAGACCCAAGGGTTCCAAATCGGATTGAGAAATACAGATGACGGTGACACTCTGGGCTTTGCTTACGTATGTTATAGATATAGGGCCTGATTCATCAAGGCAAGTATCTGCTGATTTTGAGTGTATCGTCTGCAAAATCACTGGGCATGCCCAGAACCAGGAGATACATCTGTGAGCGCATCTCTGTCTGCTGTGTGTCCCTACCACAGGACACTTACTACAGCCTACGATTTCAGGGAGTGAACGGGCGGGTAAGGGGTGTTCTAAACTGAAGAGCAGACACCCATATCCAAATCCAGCTCTGAGCATCTGAAAGTTACTTGTTTTTCTGCCGCATCACTTGCTCCAGCTTTTTGGCATCCAGTGAAAGTAACACATTGGGACCATCTGTGGTTTGACCACTCCAGATATTGTATGATTACAAGTGCTTTCATAACATTGCTGCTGCCCAATAGAAAACCTTAATGGTGTGTGTATATATATATATATATATATATATATATATATATATAAAATATGCGTATTGGTGATTATGTTAGTCAATAAGTTGATGAGCATGCACTCTGTTTTCTTGTCAAATTTATGGAACTGAAATTTACCTGTGTTTTTTTACTGTTCTTGGTTGTCTATAGCATATTTTGCCCAAGCTATTTGCATCGTATTTTTAAACTGTATGGAGTTGTTAAGCTGGTAGGAAACCTACATTGTCTATGCACCCAGTGTATTGGTCAGTGTGGGGCAGCATGGTGGCTCAGTGGTCAGCACTTCTGCCTCACAGCACTGAGGTCATGAGTTCAATTCCCGACCATGGCCTTATCTGTGAGGAGTTTGTATGTTCTCCCCGTGTTTGCGTGGGTTTCCTTCGGGTGCTCCGGTTTCCTCCCACACTCCAAAAAACATACTGGTAGGTTAATTGGCTGCTAACAAATTGACCCTAGTCTGTGTGTGCCTCTCTCTGTCTGTCTGTCTGTGTGTGTGTATGTTCGGGAATTTAGACTGTAAGCTCCAATGGGGCAGGGTCTGATGTGAGTGAGTTCTCTGTACAGCGCTGCGGAATTAGTGGCGCTATATAAATAAATGATGATGATGATGATGATGATATTGGTCCCTTCAATTAACACCTAAATAGGAGGGTAATCTGAGAGGCCTATTGTTGTTCTATTAGATAATGTATAGGAAATAAGTAAGTAATCAGTTTATGATAAAGAGGTGTGTGATGAAGATTGACATGTGTATTCCAGATTAATCAGGTGTCTCAATCTCCAAATATCTGATACTTGTAGTTGCTTAGCAAAATATTGTATGTCTATTCTGTACTGATGGGGCTGGTCTTTAAAAGTGTCTTTTCTGTGTAGTACTTGGGAAACTGCAATATTAAAATCTCTTCCTATAATTAGCTGATAATCTGAGTGGGTACATAGTGTATTAACTAACTGAAGAAAGAAAATCCTACTGTATATGTTTGGAGCATAGAGGTTGCAAAGAGTATAACAAGTTTCCTCAGTTGTTATCTCCATAATTACATATTTTACCGTCCTGTCAAAAAATTTAGAATGTATCTCAAACGCAGTTCCTGTCTGTATCAGAATAACTACCCCTCTTGATTTTGAGGTATATGATGAGAATGCTACTACTTTTTGGGATAGCATATTTACCTTTACGTGTTCTAAATCAGTTAGGTGAGCCTCTTGGAGAAATGTAACATCTGCTTTAAATTTGTTAATATAGTTTAGAATTTTTCTCCTTTTTATTGGAGAGCTAATACCTCTGACGTCTCAAGAGCAACATTTTAAATTACTCACCAAAACGACTGAACAGATGATTTTCTATCATGAGTAACATACTTACAATTAATTTCATTTTCATCCATTCAGACCTCCCTTTACACCAATCACCACCCCCCATCATCATCATCATCATCAACATGTATTTATATAGCGCAAGCAGATTCCGTAGCGCTTTACAATTGGGGAAAAAACAGTAACAAAATAATACTGGGTAATACATACATACCGAGAGGTAAGGGGCCCTGCTCGCAAGCTTACAATCTATGGGACAATGGTTTGATGCACAAGGGTAAGTGCTACATCATATTGAATATTTGTCCAGCTAGAATGCAAAGGTTACAAAGTATTTAGTGGGCTGTATGCTCAGTCATCCAACTATGTTGGTCAGAGGGTTGTTGTCTTCTGTTTTCTGTGTAGTGGGTGGTAATGGGGTAAACTAGGGAGATTAAGAGGGTGGTAGAGGAATACTATAAGCTTGTCTGAAGAGGTGGGTTTACAGAGAACACTTGGAGGTTTGAAGACTAGAGGAAAGTCTTGTGGTGAGAGGGAGGGAATTCCATAAAGTGGCTGCAGCCCGAAAAAAGTCCTGTAACCGAGAATGGGAAGAAGTGATGAGAGTGGAAGAGAGACGCCGATCTTGTGCAGAACGGAGGTGTCGAGTTGGAAGATATTTTGAGACAAGAGAGGAGATGTATGTCGGTGCAATTTTGTTGATGGCCTTCTATGTTAGTAGAAGAATATTATATTGGATTCAGGCAACCAATGTAGAGACTGACAGAGTGACTCAGCAGACATAAAACGATTTGCAAGGAAAATCATTCTAGCCGCTGTGTGCAAAATAGATTGTAGGGGTTCGCTAGTTCCTTTAACCTCACCTAGGAGTCAAACTAGCAGGAGATTAAAAAGACAAAGATCAAAACATTACAACATAGCAACTTAGCGCAGATTGAACTTATTTCTTTACAATTTCTGGTGACATCCACTGAGTAATCCTAAAAAATAAGGAGATGTTTTCCTTCCCCCATGGACCTCTTTAGATAGTGCCTAACACATATGACTAAGTGGTCACATGACCATAATCATATTACATTACGAAACTAAAATATTATGAAAAACACCATGATATAATAAAAATACACAAACATGTGTCATATAAATTCATAAATACAAAAGATATAGTTAATTTTAAGTTTAAACAAGTTTCAAATAAATTTCTCAAACAAACACATTCACCATTTTGGGTGGATCATATATGTAAACATATAGGGACACATAAACATATACACATGTCATAAACTAATTCTCCAAAATAAGTATTTTAATTTCATTTATGGTTCTTTTAAAGGATTAACAATCACTTGTTTGCCTAGATGCAGAGCAACCACCCACTGCAGGAGAAGAGGAGGAGGAGAAGCTGCCAGAGATGCCAACCTCCTTACTGCTAGCTGGTCCTGTACTTTATTTTTTATTTTAAATATAAGGGTCCATCATAAAGAATATAAGAATAAAAACTTAGATACTCATGAGGAGGAAAAAGTTAAACAGTGGCCTCGTAATAAGAGAGCCAGGGGTCCCAAGGTCCTGTATTTTCACCATCTGTGCACCTCATGGAGGTAATGCATAAATATTCCCAAGAGACCAAAGAGCTGCCAACAACCATTGCTACAAGTCTCCAGGAGGTGAAGGGATAGCAGGAGCAGATTTTAACAGAAATAGAGGGGGTTGGTACAGCACTGGTGGCGTTCTCAATATGCTGGTCCCTGTGGCCCACCTGCCTCTGCTCCTGTAGCTGCCAGTGCTTGAGCCCACTTCTATTTACTAATTAATTTCTAATTAAAAACATCACACAGAACAATATTGTTGCAAACATCGGTCACATACATGAGGGCTCCTGTAGACTGGTCAAGGCAATGAAACTGGGCTTTGAGAAGCCCAAATGTTTGTTCAATTACCAACCTGATGAAGGCACATGCAGAATTGTATGCGATTTGTTGGTTTGTGGCTGGATTTAGTATAGGAGTGAGGAGCCAAGGTTGGAAAGAGTAGATGCTGTCTCCTAAAAGTAGAAGAAGCAAACTATTTAAATGTAATTTAAATTTATATATGCTTAGGAGCTACAAGTTCTATTAATTAAGTATATCATAGATGTGGGGACAAAGCAGCTCCGTATAGGAGTTCTGGTCTCCTCATGCTTATAAAACAGGTGAAAATCAGAAGAGCACTCTCTCACATCAGCCTACAAAAGATCAAAAGTATAAACTTTTGCCAAAGTGAGTCAAGTATTACATCAAGTTTATTTTTGTAGTCTCAGAGAAGAGTAAACTGCGATCTGCAAAGAATCGCCTCAGTAATTGAGACTGTGTGTTTCAACGGTTTAAGCCCTAACAGACCCTTGCAACCCTCATAAAATAAGCACTAAGATTAGTGCAAAAGAACAAGGCACAGATAGAAAAAAGCACTACACTAAACTGAGGACCGAACAACACCAGCATAAAACCTCACTTGGAAACCTGGATACTGGCTGAGTAAAGCCCGTTGGTGAACTGGTGAGATTGTAAACATTGTTTCAATTGCTCTAAATTGAATCTGTGACTTGTGTTCCTAAACAAGCATATTTATTTTGGGAGGATATTTCTCACCTTATGAACTTGGAAACTAGAAAGTGTGATGGTCTAGTCTGGTAATATATGAGGATTTGGCTTGTGAAAATCTATGGCATATAATGAGGTGGTTTAATAACATATTATTTCTGTTGATACTCATATACGATATCTTGGAATCTGTGTCAACTTTGATGTAATGGTTATAAAGTTATTAACGATTATATCTTACCAAAGATATTACATTTTTGAGTTCCTTTGCTAAGAACAATAAAATGGATTTAATACTTGACTCACTTTGGCAAGAGTTTTACTTTTGATCCTTTATAGGTTGATGTGAGAGAGATAGCGCTCTTCTGATTTTTTTTCTCTTACTTTAGAAATATCAAAATCTATATGATAGACTTGTAAATGAAAATATACATAATGTTTGCATGGCTATTATCAGAGAAAAAAAAGTAAAAGAAACCTCACTGGCATGTTGCTTTTGCAAAGCAAAAAATATTTAAGAAAAAATATTTGCTGGCATTTGTTTTACTAGTGAGATATGTATTTGTATTAAAAACACAAATAAATTCACATACCTGTACAGAACTCCAATCTGCTTACCAAAGGCAACTAAGTCACAAAAACAAATGTCTGCAAGATCCTGTATTATAGCTGTGAGCAATGAAGGAATTGGTATCAGCTGGAGTGGTGAATCCACAATCATCCAATTAGAAGCGGCTAGCTAAAGGTCATCATCATCAACATTGTGAACCTGCATATGTCCTATAGATATGGCTCCTGACAGGCATATATGTGTCTCTGTGCTGGTGTGCTTTTTTTTTGCGTTATTTAAGCTACGCAAACTGGGTAAGTTCAACTCAGCATCAGGCCCTATAAGTCATTTATATATTATTATACTATCTAGTGTTAGAATTGTTAATTGTATTGATATAGAGTTATTGAGTTGAGTTGAGAAGAAAAGAGGAAAATGTGAGATGACTGTGAGGTTTAACACTCTCCAGATGAATTGAGGTGCTCAAACTGGCACGTCTAAAATGGAACTGTCCTCAACAATCTGCAAGCACTTGCTTGCAGATTGTTCCAGGGCTCTGACTTTTTTTGTTGGTAACTGGCGGGGTGCAGATCGCCCGTGAGGGGGGGCAGTGTGTGATGGGTCGCAAGTCGCGCTAGGGGGGTAGTGTCGTGGGTCACAAGTCGCTGGAGGGGCAGTGTGCCGCAGTTTGCAAAGTCGCAGGGGGGGGGGGGGGCAGTAGTGCCATGGGTCACAAGCCGTGCGGGGGGGCGGGGGGGCTTTAGAGCTGCTGGTCCCGGCTGTCAATGCGACAGACATACCAGTGTCACCAGTGGGGAGGGTCGTAACGGAGCTCTCACAGCGCAGCAGGATGACCAGCTCACTGACATCTCCTATGCTGCAAAACTATGTTTCTAGGAGCTCTATTCAAATAAATTAGTATAGGTGACATAAGCGTATGGAACCACATTGATATTAAGTAATTAAGTTAAATTCAGATGGGGAAAGAAAGGCTGAGGCATGCCAGGAGTTATATTTGCTTTAAATAAAATTTATTGTTCTACTCTTCTCCTCCACATATAGATCATGAAAGACAACATCCATATTTTTCTAGTTTTACATTAGAGTGAAAACCTTCCCAAGCACATGTACTTTATATACACCACAAGGATTAATGCAGCTGCGATTCTCACAACTGCAACAATCATTTGTTGCACTAAGCCAAAATCTTAATTTGGACAGCTGAATTGTACATGCTTCACATCAATTAAATGGGATCTAGACCTAGATAAATACATAGAGGGAACCGGAATCTATGAGCTAATGGTAGATAGGAGTTATGTAATCTATCACATTGATTCCCAAACTTAAGACTCGTCATTACATCACATTTTCCATCCAACACATGAAGGCCTCACAATACAAGCATATATTTCCTTTTCATAAAATTTGTTGTTCTTTTAAGCATAGTAGTTTTATGCCACCTTTTTTCAAAGTCTACATTTATTACCAAATTCTAACTACATATTGTGAGTACATTGTGACATTCCAAAGAGTGTGCCTACAAACTTCGGTAGCAAGAACATGCCTATCCAATAGTGACGATCCCACTTCTGCATAATCGGCTCATTGCTTTAAAAGAGTGCAGTACTTCAAGCCAGCTTTCATTAAAGATTTTAGCCTTGTCCCCTTCTGGTACATTATGCTCTTCCACATTATTTTAAATGTATGGAAATATGAATCAATGGATGTTTACTCCTTATTTTTTTTAAAAAAAAGTAATTTGATCATACATAAGCACATTGTATTGTTTTATTTGATTTTATAAACTCACAAAAAATCAGCAATTGATCGATGTCGGGCAAATTCTGAAGTGCGTACGCACTTAGTGTAGGCAGATCTCCATAGAATTTACAGAGTCCTGATTTTTTTCAGCAAATTGTTAAGACAGCTGAATAATACAGATCTGAAGGTAAATTATGTAAGTGTGTACACATGGATCGGCATGCTGATTGGGACTTTCAGTCGTTGGTAAAATCGTTAAAGATATTTCATCGGGAGAAATTTTCTGTAGTGTGTACCCAGCTTTAGTCTGAGTTAGATAGCCTGTCATATCAAGTCTGTGTTAGAGTCTGTCAACTATAGAATGAATACACTAGGGGGCTTACCAGCAGCTAAATAGAAAAGGAGATACAACTTGTTTTCTTGTTTAAATGCTGCACTATGGGATTCTCACAGAAGACTGCAATGAAAAAGTGCTGGAATGTAATAATCCATGTTAATATGTTTCTGTAGGTAGAGGACTGTAGTCATTAGCTGTTGTGGCGGATGGTCTGTGACGTGGTAACGATAGGAGATTGCTGTGTTTTATTACTGGGCTTGCTAACCATGAGCTGCCTTCATTGTAAAACTATCAAATTCCATTTACTTACTTATATCCGCATTACATTTTTCATACCTCCACTTCAAAATTTCCATACCCCCATTTCTAAATTTCCACTTCGACTACTTCATATAACACTTGGGATCACAGATAATACAACCACCATACTATAGTAAATAAAACCCAGACACTATAAATATCTTATTGAAGATTTTCTAGTTTCACTGTGCACTAGATGTATATTTGCACCTACCCATCCTATATACTAAGCAATGTATGTAAATGCTCACTAGGCAAATATGAATGGCATTTTTTGAACAAAGGACTCTAATAAAAAGTCTAATGAACAAAGATTTCCTCTTTTCCAATAATTTTTTACTGTTAGATTAAAATCTGGTTCTCACTCGTGAATACAGTTATATCTTACTCGTATTCAGAAAATCAGTAACCTGGTGTAAAACATAGACAAAGGCATAAGTTAAATTAAAGATAAAAAACCAAACAGGTAAAAGTTTATTGCATCAGTTCATGTATATAAAATTTACCAGTAAGAGCTAAGCTAACTTGTAAAGTAATTTAATTATGGGCACAAATATTGTGAGACGATATACCATACACAGTTATAAAATGTTTGCATGTGTTAGCACTCTATAAAATGCAAAAATATATATCAAAGGAAAGTACAAAAAAGCAAACATGAATGAGAAGGTGACAGACTAAAGTAACATATGAGGTCAGGTTCAACTACTAAAATTTACCATATAGTAAGAAATTTGTTGAGCTCTTAAAAAGTTCTAAATTCTGTATTATTCTGTGTATGTTATGTACATGTTAATTTCAAAAAGTTAATAATTTCTGCCATTATGAGTATTTTGCATCTTCTATATTAGTGCTCTTTTGTCAGAAGGACTAGGGAATTAAATAGAATGTGTAAAAGGAAGAAAAATATGCATGAGGCCAATATTTTTGAATTATTTAAAATACAAAGTATATGGGACTAAACTAAAAAATTCAAGCATCTTACGTTATAGTAGATATCTATTCATACATTGCTCAAAATTGATTTAGCATGGTGGTAATTTCAGCTAATCACTTCTATCGGTACATGTGTGAAGTTATCTGCTAACCAAGAAGTGGATGGACAGAATGGTCAGATGAACAGCGTGAGCCAATCACATAGCACTGTGTCTGAATTACCAGGTGTGTGCAATTTAGTCATTCACTGTGTGTGTTTGAAGCGTTAGCTACATTTGCTGTGTACAAATGCAGGGAAAAGTTCATGGATATACAATCTATGCCCCCCTCAACCCATCTTTTCCAATGCACCCCTACTGCCATTGCAATTTCAAGCCCACTGTTATCTCTATCTATCTATCTATACATACATACATGTATATATATATATATATACATATGTATACATACATGTATGTGTATATATATATATATATATATATATATATATACATATATATATATATATATATATATATATATATATATATATATATATATACACGTGGGAAGCATTCCTCCATTATTGAGCTAATGGTTAAGTATTTAGAATATGTTAAAAAAAACTTCTGCAAATCTATCAGCCTATGTCTGGGTGTAAGTAGAATTTTCACAAGGCCTGACCTTAGCCCTGGTGTCTCCATTATTTGTACCACACCTGCCCCTGACAGCACAGCAGAGGTTCAACTTCCACCAGTCCTGTGTGCATAGTCCAGCTACATGTTTTTGCAACATCTGGGACTTAACACACCTATGGAATGAAAGGTTGCGCTGTATCAGTCTTGCCAGGATTGGTTTCGCCCAAGTGTGTCTACAGCTCTTTCAAAGATTTAGCAATGTCACAAACACAGATACACAGTTAAACACAATTTATACATAATATAAAACGTAATAGAAGAAGATCATAAGGAGAGCACGTCCCAGTGGTCTTAGCCTTTATTGTCCATGCCCAGTATACACTTCTCCTGAAATCTGGGAAGCTGGGGGATAAAAAAAGTTAAGACTATTCCAACCATAATCCATACTTTTTGAAAATTTATAGGAAATATTGCATTATTTACATCATTGGAGTTTAAAGCCTAAATTCCCTACATCAGCAGTTCCCAAAGTGTGCGCCGCAGCTCCCTGGGGTGCCACAGCCAGGGGAAAAAAATACTTACCAATTGTTTTTAAGACTGTGGAAGGAAACCAAATAGCCCATAGGAAGCCCTTGTAAGCACAGGTAATATAAACTCCACAGAGATGTTGCCCAGGTTGGAATGAAAATCATGGCCCTAGTGCTGTGAGGCTGCAGTGGTAACCACTCTGCCAATATGCAACCCCATGATAGTTATTTAGTTCCTTAGTAAACGAAAAACATTACTGAAACATAACTAAGGAACAGTGATTCTTATCTTGGAATGTTTGGCCCCGTTTTGCAAAACACACAGGCTAGTGCAATTTTAAATAACAAGCAAATTAATATTATACCTACTAATTTAAATTTTTGCTCCTCAATGATTAATTTGAAAGATTTGTTTTCATATTCTGTGTAAATTCCCTTTGGGTGGATTTTATTTTATACATACACTACACAATGCATTTTTTTCTAATTAGCAACTACCTTCCTGATACACACAGTCTACCTCCCAAATTTATGTACATATTTGCAGACCATTCATCCAGATTCTTTCTATTTGATTATAAATAGACTTAATATGATAGTAATATCTAGAACACTGGTTAATTTAGGAAGCATGATCATTTCCATATAGAAGACTATATATATCAGACTGAAACAATTATTCAACAAAATTTGAAATTTATGGTCTGTTTCTTAAAGGAATCTTTAGCAAGATAACTTTGTGTTTAAGTTCCATTGCAAGCAGGAAATTACATGACACAATGGGGCATATTCAATTCTTAGCGGAAACGCCAAAAATCTTGTGCTCCGTGCACTATTACCTTTATTACGGTAATAGTCCGCGTAAATACCGTTATTACGGTAGCTTTCTCACTGGATTTCAGCTCGCAGCTCCCTGAGCCATGAGTTGAAATCCAGCTAACTATTACCGTAATAACGGTAATAGTTTTAACGCCGCGGAAAACAGCGAGAATTGAATATGCCCCTATGGATCATGCAGATTTGGTAACTATAGTTTTCATGACTATAGGTTAAAATGGGGCAATTTCATAAACTTGAGATAGAAAATAAACAAAAACTCACTAAACAGCTATAAATAAGATCACCTGCATTGTTGTACTTTGGTTCTCACCCAGATTTTTTTACAGACCATAAAAACTTACTGTTTCTACCAGCCCAATTCTTGAATCCTCGACAAGATAGATTGTCTTTATTTTTAACTTGTTTTAATCTCCACCTATCAGTCAGACCAGGGACCAAAAATAAAAAAGCTGATGCCTTGTCTTGTTCCTTCAATGACAACCAAGATTTTGTAATTCCTGAGAATTATCCTATCTTGGATCCTCTTTGTCTCTTAGCTACTTTAATTATTTCTCCTCAAGGTAAAACCTTAATCACACCTAAACTTCAAAAGAGACTACTCCAGTGGGCACATTCTTCCCAATTCTCCGTTAATGTGGGTTATAAAAAAAAATTGGTTCTCATTGCCAGACATCATTGGTGGCCAATTCTACATCAAGACATTAAAGATTTCATCTCTGTCTTCTCAATTTGTGCTCAACATAAAGTTCCCTGACCGTCCCACTGGGTCCATTACATTCTTTGCCTCTATAAAATCATCTGGGTGGTGGTTATTATTAATATAATTATTATTTTTATTTATTTATTTATAAGGCACCACCGATTCCGTAGCACGGGATAAAGAAGCAAGTAACAAATAGATGAGGTAATACACATAAGTAGCACAGAATGTAAGTAATGCTATGGGAACTCATACACAGTGTAAAAGCATGAAAGGACGCACAGAAAGTCAGAAAGTAGACAGAGATGGGACAATAGGTAGAGAGGACCCTGCCCGTGAGAGCTTACATTCTAGAGGGAGGGGTGATGGGAGACAGTAGAACCAACTGGGAGAAAATGGAGAAGGCAGGCAAAGGAAAAGGAGGTGATGGATAAGATGGCCAGGAGGTTAGGTGAGTTTGAAAAGGTGAGTTATGAGTGAGCATTTGAAGAATTGAAGGTTGGGGGTTCATGATGTTATGGAGGAGGGTGGCAGGATTTGGTGAGGGACTGGATATCATGGAAAAAGCTGTGGGCAGAGTCAAGGGTGATTCCAAGGCAGCTAGTTTGGGTGACAGGAAAGAGTGTTATGCTGTCAACAAAAGAAAGTTATTGAGAGGGATAGCAGCATTGGCAAAAGGAAAGATGATGAGCTCGAATTTAGTGATGGTGAGCTTGAGAAAGCACTGTGACATTTAGGTAGCTACAGACAGCTAGATACTTGGGTTAGGAACGTGGGAGAGAGGTCAGGAGAGGAAAGATAAATTTGCGTGTCATCAGCATAGAGGTGGTAATGAGGGCCAAATGATTTAATAAGTTCACCAGAGAGGTGGTGTACAGAGAAAAGAGTAGAGGGCCAAAGACAGAGCCTAGGGGGACTCCAATAGAAAGAGGAAGGAGGGGGGAAGAAACGGAAACAGAGACAGTAAAGCAGCGGCCAGAGTGGTAGGATGCAAACCAGGAGACAGTTGTTTCGCAAGACGTAGGGAGTGAAGGGTGGTGAGGAAAAGAGGTTGAGGAGTACGAAAAGGGAGTAGCAACCTTTGGACTTAGCTGAGAGTCATTTGTCACTTTAGCAAGGCCAATTCCAGTTGAGTAAAGGGGCCAGACTGGAGAGGATCAAGAAGAGAGTGTGAAGAGAGAAAGGGGGTCAGATGACTGAAAACAAGCTGTTTGAGAATTTTAGAAGCAAAGAGAATCAGAGATATGGACAATATTTGGAGAGAGAGGATAGGTCAAGAGAGAGTTTCTTGAGAATAGGGGAAATGAGAGCAAGCTTAAAGGCTGAGGGTAAGATACCAGTGGCGAGAGCAAGGTTAAAGAGGTGAGCAAGGTGACAACAGGCATTGGGAGAGAGGAAGCGGAGAAAAACGGGTTGTAGAAGAAGAGGAGGAGAGAATATTGAGGATCTCAGAGTGAGTGATGTGAGTGATAGAGAGGACCGGTGGGGGGCTGTGAGTTTGGCAAGAGCGTATATCATTGTGGATAGAGTCAACCTGGTGTTTAAAGTAGGTTGCAATAATCAAGAGTGGTGATGGATGAGGGGGGAGGAGGTGGGGGTGGACACAGTAAAGAATTAATGGTAGCAAAGAGGCGTCAGGTTTATTTGACACAGAGGAGATCAAGTATTTGAAATAGGTTTGTTTAGCAAGAGAGAGAGCAGAGTAATAGGAGAAAAGGATAAATTGAAAGTGGATGAAGTCAGCGATGGAGCAGGATTTCCTCCATTGGTGTTGAGAGGAGTGGGAACATTTTTGGAGGAGATGAGTAAGAGGGGGGTGCCAGGTTTGGGGTTTCGATTAGCGGAGATGGAGCGGGGAGGCTATGACTACAATGTCAAGGGAAACAGAGAGTGAGGAGTTGTAAAGAGTGACAGCAACATTGGTGCAAGATAGGGAAGAAATGGGAGTGAAGAGGATTTTGAGGGAGTACGCAAAGATGATGTGGTCAATACTGTTAATGGAACGCTGTATGCGAACAACTTTGGGTGGGAGAGCGGGGGCCAGGGGTAAAGAGATGGTAAAGAAAAGGAGATTATGATCAGAGAGTGAGAAGAACGAATTGGAGAAGTTGGAGATGTCACAGAGATGGGAGAACACTAGGTCCAGGTAGTGACCATCATGGTGGGTGGTGGAAGTAGTCCATTGTGAGAGGCCATAGAAAGAAGTGAGAGTTAGAAGTTAGGAGAGTCGGTAGGGATGTTAAAGTCTCCAAAGGTAATAGTGGGAAGATCAGAAGAGATAGGAAAGACAGGTGGCAAATTTATCAAGAAACTGGAAGGGCAGGGGGACTGATAGATGACAGCAACACAAAGGTGTAGAGGGGAGAAGAGGAGGATGGAGTGAACTTCATCCCCATTTCCTTGGTGGTCCCCAGGACAGGTATTGTGTGAGAAGGAGACACCATCGTGGGAGAGTGCAGTGGGGGAAGTAGCATCAGGGGGCGAGATCCATGTTTCAGTAAGGACCAGGAGACCAAAGGAATGGGAGATGAAAAAGTCATGAATGGGAGTGAGATTTTTTGCAGACATATCTTGCATTCCAGATTGTGCAGGACAAGGGAAGGTGAGTGAGAGGAATAATGGGAATAAGGTTGGTGTTCGGGGGTACAAGGCGATATGTGGTGGAGAGGGGAGCAACAGTTGATAGAGGGGATGGGCTTGGGCATGTAGTCCAGAGTAATGAAATGGGGAGCCATGTGGGGGAGTGGGTGGTAGTGTTAAATAGAGAGTAATAAGGTACAGGAGATGTAGTATTACATCCTTGCAGAGTCATGAAATAGGAAAGTGAGTCAAAGTCCAGTCCAGATCCAGTTCAATCTCAGTTTCAACTCTTCATATTTGTGAGGACAGGCAAAGCCTTGAGTAGACTTGAAAATACAATGATTAGATAGAAGACTGAAACAGCTGTTGCCGGAGGAGGGAGTGTTTGAGCAATTAATACAGCAGGTTGATTAACAGAGGGGAAGTTGCAGGGAAATAAACTGACAGATAAAAACAAACTTTTTTGAGGTGAGAATCAAATCATATTAGAGTTCTGAACAGACTTCCTGAGGTGTGAAGGAAAGATGAAAATATCAGGGGGTAAATGTATCAAGCTGAGGGTTTGAAAATGTAGAATTGTTGCCTATAGCAACCAATCAGATCTGTCATTTTGTAGAATATACTAAATAAATTATAGAATCTGATTGGTTGCTATAGGCAACATCTCCACTTTTTCAAACCTGCAATTTAGTAAATATACCCCCAGGAGTGAAATATGGTGTTTCAGGTGAATGTTGAATGTTGTCCTTGTGTAGCTGTGTTTCCAGGTAGAATGTTCCCCTCCTTTTCACCTTTTGTTCAACTCTTGTGTAACACTTACTATGCTATACAAAACTGTGCATACACTTGTAACAAATACACAATGGCTAACACGGCCTAGCAAGCTGACACAGTCTCTATCTGTTCAATAAGTAGGGGCACAGAGTCATGGGGGTGATCATTTTTCTAAGATGGTTCATTTTGTGCCATTTACATGCTTACCTAATGCTTCTACATTGGCCACTTTGGTTATTAGAGAGATCTCTGAATTACACGGTTGGCCAATAGAAATAGTCTCAAATCACGGAGGACATTTTGTTTCTAGATTCTGGAGGGCTTTTGTTAACTTTTGAAGATGCATCTGAACTTCTCTACTGCAAATCATCCTCAATCAAATGGTCAGACTGAATGTATATCAGGATCTGGAGGCATTTCTCAGGATATATACTTCCGCCAATCAGAATAATTGGGTGAAATTTCTTCCATGGGAAGAAAGCAAACATAATAACCATTTTGACAATCTCTTACTTAACTCCTTTCTATTCCATGTATGGTCTTCAGCCATTAGTACCAAAACTCTCCTCCTTGCCTACCACTGAAGTGCCTGCAGTTAATTCCTTAAAACTGAATTTTCCTAATCTCTGGTCAGAACAGCTGCAAAATATCCAGGATAAATATCGTTGTACTCACTAATGAAAAAACTATTTAATGTGGAGCCTATGCATGTGTAAGTCCCCAGGGTAGGCTCTGACATAGCAAATGAAGAAACATAGCCAATCAAAGGCCTCAACACAATATTAAGTAAACAAGCAGTAATAATATAGTAGACCTAGCAAAGGCCATGCCAAGTTCCTACAGCGATTTTAACAACAAATAAATATACCTCAAAAGCAAAAATACCAGCCTTCTATTCGGTAGATTACAGCAAAAAGAATAATTCTTCCATTTGATTTTAACACCATTGTTTAAATAATGATTCTGAGAAAATGATTCATGGGTTATGAATCCTTTCTGATGTGGCTTAATACAGGATACATAATGCATATCTCCCAAATATTTGGCAGCTCCTACTTACCCAAACCATGTCATGCCCAAATTTGGTGAAGGTACTGCCCATTTCCAAGAGATCAAACCCCTGAGCTCCTACTGAAAAGTCAAAATGCTAATGGTTAATCTACTTGCTCTACATGCTCTTCTCTGAAACCTATTATTGAGTTGTCTGATATAGAAACTGAATTTAACAGGTGCTTTTTCTTGGCATGTGAATTTTATGGACCCTAACATGAAAGCGTTTGAAGGGGCTCTAAACCTCAATATTTTATTCTCTCTTTTGCATTTGCTAATGTCAAAATTATTAGTCTGATTGTAGAGCTAACACTCTCAGGGATCTCTTGAGTCTTATTGAGTTGTAAATGTACTCTGGCAATGCAATAGCTTTCCTAGTGGCAAATAGGGATATATGTGTCACATTTGACATACGGTATGTATCTCAACTCCCTGAACTTGTCTATAACCAGCAGAGAGGGATTCGTGTATATTTTCCCATATCCTAGGCACAAATATGCTAATAATTTTTTTGAGGTCACAATGTTTTTGAAAGCTCAATAAGTAGGTCTCTTTTGTGAGTAGAAAAATAAATCAAATAAATCCAGGCCTGAGATATACAATCTATGGTTTTCCAGCTTGTAGGGAACATCAGTTCAAGTTCCAACAACAGTGCCAGTTTCAGTATGCCCAGAAACTGATGGAGAATTTTAGTAATTTCACTATAATTTTTCATTTAAAGTAATATGGTTGCTACTTACATATAATTAATCTAATTGTGACTACACATATCTGTACTTCTTTAATTAAATATAGAGGATGGTAGCAACTCCAGAACCCATGAGGCTTCTGCCAGTCTTAAGCTGGGTACACACTACAGGATTTTCGTCCAATAATTGGACAAATCAGCCGACATCCTACCGTTTGGTCAGATATCGTGTGGGTTTGTATAGTGACACGATGATCTCAAGTCGTCCCAAAGTGCCAATCATCGTTTCACTTGGTTGGTCGTACCGTTTAATATTTTCCGATCACCTAACGATCATGTAGTGTGTATGCACTCATGCTGACGATCTCCATAGAGTTTACAGAGTCAGGCTCTTTTCAGCTGATGTTAGCACTGAATGTCAGAGTGAATAAATGTAGAGAGTGCAGTAGAAGGAATAATTCATTTGCTCGTTCTGAGACAGAATATTTTGTTTCAGAGTCACACATGCTAACGAAATTTGTTAGGACATGTGGATAGCTATAACAAGGCGGTTTTAATCAGTGTGACAATTTAACAGTAGTGAATGAATGAATATTGTGCTGTTATTCTCCGGACTCGAGGACCAGATAAAGGACCAGATGAAGAGCACAGATCTGAAGGTAAATCGTGTCAGTGTGTATGCATGAATTGCCAGACTGATCAGACCTTTAGTCGTAGGTATAATCGTTTGAGATAACACGTCGGTCGGAAAAATTCTTCAAAGTGTACCCAGCTTTAGATGCAGCAGGTCCACTATCTAACCATTTCTGAATTTTCCTAGTTGATAAGGAGTAGATACTGTTCATATCCTAGTATTTATTGGCTTACTTATTTACTAAGTAACTAAGTAATTTAATTACAGGTCCTGATTGCCTGGAATTGACATCCTTATTGCCACTACCTTGCTTTGTTATGCAAGGAAATAAATACAATCTGGCGTCTTTAAAGAGTAGTTACTGCCTTCCTGGGGCTAGTGGAGAAGTGGTACAATTGACATAAAGATGTAGCTGGATCCACACTGTTAGAAGGAGCTTGTTATCCAAGGCCTCATTCAACATCAATATCAAGTATCCAGGTCTTTTTAACACTATAAGTGGTGGCTAGGGTCCATGGTCATAGCCTACAATCGCTGGTCCCCATGACAATTTTTGGGGAAGGAATTGAAAGCCCAAATGGAGCGTCACTGTGCATGTGCCAACTCCCAGGATAGGCTCTGATGTAGCAAATAAAGCAATATAGCCAGGCACCCTTTACCACTAGGTTCCATAGCCAGCACCTCCAGCGACAGCTATAGCTTGGTCCCTTCCATGTCTATTCTGCTTATAGAGTGAATGTAAGTTGTATGAACGCTAGTTTACAAATGTATCCTATGTCTTTCCCTTGAAATTGAGGTCCTAATGTACAGGGCTTGATTAAAGGTCCTAGTCTAATACACACGTAGCTCCCCCAATGTCCCTCCCACCACCACCATCACCAATGTATAGGCGTATAGGTATACTCCTGGATATGAATATTCAGGAGTCTCTCTTACCTGTTCTTGCCTTTCTCTCTTGCTTATTCTTACAGCTTTGTTATCTTCTAGCTGGCTTCTCGAAAGTTGGGATCCTGTTTTGAAAATATTCAAAATTTGTAGAATAATGCAAAACGCTAACAACCCTTGAATGATTGGGCTCTTTAGTTCAAACAAAACATTCCTCTATGGCCAGATAAAACTACCCATAGTACAGGCATAAATAGGCAATAAAAATATATGAAAAAGGTTGGACAAATATTTATAATCTACCAGCCCCGTCTGGCTAGTATTTACCATTCTAGTGACAACACAATACAGAGATCAAGCCCCCCTTCCCTTAAAGCTGCTATATTTTTTAAATACCCCCTCAACCATTTCATTACACAATCCGGCAATTTCCTTAACCCCCCCGTTTCAGCCATATTCATTACCCCCTTCCCATCCCCACAGCCATTTTCATTACATCAACCCCTTCCAGCCATTTTCAGTACACCCCCTCCTGCAGCCATTTTGATTCATCACCCCCCTCCCCGCAGCCATTTTCATTATCTCCTCCCTCCCCAAAGCCATTTTCTTTACTTCTCCCCTGTAGCCATTTTCTTACCTCCTCCCCTGCAGCCATTTTCATGAAGAGAACTGTGGCTGAACTTATAGGCAGCTAACAGCATCGGATTTGCTGTCGGGCTGTCTACCTGCATAGTGACTGTCTGGGCCTCCCCCCTTTATACCAGGAGCTGCCCGATGATGTCAGACATAAAATTATAATTGTCGGCTGTGGTGTACACCCCCCCTTCCTTCCACAGAACCTAGCGCCCCAAGCTGCAGCCGGGTCAGCCTATTGGTTGTTCAGGCCCTGCTGATGTACAGAACCTGATGACTATACTCTCATATGTGTGTCTTCGAAATGGTAAGAGCTAAGCACTTTGTCACCATCTATTTGCAATAATATATATATAATTTAGTCATTAGAGCAGTTCTAGAACAGAAAGCCTATTGTGCACATAATTTCTCTCTCTCTCTCTCTCTCAGCAGGTGAAGAATACACATCCAGCTTTATATAAGGTCATGAACCCTCTTGGTCCCAAAACTATGGTAGCTAATGACCAAGCACAATACCAAGGGGCTAGGTTCTCAGCGGTACCAATGAAGCAGATATTTTACTGACCCCTAAAACTCAAGCCATAATATATGGAGAGAAATAAACCTGGCATAATTTAATAGAAAAATAATAATAGAATGTGATATTTTATTATTTAAACACATGCTTGGACTCATATCTTGGGGCCTATATTAAAGCCATCACTAGAGAATGGCTTAATTGCTTAATCATATAAATTACAGTCACTTAATCATTTTAATCACTATCATCCAATTAGCTCAGAGTTATGGCCTCTAAGCTAACAGTTATGCAAATGTTTGCTCCACTATAAGCTATTATCAGCCATATTTCTCATTCCTGGTTGACAATGATTGATGCCTGTGAACAGAGAGGGAGTGTATTGTTTTCATTAGAGTGGTAGGAATTGTGTAATATACAATCATGAAAACATTGGTTAATTACACAATTGTAATACTTTTATTCAAAGTAGACACATTCCAAAATATGACAGAAACATAAAAAAAAATACCATTGCTGCTATTAGAGTAAAAGAACAGTGTGCTTAAGAAAGAAGAGAACGACCTTGACACTTGAGAGAGGAACAATTAGGTAACATCAATAACCTTTTTACAATTTAAAAAAATAAAATACACGCACAGAAAAAAGTGTACTAAATGGATTTGTAGAACTTTTCTGCCATCAAATTATATGCTTCTATGTAAATTTAATAAAAACAATTAAATGAAATATATTATATATATATAAATATATATATATATATATATATATATATATATGTATATAATCATCATAATTTATTTATATAGCGCTACTAATTCCGTAGCGCTGTACAGAGAACTCGCTCACATCAGTAGCAGTCACTTCCATTTAGCGTGTATAGAAACTTTGCACGGCAATGCTTTGACCATGCGCAGAAATGCAAGAATTTTGTGTGCAAAAACATTGCATCAAGTAGATTGGGTCCCTGCCTGTTGTGGTGGTAATTAAGCCACTTGTGCTGTAGGTGGTGTTAGGAAGATGAGGACAGTGGCTGCCAGTTGCAATGGGGAAGAGAGCTGCAGGACTCAATCTCTTCAGAGACTCTTCTCGGTGATCAAGAACAGACTTCAGGGAAGGAGCTGTACATCTTATAGGATATTGGGAATCAATGGAATCAATGCACAGGTGTGGAAAAGCGGAAGTTGGCGTGATGTCATGGAAGATGAGGGTGGTTATAATGAACAATATGGTACAGGGGACACTGGAAGGGTGAAGCCCTGGTCTTATTGGGGAAATGGACAATGCAATTAACATTTAGGGAAACAGACAGGGCCTCTGAAAATGGCAGAAGAGTGGGGTTTGTTGTATAAAAACATACTGGTAGGTTAATTGGCTGCTAACAAATTGACCCTAATCTTTGTGTGTGTGTGTGTGTGTGTGTGTTAGGGAATGTAGACTGTAAGCCCCAATGGGGCAGGGACTGATGTGAGTGAGTTCTCTGTACAGCGCTGCGAAATTAGTGGCGCTATATAAATAAATGGAAATAATAATAATAATAATAATAATAATTTAGTAATTGTGTTATTAGGGAACAGCAAAGCTTGTTAGGAATTCTGGACAGGATGACTGGGGCCAATTTAATTGCATATTTATATATTAAGTGGGGACTGTATGAGTGTAGTGCAGATAAAGGGGGTCACAACGGTGTGAACAATAGATGAGGGACTGGTACTTCACTCGCCAGGTCTACTGTGGGATGCGAACTCTTCCATTGCACTGGTCACCTGAATCACGTATGAGATCAGAAGCAATCGAAGTTGTAAAGGTGAGTTTCTGAAGTAGGCAGAAACAGGCAATGATTTATGTGTTGCTCAAAACAGGGATTGCTCTGGCTCAACAACAGGAGTCTAGAAATATATATGCACTTAGACAGTTGTACAGCTGGATCCCAAACCCCAATGCGTGCTGGAGGTTGCAGTTGTGGGTTCAGGGACCACTCGAGCAACGGACACCAGACCTGGAGCTGGCAGTATCATTGAAGTGAGCTGGGTTGGCTTATGGTGGTCATTGGCTAGTGATCAGACCTGGCTGAACAGGCACACAGCAGAGTTAGGGTAAAAATTTGCTGCCACCAATTGTTAACAATTGTGTATATTAAGCAGTTTCTTTACGATAACTTGTATGTGAAAATCTGTTGAGGTATGAGTCCATTTACACAAATCACAATCCCTATTAAGTAATTAGAGATGGAAAGTATAGTGGCTGCATATACAATATATATTATAAAAACCATCACTTCTCCTACTGCTCTGATTGTAAAACTATCAAATTCCATTCCCTTACATTTTCCACACCGCCACTTCTAAATTTCCACGTCAACCACTGATTACAACAGTGTAAATGTTGGTGCCAAATCTTGAATGCTAAACAACATATACTAAACTGCAGAACGTTTTCAGCTGTACGCTGAACAATACAAATAATCTTTTCATGCAGCTCATTATAAATAACATCCTGTGCGCCATAAAATATTGTGCATGGCTTACATAATGCATCTGCCTCTTGTGATATGCTAGACGTTACTGCGACTGGTACATAACGTTTTTAAAAATGTGGACTCAATTCAAGATCACAGTAAAATGCAGTTCCTAGTTAATATAGCACAGAGGACGAAGCCTAGAGACTGCTGCTTTCTTTCTTGCCATTTTCCAGATGATGCCCAAGCCTGTGATATAATATTTAAATGAGCCCCTGTGTCTCATGTAACTCATTATTTGACAGAGGCAACTTGAAGTCGCAGATAATTCTGAAGCTTGAAACAGGCATTCTGCTTGGTCCTAAGAGGACCTCTTGATCCTCTCTACATTCCTCCTAACATACATCATTAAAATATTCATGAGTAAGATTGCTGAGGGATTGCCAAAGTTAGCATACAACAGTGCTTGATGAATGCTTCACTGAACACAAGGACCCAGCACATCCTCGCTGTCCAAGAGAAGGATAGAGGAGGAATATGAGCAGTAAAGCTTATCACCGAGCCGCGCAGGATCTGTAATAGCCCTGTGTTCTTCATACTTACCTGTTAATGGTACATAGATTTCTTGCAAATAAAGTGTAAGAATCAAAATTTTAATCTTTACAGTAAATACAAAATGGGATAAATTGGGATGTCACATTCTGCACATTATACTTTTCAATACACAGCTGCTAGATGCTACTTATATCTGCTGTGTATTGTATACATTGACAGTCACACATTATGCTAATTTTCACTTACTTAGTATGGAAACAGCAGTCACCTTTTCTTTCCTTCGGTGCTCCTCCTTTTCCCACTGTACAGTGCGCTGTATTTTTAAAGTAACAGAATAAATAGGGGATATATCTGCAGATAGAAACAGGTAAGTGTAAATGGTGCTTCTTGCCTTTGGCCTAAGAGTGGTCCGTACTCCGTACATAACCTTTTTCCTTCTCCTCCACCCTGCACTATTTTCACCCTATGGGCCAAATTCCCAAAAGTTGTGAATTTAAAAAAAAAAAAAAGAATGTAACAAATAATTCACATATGGGGGTAAATGTATCAAGCTAAGAGTTTTCCGGCGGGTTTGAAAAACCAATCAGATTCTAGCTGTCATTTATTTAGTACATTCTACAAAATGATAGCTAGAATTTGATTAGTTGCTATAGGCAACATCTCCACTTTTCAAACCCTCCGGAAAACTCTCAGCTTGATACATTTACCCCATGGTTTATGATTATTTTGCCTCCTTGTCTGTAAATTTTTAAAAGTTGTCTTTAAAAAGGGTCTTCTGTTTACCAGAATAATTGTGCATTTCTTAATATTGCATTAAATCTTCTTTATTGACATATTGTAGATTTATTTTTAAGCTACGCTTTCGAGAAACTTTGTAATATTTTTGAGACTATATTTAACATAAGAAACAAACTTTTTGCGAATTAGGCCTCATTTATTTTTCAATCACATTTTTTTAATTTTGACCAATATATATGCGATGGAAACTATTGTATTTAGAAATGCAAAGATATTGATCAGCAAGGAAATGATGTGTGAGCTTTAGATGTAAATCCCTAGTTCATTCCACATATAGGTGTGAGGTGAGGGTCATCCTAGATTCTTTTGAAATGTTAAACAGTCTTAGTCTGAAGTTTAGTAGAGAGCAGATCTCCAAGCCAAGTAAAAATGACGTTACTCTTTAATTACATTTATAAAGTCCCATAAAACTTCTGTCTCTGTTTAGGCCCTAGTCCAGGGTTTTGAACATTTCCATAATTCCCTTCCTCCCTTTCTGTGTTCTGAAATTCCCGTTAGTACTGTGGTTCTCAGGCCATTTATTCTGAGGTCAACAGAAATGTGCTCCGCAGAACATATATTTTACCATCAATAATAGTGATTCTGTGTAAATCAATCCATTGGTGCAATGTTTGCCCTGTTTCTCCCACACACATTCCTAGATTAAGGCATTTCATGATTAGGTATTCCATACTGTAAGATTTTTGGGAGAAGTTAACCTGGATTCGATGTTCCTGCTGCAAATCTGGTAGTAGTACACTGTCAGTGGTACAAATATGTGTGCACAGAGCCGTAACTTAGAATTCTAGTGCCTGGGGCGAGAAAGACAAATGCCGCCCCCTAGCCTTCAATTTTAACCAAATGAACTTAAAATATTCCTGAATTGTGCCCCCCTTCAGCATTGCGCCCTGGGCGGTCGCCCCTATCGCACAGCCCTAGTTACGGCCCTGCGTGTGCATGTTTCACACATTCCTGCAGACGGAGATGTGTAACTTTCTGCTGGGTCACTTAGGGGACTCTGCACAGCTAGTTGGCTGAATCATCACCATCATCACCATGTATTTATATAGCGCCACTGATTCCGCAGCGCTGTACAGAGAACTCATTCACATCTGTTCCTGCCCCATTGGAGCTTACAGTCTAAATTCCCTAATATGACTGTCTGTATGCTAGAGAGGACGTTCTGGGAATATTTTCCGCAGTCTGTCATCTTTATGTGGCATAGGTTGAGTTCTTTAATAATTAGGGGTATTATCTATAGATGTGGGTTATATTTCCTCTTCAGATTTCTTGCACATCAAAGGTTAATCCAAGGTATTCAGATTTCTTTTTCAATTTGAGCAGTTGTTTTGCTGCTGTAAGTTTGTTTGAGAAAGTCCTTCCTGGGTCCACTGGATGTTACTCTAAGTGTATAGTGTAGGAGCAGTGACTGTGATAGAAGTTCCAGTATGTGGAGTTGTAGTAAGCATACTATAGCAGGATATACTTTTTGATGTTGTTGAATCCAGAAAACTGATTTCTAACTAGTTGAGTTTCAGTTTTATTGAATGGAGCACGATATTATAGTTTTATGGGATTATAAAGATATTCTTCATTTGCAGTCCTGCTGATCAGGATATAATCAATGTAGCAAATGTAGGTCATAGGTATGGTAGTACAGGATGATAAGTGCTCCTCCTCCACTTACGCCATAAACACATTTCACTATCATCATCAGCAGCATTTATTTATATAGCGCCAGCAAATTCCATAGCACTTTACAATTGGGAACGGACAGTAATAAAACAATACTGGGTAATACATACAGACAGAGAGGTAAGAGGGTCCTGCTCGTAAGCTTACAATCTATGGGACTAGTATGGTGCATATTACAATTGCTGTCTCCATCTGCTGAAAGCAGAGGTCATGGCAAAATGATAAAAAATTGTGGATCAGATGGAAATGTATCACCTGGTAACTGGTTCTACAGTTAGGTTCTCATTCTGCAGGTACAATCAAGATGCTACAATACCATAATCATGGGGAATAATGGTTTATAGGAATTCCATAGGGGCCAAGAATGTCCCCTAAGGTATTGGGCATAAGGCAGCAAGTTTTGGAAAGCTATGGTAACCCAAATATATTTAGGTATGTTACTGACCAAAAGTGTCAGGACATTTTCCACCCAACCTGAAATGTTTTCTGTAAATTGCCCTCATTGTAGATTTTAGGAAATATGAAAGAGCAGCTGGCTTTTGGATGCTCAGTAATTAAAGTCTGCACATAATCCATGAGGCTGAAAGATAGGTTCTTAACTATTTCTGCAGTTTATTTCTTATAAATGTTTGTAGTTTGGAGCAGTACATATTATTATTATTATTATTATTATTATTATTATTATTATTATTACTATTATTATTATTATTATTATTATTATTATTATTACATATCTCCCACATGATTTATTATAATGTTTTCATTCAAAGAGTTTAATGTTTTTTTGCTCCACAGTGGTAATGTGTCTGTTAATTTATTCATTGTAGGAGTAGTTCCCAATGTTGGGGTCCAGGTAGACTTTTTGTGGAGCTGTTGTTGCTGTGACTTGGACATATATGTGACAGGCATCTTTGTCATGTAAGTATTCTCTAAGCAGGAATTTTCTAAGGCAACATGTTGTACAATGTTATCCAAAGCATTTAATCTATGATTATATGGTCTGGCTGTATCCAAAGTATGAAGAGTTAGTGGTGTCTTTCTTTCATGTATATCAATCTAACTCACTTACTAACATGGGTATTTGCATTCACTTTAGACACACCAATGTTCTAATCAGGCCAATAGGGCTTTGGGTAGTATTGCATGGTGCAATGTCAATAAGATATGCTATTTATTATACACAATGTAGAAGAACCATATTTCTCTATTTTTGATGTAGTAATAACACTTTATTTTAGTAATATTTCAAGAATACTTAATCACATAAGAAAGTCTAAATTTCAGATTCTCCGAACATACAACTGTGTTTTACATGTGTATTAAATCACATCAAAAAGTAATATACTTGTCAGAGAAGCAAATAAACTAAATTTCTGAAACCATTTTAATGGATAATTGGTCAAGTTAATAATAGACTTTCTGCTTACTGCTTATCCCAGAGCCAGAAGTCTTAGTATATAGTGACTAAGAACTCTGACTCTGTGAGAAACAGGCATAAACCTTTTCACAAAAGACATTATGGGTCTGATTCATCAAGGAACGGAAACGCTGACACGTGTCGTATTTTGTGTACAATCGACAGTGAACGCAGCTTCGTCTAATTTATCTTCGAGTGCAAAGGACCCTTACTGCAGCCTACAAATTCATTGAAGGAACAGGGAGGGAAATGGGTGTATGCAAGTAGTCAATGTACAGTAAGGGGCGTGACAAGCTCAAGTGCACACAGCAGCGTCTGATTCAAGATTTGAACTTGAGATATTTAACATTATTTTTGCTAATCAGCTGCCTGAGTGCAAACTATCAACCACTATTCTCTGTTATTATTCATTTCCTACTGGGGAGAGTTTGACTGTTCATCAGTGGGATCCCTGACAGAAAGTCTTTGTGTAGGAAAATACATTCCGCAAAGAATAATATAACTGTATAGGAAGTTAGTTCAGTTCTGATAAGCTATAGATACTTTTACACGTGGCCATTATTTGTAGCTTTTTTACATTTGGGATACACAGTCAGCAATCACTTGGTTCTTTTCATAAAACGGGGGTTTGCCAGGGGAAAACGCAGGATTTTTGAGGGGGGTTTAAGCGGGGTTTCCCTTCCCCCTTCAAAAAAAAAAATAGAGAGAGAGAGAGATGCTGCTCCATTTTGGTGATTCTGAATACTACAATTCGTTCGCGGAGGGGAGGGGTTTCTGGAGAACCAGAAACCCCCCCTGTGTGCGCCCCTGTTTGCTAAGAGTAGGCAGCCAGGTGAAGCTCATATACTGTACATCAATATTATGCCACATGGAGACCAACTTGTCTTATACTAGGTTTATATTTGTACTATTCTTCTGACGTGAAAGTATTTTCTTAACAGAGGGACGTATTATTTCATGTTTGTTCTCTTTGGTGTCACCTAATGAAAAAAACCAGGAATGTTTAATTCTTTTAAACCAAATTATACAATTACTTATAATTTCAATATGGAATGGGATACCTGGCTTCTTGTGTGAGAAAACATCATTATATTCTATTTGATTTAATGTTGTAAGGTGAAAGTTCATTTTGTGACAGTGGCTCAATTCTGTTTCATTACACTGTAGATTTATTCCAATATGGTAAAATGCTCAAAGTAATCCTCATCAAATACACAGCTTGTGAATAAAAAAAAAGAACTCAAAAGAAACTCCAAACTGTATATATAATGAGAAATCCAACCAGCAGATTTCCACTTCTTCATTTTAATATACTCAAACCAGACTACACTAAAGCTTAATATACTGGGAGTAGACCAGATGTAGTAATGGTCGGGGCTCTGCTCACATATGTGAAATGTATATGATTTCTTACATAGCTGGAAAACTCTGTTTGCCAGGTTGCAAGTTATTTTTTTTTTAATTTTACAGCCACTCTGAAAAATTGGATACAGATTCACACTTCACACAAAGAAACATTGATGTTAAATATTTTATAATTTGCCAAGTTTATCGACCAGGGGACAACAAAATATTTTATTTAATTATCCCTAGAAACTATTTTAAAATTCTGCTAGATGTCAACTATTAACGTGAAAACATAAACATTGATTACATTTAACACTAGTTGTTCCCTAAGTAAAACATTTTCACAATTATAAAGATATTTTCCCACTTCAGATGAAATTTATTTATATGATAGGTGTTGCTTACTACCCTCAGATAAAGCTCTGCTCTTTGCATTGTAAACACTTGTATCTAGAGAGTAGCTTTGTGTCATATCCTATGGAGATGGAGATGATGATGATGATTGTTGAAAATCACAGATTGCAGCTAGAAAGAAAAGACAATGCATTTAGTAAAAGCTGCAAGAGGGTTAAAGCTATCTAACGTTTTAAATAATTTGAATCATAATAATCTTAAATTGGCCAAGATCACGAGAAACAAAATGTCCATACGTTTTGGTTTCAGAATACCATTGCACATGCACAGAAGAGGAGAGCAAGGGCCTCAGCAAAGCGACCCCTTAGTTCCAGGTCATGTAGCGGCCTTACACACTCTAGTGGCGGCAGTTCCTCCACTGCAAAATATCTGTAATGCATGTAGTGTTACTAATTGTGACCACCACCCCCCCCCCCCCCCCCACTCAGTGCGGTGGGCGCCAGTGGAGTGGGTGGTCACTGGGTAGGCATTTCCATGTGATGATGTGAGTGGCTGCTTCATCAATTGAGGCATAGCCAATGGTGTAGCACAAAAGCACCAACGCAGGGTATAGGTTAGCGGTTAGTCAGGTGGGAGCCAGAGTCTATGAAGACTGGTTTCCTACCCCAGAGGTACTTACCATCTTACTGAGCTGGGACCCGGTAAGGAAGAGGGTGATGCCAGGTCCCATGAGCCCCCTTATGAGATCACTAATTTGCAACATCTACATTTGCGGTTACTGTTTAATACAGAAGTATCCCCTCAACTAATGTATTGGATTGTTCCTCTGTGTGTCCCGGATGAGATTAATTTGTGTGCACAATAAAACATTTCTATTGTTTAATTTCACAACATCTTATATCATAATTTCAGCACAAAGTTTATAATATTAATTATTATTTAAAAATAAGATTTGGCTTTGTGTGAGCGAGTATGACAATGCGTGGGGGAGTGAATGGACATTGCAGTAGTTCTCTGGGTGGCCACACAGCCCCTAAAGGACCTCAGAATTACCTCTGTAGTGGTTACAATCAGTACTTTCCATCACCAACTGCATGCTGCCAAATCATTGTTTCTTAAATACTGGTTACACCATCATTTCCAGAGATTCCTCAAAGCTACCCTCACATCGCAAATGGAAATAATGGGCCTGATTCATTTAGGATCTTAAATGAAGAGGTATCTTATTTAAGTCTCCTGGACAAAACCATGTTACAATGCAAGGGGTGCAAACTAGTTTTCTGTTTTGCACATAAGTTAAATACTGACTGTTTTTTCATGCAGCACACAAATATTTGATAGCTTATTTGTACACTGAAATTTAAAGTTGATATTTGTGTAAATCATGCAGTTTTGAAACTGCCATAAAAACCCACCAAAGAACAGTGATCTCTCGGGTAACTTTGTGACTAAAGAGTGAGTAACCCCTTTGTCGCATTTGTCTTTGAAAAGTGTCACCTACTGTCCACGGTGTACAATTGCACGTTATATCAAATCAATGCAGTTGAAGAATTGATATATTCTTCTGTACACTTGCTGGTAAAGTGTCCACCCATCTGTATAACACCTGAACTATCATAGTGCATTACACAACCTCATTCTATGGGGCATGCGCACACATGGGCAGTCCTAGTACAGGCACCTTAATGAAGGCATCCTGGGTCCTTACAACATGTATTGTATTTATAAATAATATGATCATTGGGTTTATTTTTATGCTGGTTTCATCATCTTATCACATATGTGATAAGATGATGAAACAAAAGGCAGCCTGCTGCCCATACAACAATGGAACCCAATGCCTAGTAGGTTTTCTACAAATCCATTCCAGCCCTTCACTCTACTCAGCTATCTAAGAGTATGAGCTGGCGATCATGCTGAAGTCCAGGCAGTGAGGCTTACTGCCCCAAGAGTGCTTATCACGCACCCAGTCCCCAGGAACAAGGTCTCGACGGGGGCGTTGCGTCAGGGGCGTGGCCTCGCTCCCAGGGGACTTCCTAATGCTGTATAGCTCTAGGATGCCCATTACATACCTCCCTTCATCCAACAGTCCCACCTGCAATACAATCAGTCCCCTGGGTAGGACATTGGGACAGAGCCCTGAAATCTGTGGTGTCCCTAGGAAATCGGGACAATTAGTAGGTTTGCACTACTGTATGTATTTTTAAAGAGCACCAATCATGTCATCAGTTTTATTGATTGTTCATTATAAAGGGATTATTGCTTGCAGTAAAATTAATCCAAGATTCTTCTGTCAGAAAGTAGTAGAAAAATGTTCCCATCCTAATACAAGTGCCATTAGAAAATGTTTCTGTCTGCGAATACGATCCATTAGCAGATAATTATGCTGCCTTTTACATTGAAGAAAGAAACGTGGATCTGTGCATTGAAGGAAAATGTGCTCTTTACACATTTAATTTGCAAGTGACTAAGCCTTGAAGAATTAATATTAGAATTTAGAACAAACGTGATGTTATCTTAACTGAAATATGTAATAAGGGAATGTAGATAAGTTATAGAACACTCACTAAGGCTATGTACACAGGTTTTTGCAAATTGTAAAAATTCAAGTAAAAAATACACGTAAACTGCATTGTATTTACAAATGTGTTTGATATGAAATTTATGTGTGTTTCATAGGCATTTCATATGTGTATATATGCGTTAATAAAATACGTTCAATCTGCTTTTTTTTAAACATGCATCTGTGATAAAACAGCAGTTGTTTTCTTATTGTAGTGAAATGGATATGTGGTCAAGAAGCATTGACATATTATGTTTACAATGCTCCCTTTGAGATTGGTGCTGATGTTTACACTGACGTGCGTCAGTAATACTGAAGTTAAATATGAAGCATTCAAAAAAAGGACTACCGCACAATGCAAGTAAAACCCAGATATGTATTGTCTTTGGTACTCTGTATTTGGTACAGTGATTTATATTTTAACATCCGTTTACATGCATTTAACGCCAGTATGTATGCAGTCTAACTCTGTTACAGTGTAATAAATATTCTGGGTCTGATTAACTTTGGAACCAGGGCAGGGCTGGCAAATGTTAGCCCGGGGGGCAAGACTTGATTTTGCAGCCTATTTAAAGGAAAAAAATGCAGGTGGCAGATACCCCCCTGCCCCCTCTCCCCCGCCCAGCCTGCCCCTGATCGGAACACAACTTACACGTTGGGGTTTATAGAAGAGAGCGGAACCTGAGTGTAATTCCGACTGAATTCAAATCCAAGCAGATCTCAAGATACATTTCCAAAGTTATGCACCATATGTTCAGACAGAACAGAAAGCAGTATACGCACAACCATATATGCAATATAAGGTCACATCAGAACGCATATAAAAAAAATTATATTATAAAATGAAATGAATGAACGACTATAAACAGTATAAGCATTGATAAAAATATGGTTGTGTTAAAAACAAAAACAAAAACTAATCTTTTATACTAAATACATAAATCAAGGTGTTCTTAGTGCGTACAGTACATACAATGATTTTTTATGGTCTATCTTACTCGCATACACATGTTCTGTGCTGGCTAGTGGCACGCATGTACTGTTACAAACAAAGACTATGACGTGCCAATCATCACTATCAGTAGACACTTACACCTGCCCTGTACTAGAGATGTTCACTGACCCCCGTGTTTTGGTTTTGGTTTTGGATCTGGATTAACTTTGTGTTTTGATTTTGGCAAAATCACCCTTGCATGTTTTGATTTTGGTTTTGATCCCGATTTTTTTCTAAAATCCGTATTTTGTTCAATAACATCACATCATTTGGCTCTTTTTTTTATTCCTACATTATTATTAACCTCAATAACATTAATTTCCAATCATTTCCAGTCAATTTTTGTCAAGTGACAAGAACACCCTCCTGTTTCTCTATGAGCAATGGCACTGGAGACTGGAGAATGACAAGAACGCTGTTACCCCTCCTGTTTCTGTATGAGCAATGGCACTGAGCAATGGCACTGGAGACTGGAGAGTAACAAGAACACTGCTACCCCCTCCTTTTCTGGATGAGCACTGGCACTGAGCAATTACACTAGAGACTGGAGAGTGACAAGAACACTGCTACCCCTCCTGTTTCTGTGTGAGCAATGGCACTGAGCAATGATACTGGAGACTGGAGAGTGACAAGAACACTGCTACCCCTCCTGTTTCTGTGTGAGCAATGGCACTGAGCAATGATACTGGAGACTGGAGAGTGAGAAGAACACTGCTACCCCCTCCTTTTCTGGATGAGCACTGGCACTGAGCAATTACACTAGAGACTGGAGAGTGACAAGAACACTGCTACCCCTCCTGTTTCTGTGTGAGCAATGGCACTGAGCAATGATACTGGAGACTGAAGAGTGACAAGAACACTGCTATCCCTCCTGTTTCTGTATGAGCAATGGCACTGGAGACTAGAGAGTGACAAGAACACTGCTACCCCTGTTTCTGTGTGAGCAATGGCGCTGGATCTCCTGGGGAGGACGGTACTTATGAAATCCAAAACCCACGAGATCCAACAATGCAACAATTACGTTTTGCCTCAATTCATAACCGAGGACGCATGAAAGTACCGAGCTGGCTCGCGAGCCTATTCGGATTCCCTAAATTCGAGTGGGCTCGGTTTTCAGAAAACTGAGCCTGAACATCTCTACCCTGTACACACACCCCACACCACCCCCGTTCCGCCCTTCAAGCAGTGGACAGTTGTAAGTGTTACGTGTTTCGGACATGACTTGCATGCAATTGAGTTCATTGGTGTAAGGTCTGTTTCTGGGCATGTACAGAGCTATTTCACACTATGACACACAAATGGACTTACATATAAATATGAATCAGGCCCTCTATGTTCACTACAAGCAAATCAAACAAATCTATAAACAATTGATTGGTGTTTGAAGGTCAGACTGGAAAAAATCTGGGGGTCAAAATGAACCAATAGAGGCCTTACTGTATATACAGCTAATGCTATGTGGAAAATCCTGGTCTACGTAATAATGTCTACCACCTAAAGTCATAACTTATACTTTAAATACCCTTATTTTCCTTTATAATATGTTTGCAAATTTATTTGGGAAATCAGTAACCTACAAATATCAAGGTTGAGACAAAGCTTCAACTGGTCTAGCATCAAGTCCACCTCCTCTCACATAGCCTAGATCCATAAAGGAATCCTCTATCCTAACAACTTTGACCTTCAAATACTTATGTTTATTTAAAATAAATAAATATAATAAAACATAATCACATCTGTAATTATATATTAATAGGAGATTTATAATTCTATTATATATTATAATTTAATTATATATAAGAAGAGAGCACACAACCCTACTATGTCAGCACTTATTATTGGTGAGTTCTGATGTCCTCACTTCAGCATACACTAGGAAAACGTGTATAATTGGGAATACTGCATCTCCAGTGGTGGAAATGCTGTTGGTGCAGCAGGTGAGGTGCACAAAGGCCCCATGGAGATAATGGGGCCCATTGCACAGGGCACTAGCCAGCTGTGGGCCCCAGTTCCCTCCCAACCACTTTCCTGCACAGTTCGCTAATTCTGCCTCTTTGCGCCTTCTACTATAAATGATTACAGATAATATATAAGTCACCACAGATTTGTGTTTCCTGTTTCGTATATGGTCAAATAGCTCCTCTGCGGCTTCTAATAGCTATATAATTTACAGTAGGACGTGCATTATAACAACTATAATAATATTTGATAACATGTTGTACTTACAACCGTATATCATCACAGCCAACTAACGCACTCCCAGAGTATCACAGACCTGGAGGCGCAACAGCCGGCAGTGTCACAGGTAAGCTGTTAGGTGCTATAAGTGATCGCTGCTCAGTGTGAGCGCCCGGTGGAACATTAAAAACACTGAATGAGTAACATCTCATTCATTCAGTGTTTTAGGTGTCTGACAAGCTATGGAGCGCTAGGCGAACACCTAAATTCGCCTAATAGTAGTGCCGGCCCTGAATAATTGCATTAAAATCAGTAAGCAATTATCACCTTCCTATCCCAAATGCAGAATATATTAATACATTAATAACCTACTTAACAGAAAAGAGCTATTCATCTTGCTAAATTTCCTTAAAAATTCTAATGCAGCTCTTTTAGCAGGTTGAAGTTTGAAGGTTTGTAAAAATTGTGATCAATAGATTTCTGTGATGGTGGCTTAGTGGTTAGCACTTCTGCTTCTCAGCACTGGGGTCACGCGTTTGATTCCCAACCATGGCCTTAGCTGTGTGGCGTTTGTATGTTCTCCCTGTGTTTGCGTGGGTTTACTCTGGGTGCTCCAGTTTCCTCCCACACTCCAAAAACATAATGGTAGGTTAATTGGCTGCAATCAAAATTGACCCTAGTCTTTCTCAGCCTGTGTGTGTATGTTAGGGAATTTAGACTGTAAGCTCCAATGGGGCAGGGACTGATGTGAGTGATTTCTCTGTACAGCGCTGCAGAATTAATGGAGCTATATAAATAGCCGATGATGATTAAAGCTTTAATGAAACCTACTAGGAAAAAAAAAACATTCTTCAGGTAAGTGAAAATATGGTGTCGTACATATTAACCAGCCAGATGCTTGTTTTATTTTTAAAACTACTAGAAACATCACAGCTGGAAATGTTTTGTTTGCTATGGGCAACATCATCTTTTCTACACAGTTACAATAAATGTCTCCCACTGTAGTTTCAGCCAATGCCCGACAGCCAGCAAGGTTTATGGCCTGTTTGTTATTTACTAGAGATCCAGCAAATGATATTGTTACAGCAATGTTTGCAGTAATCTGCTGATCACTAGTTTCACAAGAGTTCAAGCTGTGACCATGATCTGTTATATGCACTGCAGTGCGACCCCACAGGTGGATACAATACCACCCATGAGAACAATTGCTCAGAATTATCTCTCCACTTCATGCTACTCTTTGGCTTCAAACTCACTAGTGTTTTTTATATTTGAATAAAACATGCTAATTAAAGCCAATTAAACAAGTAACATGTTATTAACTTTTTTTAATAGCATTTGGAGGTCAATTTGTCTCTTTAGGCTTCCCCCAATGCTTTATCTCATAGTAAACGCATATGAATAGAACAAGATGCATTTGAAAAAAATGCAAAACAATCTCAGCTCAGCAGAATGCTAGTGAAAACATGAGTGGGTATAGTTACATTGGAAACCATGAATTCTATTGACAGACCCATCTAGATGTGCTGTTTGTGTCTACGGAAAAATAGTTTTAGGAACTAACAGACATTTGCTAAAGCCTGAAAATGTCCCCTTCATCCACACACTCTGTGCCCCTGCATCCACACACTCTGTGCCCCCTTCATACACACACTCTGTGCCCCTTCATACATACACTCTGTGCCCCTGCATCGACTCACTCTGACCCTCTGCATCCACACACTCTGTGCCCCTGTATCCACACACTCTGTGGTGTGCCCCTGCATCCACTCACTCTGCCCCTCTGCATCCACTCACTCTGCCCCCTCTGCATCCACTCACTCTGCACCGTCTGAATCCTCACTCTGCCCCCTCTGCATCCTCGCTCTGCCCCCTCTGCATCCTCGCTCTACCCCCTCTGCATCCTCACTCTGCCCCCTCCTTCATTCTTTTGCCCCTCCATTGTTGTTTCCTATCACCATTTCCCTCTGTTTCTTTACTTACCATACTTGACCTTCATTCTTCTATTTCTTCTGTCTTTCTTCTGTTCTCTTACCAATTTGGTGGTGCCCGGGACCCAGCATCCTCTCTCCTGCCGCTTGTCACTGAATGACACCATCATGCCCGACATTCAGTGAGAAGCAAGGAGGGAGGAGGATGCTGGGTCCCGGGAACCGCCGAATTGGTAAGATTTTTTTTTGTTTTGTTTTTTTCTCTTCCTGACCACGGCACCCCTGTGACAGCGCCTCGGCACGCTTAGGAGCCGCGGCGCACACTTTGGGAACCGCGAGTCTAGTGTCTTTGTGCCTTACAATCCCCACCAGGACATGTTTACTAAACTTGAATGTAATGCATTTTACTATATTATATATTTTACCTACACATTTACTATATATAAAATATATATTACAATTCTAAGCACAGCCTTGTTCTATCACTTAAAAGTACAAATATTAGGATATCTTAGTAAACACTATAAAGTCAATGAGCATATTTACTAATCCATTCGAGCAGCTACTCCACAGGATCCACACTCTCAGAAGGATCAAACCTAAAATCAATATAGAAAAACAAAAGGAGAGCTTAAAACATTGTTTACAATGTTGATAGATACATTAAATAGACAACTGTAGGCTTATCAGAAAGCCTGGATAAAGTGAGCAGTCACAAAACGCGTGGGGTTCATTCATCTATCCACATATTCCTGAGGGTGGAAGTAAGGAAAACCTCGGCAACTACTTTCATTGACCAGAGGCAGCTGCTGTTAGGAGCTCTTGGGGTAAACACATCAAAAAGCGATTTTTTCAAATCGTTGATATCCAGCAACCTTACATAGTAAATTTAAAGCGGCAATAGCGTTAAAGGCAAGTTCATTAGCACCAGCCCTGTAGCTGGTGCTAATGATACGGCTGAAAGAAGCGTACTTCAGAGGAACCCAGGACTTGAATCAGCCGCATGTGCATTGTCAGGCCCTTACTGTACATTGCCTTTGTCTAGTTGACCCTTCGCACTCCAGTTCCGCCCTTTTAGATCTAGGCAGTTGTGAGTGTCATTTGCGTTCAGACATGATTAAGGGTTCAGGCTGCCCTAGGCTAAAAAACTTGTAGCTCCCTGTCGCCTTCCACGCTGTAGGTAAAATTTAATTTAAAATCTTCATCTCCACCTTCCCACCAATGTTTACATTTGCATGTTTTCGAAACTCAGGTTCTTTTTAAAAGGGTTGTGGCGTTCTTTTTCATTCATTCTGTTTTCATTAAATTCAGAACTGTATAGCAGAATGGTCTGAACGAACGCTACTGAGGGTGAAGGGGGTGGGGGGGCTCTCAAACCTGATCCTGTCTCCATCCTTGTCTCTCCTATTCGTTTATCCTCAACCTCCTGCCCTAGAATCACACATTGTCTTTGGCCTTTACCATGAGAATGTATGAAGATTAAAACCTTACTACATTTTTCTTTCATGTTTTCTTTTTACTTGGAGAACCATTCTCTTATATTTTAAAATGAATTTCAGTTTATATCTCTCCCTGTTACAATTTTGTGCCCCCGAAAAATGTTGCACCGCCCCAAGAAGCCATGCCCCCTAGGCTACAACCTAGTCAGCCTATTGGATAATCAGGCCCTGTATTACACGCAAGTTACTTAACGCAAAAGGACTCACTTCTGAACATGAATCAGGATTTATTTTATTATTTTCCATATTTTTTACATTTTACTTTGGTATTCCTTATACATGCCAACCAATGGTTTGTAAATATTCATTATACTTAACCCAAGCCACTGCTTAAACAAGGCTGCATGCCTTCACTCTAATTGCACAACTGACCCTTTCCTTTATTATTCTGACGTGATCATGGACTTTCCTTGATCTCTTTCCTTTGCTATTCAGAGGTGATTTTCCCACTGAGGAAGTCTTTAAGAAGATTTGTTGCTGTGTATTTTCATAACCAAGGCTAATTATCTCTTTACTTGTAGGTGTGATGTCTGCTACACTACTTATTGCTTCAGGCTTAAGAACAGGCAATTTAACGCCTCTAGGACTGGCGATGTGTCTGCAGCTCCCTCACAAAGGCGGCCTGTTTTTACTTCATATGAAGTGTTCTGCCTTCCAGCTATGGTGTTAGCATCAAGTGACTTAAGAGACTACAATATTACCACAGGAAATGTATATTCCGCCCTATTCCTGTCTGTGTCTTCTTTCTGCTTCAGTGAGTTTTTTTTTTCCTGTACCAGCAGGGAAACTGCCTGGTAGAAGGTGTGCTGGTTTCTTTGCAAAGTCTATAATTAGGTCCCTATCTGATTTAATCAAGAGCTAACCTTGTCCCTAGTTATTGTGAAATCTTTACAAATATTTCCTGATTGATGCCCCGTTGGGACGAGAGGGTTGTGCACTGATTTTGTGTTCTTTACATTTTATATATCTGGAGGCAATGTCACATCTTAGGGAACACATGAAGTACAATTGGTGTGACTAGAACTGCGACTTGATGTTATATAAGGCTGGAATCTTCAAGGAATATACACTTTATTTTTCCCCATACATGTTCAATAAAATAAAAAGGCTTACAAATCTTATTTTATGAAAAATGGAATTTAACAATATTAAATCTGCAGGATTGACTGATTTAAATGTTGAATGATATGGAGGGCAAGATTTACTAAGGTGCGGGTTTGAAAAAGTGGGGATGTGTCCTATAGCAACCAATCAGATTCTAGCTGTCATTTTGTAGATGGTACTAAATAAATGAAAGCTAGAATCTGATTGGTTGCTATAGGCAACATCCCCACTTTTTCAAACCCGCAGCTTAGTAAATCTAGCCCTTAGTATCTTTATATAATGCAATTTCTTTAGAATGTCACTTTGAAGTTGTCGAGAAAGTGGATATATATTATTTAAATGCTATTGTAAGAATTTTTATCCTGGCCACACAAAGTGAAATATTACAACCGACATGATATTGCAACGCACATGGCCTGAAGACGGCCGCCATGCCCAATAATAACCCAATCTAAATTGATCAGAATGAATTTACAGTCATTATCTTAATGCACTAGCATTAGCAGTCCACAATCATGGTGGAAGTTATCTAGCTACTTGGCCCAATGGCCCAACCAGTCTGATCTTGTCCAGTTTGGGCACATATGTGCTGGAACGCAGGATGGGCACATATGTGGCGAACTTTGCCTGATGTGACCTCCACAGTTGTGTAACACTAAGATGCAGGCAATTGCAAACACCCAAAGACCAACATATTATTTATATATAGAGATAGAGCTTGTTTGTATTTGTGAGTTTACATGATTAATTCAATAGTAAATGACAGCAAATAGTCCTTTTGGTAAAAGCTGGTAATTGAAAAATGGCGCTACGGAATATGTTGGTGCTATATAAATGATGATGATGATGATGATGGTACAAGAGCATGGGAAACTTACCTGTGTGTCACCCAAAATTTTGCAAGCCCTCTCCTGTTCTATATTCAGGTTACTCTGTTATTTATCTTCTTGGGCAAAT